>NC_061513.1:317704325-318038181 GCF_022539505.1 Lolium rigidum | reverse complement strand
CTCATATGGTCGGTGATGTCTCCAAGGATCTATCATCCCCTTCACATCATGAAGAGCTCCAAGTTGCTTCCACCTCCGGCCGTGATGATTTATCATCTTCTTCCACTTCACCAACGTGTTGCAAGACACGAGGTAATGATATGGTGAGTGGTGAGGAAAATTACAATGTTGATATTGTGCTCAATAGTGATGATTCTTCATCTCTAACCCATTGCAATGTTTCCTCTTTGGATTTAAACACATCTAGCACTGAAAATAATCTACATGCTCGTGTTGATAGTCCTTGCATATCATGTGTAAACTGCTTACATAGATCTCATGATGATATGCTTGCCTTGTCTTGTTTCCATAACCAAAATGCTTCTATTTCCTCTAGTTGTTTGTTGACTAACAATGTAGAGGAAACCAAACACTCTATGGATCAAGACACGATTTCAAATGGGGATTCAAGAATATCTTCATCTTCATCCTCCGGTATGCACATGTGCCTTATGGCAAATGGATCAAAGGTATCTCCTACTTTGACTCCTAACACATCCTCTAATGATGAGAGTGATGATGATGATGATAATGATAACGATGAAGAATATAATGCTTTGTTGCATGAGATGGGGCTTGTATATGGTTCTCTTCGTGGTAATAAAGAAGCTCGTGCTAGTATCGAACACTCTATGGAAACCATGAATAAATACAAGGAAACCATAGTAGAGTTGGAGTCCCATGTTGAAAATGGGAGAATGAGGTTCAATCTCCGCAAGCATGAGTTGAACAATGAGAAGCATACTAATTTCCTTCTCACACAAAAAATTGAATCCTTTGAGTTTGAAAAGGAAAATCCTGTTGATGATGCTTGTTCTACTAACTCTACTTCTTGTGAAGCATCTATCTTAAATGAGAATGTTGAGATAAGGGCTCAACTTGAGTTGCTAACTAGCAATTATAGGGAATTGTAAGAAAGTCATAAAAAGCTCTCGGGCTCTCATGATGATCTTCTAATTTCCTATGATGGGATAAAGTTAGCTCATGAGGCAAGTATTACTAAGGTAGCCTCTTGTGATCCTCACATGGACATTAGCACAACCTCTACTCAAAATGCTATATTGTCTTGTGCTAGTCCTAGTAATCCATCTAGTCAAACTAGTGATACACCTTGTGTTGAATTACTTGCTTTATCTTGATGCTCTAACAATGAAGCTTCTACTGCCTCTAGTACTTGTATTTCTACTAACCATGTAGAGGAAATCAAAGAGCTCAAGGCCCAAGAACTTTCTTTGAAGAAAGACTTGGAAAAGCGTCATGAAGGGAAATCCGCACTTGACAAGATGTTGAGTGTGCAACAATCCCCGAATGACAAGAGTGGACTTGGATTCAACTCCAATAACAAGAACAAGTCCAAGAGCAAGAGCAACAAGAAGAAGGGACAAGACAAAGTCAAGGATCCGGCCAAGATTTTTTGCTTCAAGTGCAAGGTTGAAGGGCATCATGTTAGATCATGCCCATTGAAGAAGAAGAAGCAACAAGGGAAACGGACACAAGGTCAAGGTCAAGCTCGATCTCAAGTTGAAGATAGGCCAGTTCTCAAGAAGAATCAAGATAAATTTCCCCAAGAAAATAAATCAATAAAGAAGATAAAGGGGAACACTTGCTACTTATGTCGTGAGAAGGGGCACTTTGCCTCTTCATGCTTAAATGGTACCTTATCTAACCCTATCATTCTTAATGATGATTACTCACTTGGGAAGGATAAGAATGGCAATGTGTTTGCCAAGTTTGTTGGAACTCAAAGTGGTTTCAAGAAAAGAACCATTTGGGTTGCCAAGCCTAATGTGACTAACCTCTTAGGACCCAACTTGGTTGGGGACCAACAAGCTCAAACTTGATCAATAGGTGTATGTGGAGGGCATTGGAGATTTGGTTACTTCATGAAGAATTAAGGGACCTTCATATATTATATTTTGACCAAGCCAAGTCGTATGGATTATCATCTATATCTTATATCCAATGTTCCTCTTTGGGGTAACTTATACTTCAACTCTTCATATTTATTGTAAGTTAATTGCCCCCTTTGCATGTTTGGTTTTGTACCAAATATGTGTTTATATGTGTTGTGTATTACTTGCCTATCTTGTATATTCAAGTATGTATGTTTGACTCATCATATATTTGTGTATTGTTTTGATCCTAATGCATCATGATGATATCTTATTTGGCTCTCTTTGAGTGATTAATGAAACATCCCATTTTGGGGGAGTGATATGAATTGTGCATCTCTCTTTCTTTAAAATATGTGTACATGAGTACCACCACTTAGTATTGATATTGCAAGATTATCTAGTCACTATGTGGTGTGTCATACTCATGAGAAATTCAAATTCTAATGTCCATTAATCATCTCTAGTCAAATTTTAATTGCCTCTTGACTAGAAGAAATGTTTTGTCACATTATGGGGGAGTAATATGTTTTGTACATATCACAAGCCTAGAAAATGTGAAAATATGAGGTTATGCCACTTAGAGTTGATACTCTTAATTATCTTATTCATAGGTGACATGTTTGCTCAAACAAGCTCCACTTTTATTAAAAAGCTTTTATTGCTCATCTTATGGGTTCTTGTTTGAGTAAGAAATTCTTGGTGCGGTTTTGCTCAAATACATATCTCTATATCTTATTTGGGACACCGTTTGCTTCAAGTTACTCTAATCATTGCTGTGCGTGATTATTTGACTAGTTGAAGCTATCAAGAATCTTCATCCGTGCATAGTGCTTAATCCTATATATTTATCCTATGCCTTTTATGGTGGAGTTGATCCTTACTATCCTTGCCAATATACCACCGGAAATTAATTCCGATATTCTCATTGTCTTCAACAATTAATAAACTTGTATGTGGTAACATCTTTGGGTAATCTTTATCTTGGACTGACGTTTTATTTGCCACTTAGAGTTGATATTGTTAAATATCTTATTCCTAGGTGGCATGTTTTATCAAACAAGATCACTCTTATTAAAAGCTTCCTTTGCCTATCTTTTGGTTTTTGTTTGATTAAGAGATTCTTGGTGCGGTTTTCTCAAAGACATATCTATACATCTTATGTGAGAAACCATTTGCTCTGAGTTATTATAATTATTTCTTTGCATGATTGGATATATTTAGAATCTCTATTTGTGCATGGTTCTTAATTCATACCTTTAACCATATGCATCTTGTGAAGTTGATCTCGAATCCTTGAAATATACCACCGGAAGTTAATTCCAATATTCTCATTGTCTTTGATAACTGATAACCTTGTATGTGGTTGAATTTATGGATCATCTTCACCTTGGATTGCTTCTTATTGCCTTATTTTATTTTCAAGAAATATTTGTTGCTCCCATGTGTCTTCCTTGTCCCTTTAAAAAAATATCTTTTGATAAATTCTGTTGATTCATATCAAGTGTTTGTTTTGCAAGACAAACCTTTTCTTTGTGGTACATTGTGCCATTGTGAAAAGTGTAGAGGGTTTGGTTTATTTGTTCGAACATTGCTCTTTTGGGAGTGTGTTATCTCATTCCTTCTTACATGTTTTATTTGCTTGAATGAGATAAATAGATGATCATGTGTGGCTTTATTCATCTTTTATGCTGAATGTTTTCTACTTAGTTCATTTGTTGAACTTTGTTGAACAAATCTTTTGTGGTTTTCTTATTTTGATATAATTTGGACAACAAATTTGTTTGGGCACATGTTTATGCTTTATTGAATTCATTTGGTGTTTTGTCCAAAGTGTATCTTTCTTGGATCTTTAAAGTCTTTGCGCATGCTTATATGTAATTTGTTTATATTTTTAGCATGTTTGCTTTCCTTGATCCATTATATAGGGTATACTCCATCAAATCCTAAATGGCTAAGATGTGCATGAAATTCAAATTTCATCTCTAAATATGCACATATTGATATGAAGTGTATCCTATAGATTGTGGTTAGTCTAACCATTTTGGACCCAATAAGTTTGGGGACCAAGATGTACTTGAATGTTGTTTTAGGTATATTGGAGATGCAATGTAGGCTTGTCTCATCTATAAGGAAGGTGTTGTCACCATATGATAATTGGAGTCAAGCTAGGATGATCGATGAACTCTTATCTACTACATCATGCCATTGCTATCTCGGTAACAAGTATCTTATTCATGCATACTCATATAGCATCCAACCTCTTGTAGGTTGCATCTTGGCATGAAATTCTATATTTCAAAAATATTGCGGTTCTTGAAAAATCCTTTTTAAAAAAACTTCTTATTGTACATTTGAGTAATTTGAGAATATGCATATGATAGGAATATATATAAATCATGTTTTTGATTCACCTATCCCAAATATGCCTTCTAGCAATTTATTGCATATCAATTCCTCAAAGAGCTCTTATGTGCAATATTGATGAAATTGCGAAATAAATCCGTATTTGTGATACTTGTTGCCTTCCTCAAAACATTTCAACTAGCTTTACTTCCCTTATTTTTAGTTGTGATGTTTTTGAGATTTTCTTGGTTGAAGTTCATTCATATACCATAATTGAAAATTGGATCCATAGGCTATATATGCTTTCAAGCAAACATCCTTTGGTATACTTTATGACTTCATGGTTGATATCATGTCTTATTTATTTTATTAATCTTTTGTGTGTGCATGTTTCTTTATGGATCATTTTGTCCACTTTAGAAATGTATATACACGAGATCATTAATCCATCATCTTGATATCCTTATTCTTTGCCGACCAACTTCTTATTCTTTTGATTTTAGTGGTGTTGGTAAAGAAGATTTATGAGTGCTTGGTTTATTTTTATCTTCATGCACTCATATCTCGTATTGTTAGACTCAAGTTGTTCTTGATAAGCATATTCTCATTATCTTGTTTATGTTCTAAATGATATAGAGGGAGTGAAGATTCAATGTTTATGCATATTGTATTCAAATGCAAACATTCTAAATTATGCACGAACCTTGGGGAGCTTCCTTATTTCACTTAGAGCACTATATCTCTCTTATCATGACATCTTTGTTTATCCAATTTGATCTTTGATTGCTTGCTTTATTTGTTAAAGCTTTCTTCACCATGTTGTTCTTGTGCAATCTTTGATCCTCAATATAGTTTGACTTCCTTCAATTATTCGTCATTGGATATGTGCATTTGATTCCACTCAAATTATGAGAAGTGCACACCTTGGGGAGGAACTCACATTATATTGTCTTTCTAATTTTTTCTCCCATTTTGGCACTTGATGCCAATGGGGGAGAAGTTTAGAGGGTTTAAGGAATGGTTTTATACTTAAGTTTGGTTTATGCTTAAGTGTTTTTCCTCTCATGCATTCCATATTTATATGTATTGCATGATTGTATATATATAGTGGAAACTGTCCTGAAGGTTAATCTTGACAATGTATGCAATGAATTCATGTTCATCACACATGCATACATTGTGGGGGAGTTTGTTCTATATATGTTGGTTCTACTCACATCCCTTGCATTAGTTGCAGTTGTGTGAGTAGAGTTGGTTTTGATATGGACTAGTAGCTCCGTGTTACTTGACCATATCAAATACAAACTCTTGTATACAACTTATTCTCGGATAAGTTGCATACTTGTTTCTAATATTCATTATATAAACCTTCTTATTGTGGTTGTCATAAATTACCAAAATGGTGGAGATTGTAAGGGTATACTGCCCCCATGTGTGGTTTTGGTAATTAGTGACAACCCTTATGGACTAATGTTTTCATTGAGTTTATATGAAGGAATATTTCATAGGTACTACTTGTATTCCATGTGTTGGATTCAAGTATGGATGCCATGAAGATAAATATTTACCTTGTGTATTGGCATCAAGATCATCGATTTGAAGATATATATGTGATATGATCAAGAAGAAGAAATGAAGATGGAGTTCTTATGTGGAACTCAATATTAGCCATGCTCTAGCTTATGTGATAAGCAATGAATGATCAAGATCTTGAGTGCTTGATTCCAAGTGAAGAACTCAAGATATGGCTCTAAGTCGGTGTCATGATAGGCTCATAAGTTGAGCTATGGTTGACTAAGATTTAGAGCATGCAAACAAATGAAGAGTTATTTAGACACCTCAAGATAGTATGATAGAGCATGAGAAGATACAAGGTTGACCAATACAAAGAGTAAAGAATAGATTCAAGTTTGTTCAACACATGAAGCATGAAGAATGTGCCACGTGAAGTCATGTGGTACGGTAATCCTTGTCAATTATGCTTTATGAACTAACCCATCATATATGTGCTCTTGTGTTGTCTATGTGGGTTAGGTATCTTTCTATGGGCATGCATAAAAAGTGAGATCTCATATAGCACATGAGAGGATGACATCAAGTGGTGATCGTCATCAAGGTTGAGTTGGGCAAGTTCAAGTTGAGCATCTCAAGAGGATCACATGCTTTAAGCTTTCCGTGCATTTAGTGATAATGGAAATGTGAAGATGTGCATCATTGGAGCTTTCCCATCATGGTGTATGGGGGAGCATTTGTGAGTCTTCACGAAGCAACAATGATCAAGTAAGGCATTCCAGCTTGAGTGAAGCTTGAAGAGTTATCATCAAGATCAAGCGGGATGCGCAAGGAAAAGGTATGGCCTTGCTAGGTTTTCCTTCTACCGGTCTCAAGGTGGTTTTTGGGAGACCGGGTTATAGGATACATAGCCGCACTATCAAGAGGGGCTTTCGGTTGGGTAACTTGATCACATCGTCTTAGGGAGCTCAACCCTTTGCATGCTTTTCATTACATAAATCTTGTTGCTTCTTGGTGTTTATCTGTGTGAGGTTCTTGAGCTTGTTGCTAGCTTTACAACAAGCCCAAGTTCATCGAAAACGAAATTCGTGTGCATCTTCTATTGCGTTTTCGAGCTTGGAAGTTTTACTGGTGTCTCTTTTATAGATAGGTTAAAACCTTTTATTATGTTTCTTACTAAATAGTTGGACTATGATGTTTCTATGCATAATGTTGTAGGGCTCGTTGTCGTGATTCCAACAAGCCCAAGATCATCGAAATCAGAGTCTGGATGCAAAAGTTTTTGTAGTTTCGTCACACAGCCAGGCCCACCGTGTGCTGCTACCGGGTAGGTCGGCAGCCAGCTCGGCCCACCGAGTGCTGCTACCGGGTGGCTCGATTCTGCCCCCAAACGGTCATATTTTGATGGGCTATAAAAGGATCCTTCTTCCCCATTGTTCTTAAGGTTCTTAGGCATGTTTTTGACCACCATTGTTGACCTTCTTGAGCTTGCTTCCTCTCCATTCCCTCCTATGATTTTTGCATATTCTTGGGGGATTTGAAAGAGGAGATCTAGATCTACAACCTCATCTAATCCATTCCTCCTCTAAGTGAGAGGATCTCTTGAGATCTAGATCTTGGAGTCATTTGTTGATTTCGTCCATTGTTCTTCCTCTCTAATCTCATCCTAGCATTTGTTGCTTTAGTGGGATTTGAGTGTGAAGGATTTGAACACCTCTAGTGTTCTTGCTTTGCATCATTGCATAGTGTTGAGCTCTCCACCACGATTCGTTCGAGTGAGAGACCGTGAGCTTTTTACTCTTGGAGGGAGACCTCCTAGTTGGCTTGGCGGTTGGTGCTCCGGTGATCTCTTCAAGGAAGATTGTGAAGAGGCGCGGGCTCCTCCTTCATGGAGCTTGTGAAGTGGTCTTGGAGCTTGCCATCTCCGGAGAGGAGGAAAAGCTAGCCATAAGGAAAGGGCCATTATCCTTCGTGGGTTTGGCTCGGAGAATAGGGTGAGCCTTCGTGGTGTTGGGGAATTCTTCGTGGGACCTCCACCCCTCCAAACGTGACGTACCTGCTTGCAAAGGAAGGGAACACGGGAATACATCCTCGTCTCCGTGTGCCTCGGTTATTTATATACCCGAGCTTACTTTCCTTGTGATAGCCATCGTGCTTGAAGTACATATATCTTCCTACGACTTGTGCTACATATATCTTGTGCCTATCTTGCTTAGCTCTAGTTATTGTTGTTGCACTTAGTCAAGGCTAGCATATTTAAGATTTGTGCTTTTAAAATAAAAGTTAGTTTAATTCCGTATTCTTAGAAGCCAAATCCGTAAGAGTTTTTAAAACGCCTATTCACCCCCCTCTAGGTGACATCTCGTCCTTTCACTATGTTACTCCATGCATCTAATACACACTATCCCCCATGCTCTTGTATACAAGTTTGATCAGGACAAGTAATAAAGAACGGGGTAACATTATGCATATATTAATACATGAAGAACACAATAAAGATTCAGATGACATAGATCATCCAATAAAACAAAACATCCACCACATAGGAATTACAAACATGGCCATAATCATCATAGGCAGCTCACATGGTATCTAAACAACATAGCGCAAGATAAAAATATATCAAGCTACTGCCACAAGTCCATAGTCCAGAGGTGGACTACTCCCTCTTCATCATGGTGGCGGTGTTGATGATGTTAGAGAGGGTGGAGATTCAACCGTGGATGGTTCCAGTAGTGTTCCCCCCTCCCCTCTTCGCCGGTTCAACCTCATTTTCTCGGTTTTCGTATTTCGTGCCGCCTCCTCCGAGAATGCCTTGGGGGGTCTATATATAATGGTTTTTAGGTCAAGCCCGTCAGTTTGAAATCTAAATGGACGATTGCAGACGCTCGAGGAGGGAAAGAAACATGGTGGTACGGCCTAGGGTGGGGCCCACACCACATGTGCTTGTTCAGGCCATGTGGCCCCCTGAGGTACTTCTTCTTCTCATATTGTGTCTCCGGGAAAAATATTTGTGACGCCCCAAAACCGGTACCATGAGGGTATTCCGGCCTTTTCGCCAAAATCCCCATGATATCAACTTTGAGACGCCCTCCTACACGACGCGGGCGACGAAGAACACACGTGATGCAAAAGGAATTACCACAAGTAGTTACATTACAACAGGTTTACAACAGATCCCACAAGAAACATATATTACAACGACTACTCAAACGAGTCAAGAATACAAATATATTGCAGAGTTGTTCACTAGATGCCCTCGCCATGCATGCAGAAATCCGTGATACCGCTGTTCATGCTCAACTGCAACATGATCTCGTAAAGCATCTATGGGAGCTCAAAGGAGAGGCAACAATTGCATCGATGTCTTGATCTAGCCCAACTTCTATTTATTTGGTTTATTGTTTGTTAACTTTCAATTTTAAAACAATATTTTCAAAAATGTTTATTTGTACCGTATGTTTAAATTCGTTGCCTCTTCAAATACCTTAAACAGTAAATTAAATTAAATTTGGGGCCACGTTTAGAAAACATGGCTAGATAGAGACGCGCCCTAAGAGCGGCACTATGCGCCTATGTTCCCTAAACGCTCAATCCGGTGCTTTCATGGGACACGATTTGAGGAGGGAGACTGGAGATACTCTAAGTACCTACCCAGGCCATGAACAAATGTTAATTTTGTGGCTAGTGGCTTTGAATCTATCACTGGGGTTAATCGGATTTTTAAGCTCTGCATTTAAGTGATTGTCACATTGATATATCCTGCAAATCAAATCACATAACAGATCCACCAGGTTAAAAGAGTTCGCAAAAACCATCAACATGTTTCAGGGACTGAGCATTTGTTGGCGTCCGAAACCCACCGGCGAGCCACGGCTGGCAACACGAAGAGCCGGGAACAACCTAGGGCTGCGGCTGGCCTTGGTCCCTCCGAGCGACGGCCTACAAAGCTCCTGGTACGCACGTCCGATGCTGGTGCAAGGGCGTGCCACCTGATCTATACCTGATCAGGAAGGTGATGGATTTGCTTCGCTTAGTTTCCTGCATGGCATACACGTAAACATTAAATACGAGCCTCGATCGGCTCTCGAGGTTGTCTCGTGAATCGGCTCAAGGAGCCGATCCACCCATGGTTCGTATGAGGTCTACGATCACATGGTGGTCCTGCTTGATCGATATGTAGCTAAAACGACATACGACGATTTAGGGTTTTCACCGCATAATCGGAACATCCTACGCGTGGTTGAGCCTGGCAGCCACGCACGGTGATAATAAACCAACCCTAGACAAGGCCTAAAAACCAACATGAAGTTGATCCCGGAACATCTTGTCTAGGGCTAGCAAACTACACCCTACGTGCTACTGGATCCTTCAACCCATTTGCAAGGCCTAACTATGCAGATATTAAACTAATCCTTGAAGAACAAGGAGCAATCATAACGGATCGGATCTACTAAACATGGATCAAGCAAGGTGCCGCCCCTACACCTAAGATAGGTGTAAGGGCGGCTAGACGTCTAAGGGTTGCATGGACGAAAGCATGTATCGTGGTAAAACAATGCTAACCCTAACACATCTATGATAACTACGTTGCTCGCCATCAACAAGGCTTCAGCACGAGCAACGCATGAACGACGAATAAACGTGTACTGCCTAGATCGCAAGATGCGATCGGCAGCATGATGCTTACTCGGAAGAAACCCTCGAAACAAAGGGGTTGGCGATGCGCCTAGATTGGTTTGTGATGAACATGATTGTTGTTTTTCTCAATAACCCTAGATACATATTTATAGTCCGTAGACTTTCTAACGTGGGAATAATCCCTACCGTGTACGAGCCAAATTCTATCTAACCGACACGTATCCTACTATATTTACAGATACAAGGGCAAACCAGCCCAAACTTCATGTACAAGGCCGGTTCACGTATTTCTTCCATGTATATTCTTCAAGCCCAATCTTGATCGCGGCCCACCTCTGATCCGGTCAAATTCTGGTGATAACACATGCCCCCCATGGTTTTGGAATTGATAATTCCAAAATCACTCTGCTTTTTCTTCGTCGGGTCATGTCGTGGCAGAGCAAAACCGTCGCAGTAGCCTTCATCATGATGCCTCGTCTTCTCAACTTCTCCGCGTGATTTGACCGTTGTTTTTTTTTCTTTGGGCACCACTTCCTCGGAAACTGCTGTGGCATTGAATCTCCACTATATCCCCTTTTATTTAACCGCTCCAAACAATTTCGCCACTTCATCCCCTTGCTCTGTTCTGGCCATCGGCACCAAGAAACTCCCAATCTCCGTAGCAATGTCTTCCTCCTCTTCCTCCTCCGCCTCGTCGGATCTCTCCTCCCAGTCCTTCTCTCCTCCTCCTCCTCCTCCCGCGAACCCACGCCGGAGTGGGATCCGGAGTGGCGGCTCGGATGGCGGCGCACGACGAGCGCGCCCCGCAGGAGTGGGACCAGGAGGACCACGCCTCCTCCGTCCGGTCCGAGGACGACAAGTCCTTGACCAGCGGAGAAGAAGAACTCCAGTTCCTCGCCGATGGGGAGCTGGAATCGACGAGCGAGGACGATTCGTTCTCTCGGGACGATTACACCCCCTCCGAGGGAGAGGAGGAGGAAGACGACGACGACGACTCCCTCGAGGATTACCCGCCGGCGAAGCGTTTCCGCGCCGGGTCGGACGACGACGACGACGACGATGATGAAGATGAGGAGGCCTCCAAAGGGGGCCGCTGGAGCAGTGACGAGGAGCCCGCCGGCAGCAGCGCCGACGAGAGCTCCGACGCCGACGAGGGCAGCGACGGCCCGTAGAATAGGACCTACTAGTATAGGCCTAGCAGTAGTAGCATATTGGTCAATAGACCTTCTTTTGCTCTTCCTCCCTTGAGCAATCGGCTCTTTCCTTGTAAGAATTCTCCTTTATTAATGAAGAAAATATTTCCCCATTAACTTTGCTTTCTTGTTAATTTTGCCGATTGTCAAACGGAGTTGCTGCACAAAGAGCCGATGGCAGAGCATCGGCTCCTACCATAACACGCATTTTAAGGCCTAAATCGGTTGCCTATTCATGCAGTCAAACAGATCTCATCCGTGTCCACGCCATCCTCAAATTTCAAACGCACAGATTCAGGAAATCCAACGAGAGAATCATCTCAAATGCCATGGGCTCTGGCTTGGAACTGATCTGTTAACCTGCTCAATTGAGCTTGTTCTGTCTAGAGTCGATGGCAATGCATCGGCTTTTTTATTATTCTGAAGTCGATGTCCGTGCATCATCTCAAATTTTTTTTACTGGCCGATTTTATACATCGGCCCTCATGTTTTACTGTCCATCATCCCACATGCTTGGGAAATATTTCTTGAGTGCTGACCATTGACAGCTGCTGGGAACTTAGCGCCGTCCAACTGCTCCAGCATGTATGCATTACCCTTCAAAACCTGGACGACTTTGTATGGACCGTGCCAATTAGGAGACCATTTGCCATATGCTTTATCCTTGGTTCCTAATGGCACATCTGCTTCCCACACTAGATCACCAACCTGGAACTCCTTTGGTCTCACCTTCTTATTGTATGCACGAGCTACCCTGGCTTTGTTCTCTTTAATCTTCTCCAACGACCAAAGTCTGAGTTCCGTTGCATCCTCAATAGTATCACTCATCAGAGCTGCATATTCTTCAGCTGTCAAGTCATTCTGAAACGTGACACGTCTTGATCCAGCCGTAATTTCCCAAGGCAATACGGCTTCCTGCCCATAGACGAGCTGGTATGGCGAAGTTTTTATAGCTCCATGGCATGACATGCGATAGGCCCACAAAGCTTCTGACAATGTCTCATGTCAAACCCTAGGGCTCTCGTCAATTATCCTCTTAATCAGCTTGATCAGGCTCTGGTTGGACGCTTCAGCTTGCCCGTTGGCTTGGGCATAGTATGGAGATGACCGGATCAGCTTAATTCCCATTTCATCACAGAATTTTCTGAATTCTTTAGAGATGAAGACCGAACCTCCATCGGTCGTGATGGTTTGAGGAATCCCGAACCTATGAATGACGTGTTCTTTCACAAATTTGATAACATCTTCTGATTTTACCTTCTTCATAGGGACGGCCTCCACCCATTTGGTGAAGTAATCTGTAATGGCCGGGATCCACTCGTGGCCTTTGCTCGACGCGAGATGGATCTTGCCGATCATATCCATGCCCCATCCTCGGAATGGCCAAGGCTTGATGATGGGATTCATTGCTGATGCGGGTACCATCTGAATCTTCCCGAACATCTGACACGCTTGGCATCCCTTGTAGTACTTGAAGCAATCCTCAAGCATGGCGGGCCAATAAAACCCTGATCGCCTAATCAGCCACTTCATCTTATGAGCCGATTGGTGAGTTCCACAGGCGCCTTCATGCACCTCATGTAGGAGCCGATTAGACTCAGTTGGTCCCAGGCACTTGAGCAGTAAGCCTTCCAACGTCTTGTAGAACATGTCATCTCCTATAAGGACATATTTCATGGCCTTGTATCTTATCCGTTTAGGTGCCCCCCGAGCCGAATCTTTCAAGTAATTGAAGATATCGGCTCTCCAGTCATCTTGTTCTAGGAGCTGCACCTGAACTTCTGACCTGTCTGGTATATCCTTATAGCCTGACGCCATCTGTGCGAGATCGCTGGCCTCGGTATTTTGAGATCTTGGGACCCAATTGAAGTTGATGTACCGAAATTTCGTCATCAGCTCGCGGCATTCCATCCAATATGGGAAGAGTGACTCGCTCTCGCACTTGTACTCATCTGTGAGCTGGGAGATCACCAACTTTGAGTCTCCAAAAAGCTCCACCGCTTCTGCCCCGGCTTCCACAAGCAACTCCATTCCCCTGCGTACTGCCTCATACTCAGCGACATTGTTAGTGCAAGGGGTAGACAGCCTGATGGAGAAGGAATAACTTGCCCCCCGAGGCGACACGAGCAAAATGCCGATGCCACAACCGTCGTTACAAGCCGATCCATCGAAGAACATAGCCCATGCACGTACAGATAGTGCTGCTATATTAGTATTAATCCGCTCAGCTATGAGATCGGCCAACGCTTGTCCCTTGAATGCTTTCGCAGGCTGATACCGGAGATTGAATTCCAATAACGCAAACATCCACTTACCAAGTCGGCCTTTCAAAACAGGAGCCGACAGCATGTGCTTGACAACGTCTGACTTGCATATGACGATGATTTCTGCCGTCAAAAGGATGTGATGAAGCTTGGTGCAGGTGAAGAACAGGCAGAGGCATAACTTCTCGACCTCAGGATACCTTGTCTCTGCATCCAACATCCTCCTGCTGAGGTAGAATACGACCTTTTCAACACCCTCGTAGAGTTGCACCACCACCGAAGTGATGGACGTGTCAGCTACTGACAAGTAGATATAGAACGGCCTGTCTTGCTGGGGTGGAACTAGCACATGCGGTGTTGTTAGATACCGCTTAATCTCGTCAAACGCCTGCTGCTGTTCTGCCCCCCAGTGAAACTCGTCATCAGACTTAATCTTCACCAACGCCATGAACGGCTCAATTCGTCCTGACAGGTTAGAGATGAATCGTCGGACGAAGTTGATCTTGCCGATAAGACGTTGGAGCTCCTTCTTCGTGGTAGGCGGCTGCATGGTACGTACTGCTTCCTGACTTTTCAGGCCGATCTCAATTCCTCGTTCATGGACCAGAAACCCTAGGAACTGACCGGCCGTCACACCAAAGGCACACTTCTTTGGATTCATTCTCAGTCCGAACTTCCGAGTTCGGTCTAGGATGCGTCGCAAATCATCCAAGTGTCCCTCCATGGAGACAGACTTGACCACCACGTCATCGATGTAGATTTCCACCAACTTGCCGATCAGATCATGAAAAATATAATTCATGGCTCGTTGGTACGTTGCACCGGCATTCTTCAGCCCAAAAGTCATGACCACATATTCAAACAAGCCCACTGATCCTGGTACTCTGAATGCGGTCTTGTGTATATCTTCTGGAGCCATGAAGATTTGGTTGTAGCCGGCATTGCCATCCATGAAGCTTAACACCTTGTGGCCAGCAGCTGCATTGATCAATGTTTCTGCCACAGGCATTGGATATTCATCCTTTGGAGTGGCTCTGTTGAGATCTCGGAAATCTATTGCCACACGCCATCGGCCGTCCTTTTTCTCTACGAGTACGATATCGGAGATCCATTCGAGCATACCCGCATGGCTCGATGAACCCGGCGGCTAACATTTTCTCGATCTCCTTCTTGACTTCTTCGAGAATTTCGGCCTTCATCTGACGTGCTCGTTGTTGGAATGGCCGAAATCCTTTCTTGAGAGGGAGCCGATGCTCAATGATGCTCCTATCTAACCCAGGCATCTCTGTGTAATCCCATGCAAAGCAATCAATCTGGATACTCTTTTAACAGAGCTATCATCTGGCTCCTGAGATGTGGATCTAACTTTTTGCTGATGAAAGTTGGTCGTGGCTTATCTCCAGGACCAATTTCGACTTCCTCTAGCTCATCAGCCGATGTAAACCCATACCCTGGCTTCCCGTCACCTGTTAGATCGACACTGAACACAGGGAAAACGTGTGGTAAGGATAATATGGGCCGATTGCTAGAATTGGCCCCCATTTTGATTGCATTGCTCAATGAAGGTTTACATCGTGGTCTTGCTTTACTATGACTACGTGACATGCTTGAGACAAGATCATTACTTTTTATTTTTTGGGGCCGATCACAAGGATCGGCCTTGCCACGTACGTCCATAGCTTTTGCTCTTGTTACACGGTCAGGCCGGTGGATAAGACCAGCCTCACCCCGTTTTTTGTCACGTCGATGCGCTCGCAGTCGTCCAAAGTGATGCCTGAGAGTGGCTCTTGGCCTGCCGTCTCCCAAACGTTCATGCCAGCCATTGAAATCTCGGCTGAGTCATCTGCGTGGACGACCTCCACTTCATCTCCATCCCACTGAATTAGACATTGGTGCATCGTGGATGGAATGCAACAGTTGGAGTGGATCCAATCTCTGCCTAGCAGGACAGCATAAGTGCTCTTGCTGTCGACGATGAAGAATGTCGTAGGGATGGTTTTCCTCCCTACGGTCAGATCCACGTTCAGAACACCTTGTGCTTCAGATGCTTGGCCGTTGAAATCGCTCAGTGTAACGTTGGTCTTGATCAGATCCGAGCTAGAGCGTCCCAACCGACGTAGCATGGAGTATGGCATGATGTTGACTGCCGCTCCGGTGTCCACCCGCATCTTGTTGACAGGTTGCCCATTGATATAACCTCGTAAGTACAGAGCTTTAAGGTGTCTGTAGCTTCTTTCTCGTGGCTTCTCGAAGATAACTGGCCGTGGGCCACAGTCAAGTTGTGCCACAGGTGCTTCGTCTAATCCTGGAGCACAAAACTCCGCTGGAAGGAGGAACACCATGTTTGTACCAGCCGATGTCTCATCATCGGCTTTTCTTTGCTTGGGGCGCCACTCCATTTTTTGTGGTCGAACCTCTTCATCCAGGGTTCGTTGAATTTTCGCGGTCAGATCAGGCCGCGCCTTCCTTAACGTGTGCAGGTATAACCTTTCGGCTTCCTCCAAACCACGTAGTCGCTGAACCCTACGCTTTTGGGAACGGCTGAGTCCATCAGGGCACCACCTTGGCCGGTGGTACTTATCTTCTTCTTCTTCATCGTCATCTTCTAACTCCTCGAGATCTTCCACCCGAGCGGACTCAGCTTGCTTGTTCCGAGATGGGAGAGGTCCCAGACGCTTGAACACTGACACGTCTCCTGTGCTCTTCTTCTTCTGTCTACATTCTGGGCAGTTGCCGATTGTAGGCAATCGGCTCATTCCTGAATCCCAGCAGTGTTTGAAGAAGGGACAGTCCCAGTGCTTGTCCACGTCGTCTTGCTCTCTTGACTTGTTCTTGGCATGGCGCTCATATCTCTCCTCGTCTCGATCATGCCGACGATGTCTCCTGGCGTCCCTGTTAGCCAGACGATCTCTTTCATCGTCGTCGCTGTATCGTCGGCGTTGGTCGTACTGACTCACATATTTGTTGAGGAGATGATCAGAGAGAGGTCGTTGATATCGCACATTCTTCACTTCTCCCTCTGTGATGTAGCGCTTGCCATCGTGTCGGAGCCGATCGCGCGGAACGGCTTCTTCCTTGTCCTTGCTACGAGAGCGGCTGCCCTCGTCTCTGTCCTTACCAGAGTGGTGCCCAGGCCCTACCATGTTAATGCTGAACGAGAAACCTGGCTGGCACCTCCCAGGGTAAGTGCACTCCACCATGTTAACGGCGGGGAAGGGGTGTGTGTCGACTTTCATGGCGTACTGGTTAAAGATTAGACGTCCTTGCTCTATCGCCATTTGGATCTGCTGATGCCACACCCTGCAGTCGTTGGTGGTATGGGTGAATGTGTTATGCCATTTGCAGTATGGCTTTCCGTTCAACTCCTGTGCCGTGGGGGTTTTTAGGCCTTCGGGTAACTTTAGCTGCTTCTCCTTGAGTAAGAGGTCAAAAATTTGCTCAGCTTTGGTCACGTCGAAGTCGAACCCTTTTGGAGGACCTTGTGGCTTAACCCACTTGCAGGACACAAGGCTTGCCCCCCGAGTCCATTCAGCTACTGCTACCTCTTGATCTCCCGCAGAGCCTTCATCTTCATCTGCCTCAACCAGGACTACCGCACGCTTGAATTTGTCCTGGTACAAGTCTGGGTGGCGCTGTTCATATAATGACAGTTTCTGAACCATATGCGCCAGCGAAGGGTAGTCTGCTTGGGAAGCCATATCCTTGATCGGCGATGCGAGACCCACTACCGCCAACTCGACTGCTTCTTTTTCAGTCAAACGAGCCGAATAGCATCGGTTCCTAACGGTCCTGAAGCGCTGGATGTACTCTGACACTGTTTCTCCGCGCTTCTGACGTACTTGTGCTAGATCGGCAATGCCAGCCTCGGAAGCCTCTGAATGATATTGCATGTGGAACTGCTCTTCCATCTGCTTCCAAGTCCGGATTGAATCTGGTGGCAGCGAGGTGTACCACCCGAAAGCCGATCCTGTGAGGGACTGTGCAAAGAACCTCACACGTAGTTCATCTGATGCTGAGATCGTGCCCAGCTGCGCCAAATATCGGCTCACATGCTCGATTGAACTGGAGCCATCTGACCCACTAAACTTGGAGAATTCAGGAGCCGATATTTGGGTGGTAGTGGGATCAAATCGTACTCGTTGGGGTACGGCTTGGAATAGCCGATTGCCCTCCTTTTCGGCACCATGCCGAACTGGTCTCTCAAGATTGTATCGATCTGATCCGCGGTGCCGGCTGCGGGAGTCGAGCTACGAAGATTCGCTGGAGTGGCGTACTTAGCCGGCCACGCTTGCTTCTCAAGCTCGAGCTAGGCTGCAGGAGTTGAGCTTTGGAGGTTTGTTGGCGTGGCATACTTAGCTAGCCACGTCTGCTTCTCACGGTCTGAGCCAGCTGCAGGAGTTGAGTTATGGAGGTTCGTCGGAGTGGCGTATTTAGCTAGCCACGTCTGCTTCTCAAGTTCTGATCCAGAAGCTCCTCCTGCTGTTCCGGAAGTCCCTGTCGTTGTAGTCTGGTTCGCGAGTGCCCAGCTACTGTAGTCTGGCACGTATGTGCATGTGTATCCATGAGGGATTTCCTTAGGCGCCTCATACAAGAACTGGTAATCACTAGGGTCACCACCGATCTTGTGGACGACGAATGCCGGTGAGCTCGGCACTTCTGGTGCTGCCAACGTGAACGGCAGCGGTGGTCGGGTCTGGAGTGGTATCTCTCCTTGGTGAGTCCCTAGAGCAGGTCCTGACGGAGAGTACTGATGCCTCATGATTTCCTGGATCACCCGAAGGGCGACACGCTCCAAAGTGTTCACCGGGCTCTCGGAATGGCGATGTAGCGAATGAGCTACCATGAAATTGATCTCCGACGCGGAGACCTGGTGCGTTCTTCCGAAGGGGTAGACGAGGTCCACTCCATCGAGCGCGCCTTCAGGCGAGAACCCTTTCCACCTGATGCCGTGTGAGCGGGTCCTCTGGAAAGAGCCGATGAGGTCGGCTTCGAGGATAGCTTTGACCTCGTCATACTTCTTCTTGAGCTCCTCGGTCAGATCCTCGTACGTGACTGGAGTGCCTTCCGCCATCTCAGATGTAGATGGCGATGCAGTTGATGTCGAAGACTGTCCCACCGGGCGTGCCAGAATGTGTTGGCGTCCGAAACCCACCGGCGAGCAACGGCTGGCAACACGAAGAGCCGGGAACAACCTAGGGCTGCGGCTGGCCCTGGTCCCTCCGAGCGACGGCCCGCAAAGCTCCTGGTACGCACGTCCCGATGCTGGTGCAAGGGCGTGCCACCTGATCTATACCTGATCAGGAAGGTGATGGATTTGCTTCGCTTAGTTTCCTGCATGTAATACACGTAAACATTAAATACGAGCCTCGATCGGCTCTCAGGTTGTCATGTGAATCGGCTCAAGGAGCCGATCCACCCATGGTTCGTATGAGGTCTACGATCACATGGTGGTCCTGCTTGATCGATATGTAACTAAAACGACCTACGACGATTTAGGGTTTTCACCGCATAATCGGAACATCCTACGCGTGGTTGAGCCTGGCAGCCACGCACGGTGATAATAAACCAACCCTAGACAAGGCCTAAAAACCAACATGAAGTTGATCCCCGGAACATCTTGTCTAGGGCTAGCAAACTACACCCTACGTGCTACTGGATCCTTCAACCCGTTTGCAAGGCCTAACTATGCAGATATTAAACTAATCTTTGAAGAACAAGGAGCAATCATAACGGATCGGATCTACTAAACATGGATCAAGCAAGGTGCCGCCCCTACACCTAAGATAGGTGTAAGGGCAGCTAGACGTCTAAGGGTTGCATGGACGAAAGCATGTATCGTGGTAAAACAATGCTACCCCTAACACATCTATGATAACTACGTTGCTCGCCATCAACAAGGCTTCAGCACGAGCAACGCATGAACAACGAATAAACGTGTACTGCCTAGATTGCAAGATGCGATCTAGGCAGCATGATGCTTACCCGGAAAAACCCTCGAAACAAAGGGGTTAGCGATGCGCCTAGATTGGTTTGTGATGAACGTGATTGTTGTTTTTCTCAATAACCCTAGATACATATTTATAGTCCGTAGACTTTCTAACGTGGGAATAATCCCAACCGTGTACGAGCCAAATTCTATCTAACCGACACGTATCCTACTATATTTACAGATACAAGGGCAAACTAGCCCAAACTTCGTGTACAAGGCTGGTTCACGTATTTCTTCCATGTATATTCTTCAAGCCCAATCTTGATCGCGGCCCATCTCTAATCCGGTCAAATTCTGGTGATAACAGCATTACGAACGAGTTACTCTGCTAAGCAAATTTTAGTAGCAGTCAAAATCTCTATAGCCTTCATGAGCAAATGGCATCAAAGGCTTTCGGATATTCTGTCACAGCATAACTGCATAAGAATTCAGAACATAACGAAACAACAGCCACATGTATGAAGTTTCCAAATTTTGGACCCAGGGCGAGTTAAGTAAATATTTTACACTAAAATTTCATACTTTTTACAATATCTTACTTTTATTATACTGCAATCAGCTGAATGAGTGCATCTTTCAAAATTACACACTAGAAAAAAAATACCTAAATATGAAATGTTATTAGCATTAATGTTAGAATTACTTTATTAAAATTTACATTCAAATATGTACTTAATATGTGCATAACAAATGTATTTTGTAACTAAAATTGTTAGTTTTTAATTTTGTAGAAATTGACTAAAAATTGTTAAAATTGTATGCCTCCTTATTTTTTCTGCATATGCATTAATGTTAAATATCCTTAATATTTGGTAAACACAATCATTACATTCCTATAAATATCTTAAGAGTGATTTTGCGTGTATCTTCAATGTAACCAAACTTGAGGAAGTTTCTAGAGTATAAAGTGAACGGTTAACATGACCCTCTATAGATTTTTTCATGGACAAATGTCTGTTACATGTTGCATTGTGTTCAATAACATCCGGACAACGCATGCATGTACTTGATAATTAAATATCATCACTTATATTAATCACCAATGCATGCATGACCTCCCCATTATTGAGTTTGTAGAGCATGGAGTGGTGACTTTGCGTTGTTTGATTTTTTTTTCCGATAAGGGGCGCTTTGTTATTTAAAGAAATTTTAAGCATTACACCCAGCTTCTGCATAACTAGGATGCACAGAGCCGTTCAGAAGTCTAGTATCAATCCAGAAGAGATACAAAATACGGTATAAAAAGCAAACTACTATGACGCTCCATTGGCTTCAATCATCCGACTATGCAGCCACCCATATTGGAAAATAAACTCCGTAGCCGTGTTCTCCAATCGTGTAGACACCTCCATATAGAGGTCGTGATCCTCCAAATGTTGAAGTGGCGACCATGAACGGAGCAAAGCCATACACCGGTAGATGACCTGCATAAGAGAGGAACTTTTGTCATTTAAAACCCTATCATTTCTACATAGCCAAAGCGACCATGCAACCGCAATCGCCCCCACTATGATAATCGTTTTGTACCTAGAATCCACTCTGTTTAGCCAATTGTCAAAAATGTTTGCAATGCTACGAGAAGGGTATAAGGTAGAACCTATCTGAATGATTGACCATATAGATCTAGCAACCCGACAGTTGAAGAAAAGGTGTTTTATTGTTTCTTCTTCGTGACAGAACACACATTTCGTACATCCCTACCAGTTGCGCTTTACAAGGTTATCTTTAGTAAAAATCACACCTCGATAAAGATACCATGCAAAAAACCATTGAGAGGTATCTTCATCTTCCAGATGGATTTATTATTTAGTACCGGTTGCATCTTCCAGATGCAAAGACCGTTGTTTGATATATGCTCTTTCTAAACCTTTATTATTGAATAAAATAACAAAGAATCTGTATTTATATTTTTGATGCATATGCCGGATTCTCAGCACCTTTTTCGAAAAAAAGGTTGTCAAACCTGATTTCTCCTCGAATCTTCGTTTTACCATAGGACGTCGAGTTCACTATGCAAAAGCCAAAAGGTGGAATTGAGGAGCAGGATGAACGAAATACATATTTCTCTTTTTTTTTTTTTACTTGAGAAGTCAGCATTTGATATTTTTGTTTAAACAAGCAGAACCGTCAAGAGTTGTAGGACAATCTTCTTGAAGAATGATAGTATCATGTCATTGGCATCCCCTAATGGCTACCCTAATAGCTAGACCGTGACATGAGAACATACAAACAACTTTTTTGGTATTGCTGGAGTCATCTTTTTGGCAAAAGATTACTTGCAAAGTTGAACCATTTAGAGGAGAACGATAGATTGTAGCTGCAATTAACTGAATTTCCCTTGCAACATTGTTTTTGAGATTTTTTTACAACTAGTAGGATTCATTGATTGCATACGAGTGTTACCGTTGTGGTGGATTTACCCTACATCTTGGTCCTTTTGACTCTTTGTTTTAATATCCACTACACGTTGGGGCCAAAGAAACTTGAGTCACTAGTACCGGCATAGAATTACTTGCTGGGCTGGAGCCTTCCTGGGGAGAATCCTATAGACGGATCAGGTCGGTGCTTAGCACGCACCGCACACCCTCGCGAGCATGCCGGCCTAGTCCATGTATGTTTTTCGCTTTTTTGCTTTTTTGTTTCTCTTCTTTTTTTTCCTTTTCCTTTTCCGTTTCCTTTCCTTTTCTAATTTTTAGATTTGGAAAATATAAAGGATTTTAAAAATGTTTAAATTTGAAAAATATTAAGATTTTAAAATTAATTAAATTTAAAAATGTACATATTTAAGAAATCGGGTTTCTATTACTTTTTCAAATTTTGAAAAACATTCAAAAAAGTATAAAATAAATCGCAGCAAAAAGGAAAGAAAAAGAAAAAGAAAACAACACTAGATCGCCCAGCACCCAACCTAAGGTGGGTGACATGTGCTCCTGGCCAACCAGATCGGCGTATAGGGGCTCCCCCTCCCGGGGGCCAGTGCAGACGCACCGTTTGCCAAGCATGTGGGACAAGCCTGGGTTGCGCTCCACATATGCTTAAGGCATCTCCAGTGGCCTAACCATTTCAGATACAAAAAGTGTTCATTTGTGTCTGTTTAGGTCGGGTGGTGAACACCAAATTAGCCTCATTGCCTCATCTGTCCGTTTGGGTTGGGTAACCCTAGAGTCTCGACACATTTTTCCAATAGCAATTTTTAATTGATATAACCAAATAGTGCCAAAAATTAAATAAAAAGACTAGATAATAAACCCTAGATAACTAGGGCGCCTAACATGGTTGCCTAGCCGTCGTCACTATCGACGAGGTCTAAGAAGACCCAAGGCGCCCAAGTCCACGACCAGTGCAGAGCCCGCTAAAATGGCGGTGGCGGTGTTGGCGACGTAGGGGCGGGAGGAGGCGTGGTAGGAGTCACGGGTATCCCGTGGGCCTGCACAGACTCCCGCATTTATGGCAAGGCCGTCCCACTGAACGAGTTGGTCTTGCTCTCTCTAGGGGATGGCCATTTCGATGGCCTCCTCCTCCTCTTTGAGGTTCGCTGGCTAGAACTCCTGGTTCAAGTCGCCGCCTGGAGCAGCCGCGTTGTCGTCGTGGCCGTTGTCCTCCAAGGCGTCGTGGACTTCATCTTTGTCTTCCTCGTCATTGGATCCTTGTCCGGATCTTTATTCTTCCGCCGCTTCGCTGAACTATAGCCCAAGGGACGTCATGTACATCATATGCGTGTAGAACTACAGAGGTGCTGCCAGATGTAGCACTCCATCACTTTTACGTCTGCACGACCTTGAGGTTAGCGTCACTGTACGACTACATCAACAACATTCATTGGAACATTACGCTTTTCGGTCTTCAAAGGTATGAACACCGAATCCCTCTGTTACCTTACATCTGCATGGTATAGATCTTTTTTTATATCGTTCTCATTGCTAGGATTTTTTATTTTCTGCTATGGAACCCCATCAAATTATAGTTTAGTGTATGTTATTTACACGGGCTAGTGCGTATGTTTAGTTAGCTACACGATAATTTGTGTGGTGGATCAGGTGCTTTTAGTTATTTATCGATGTTGTGGTATTATTTATGTTGTTGGTATTATTTAGACGGTGTTGGCGTGGTCAATTTTATTTATTTAGGTTGTTTTATTTAGACAGTATAATCTCACGGTCTGTAATATTTGGCAAAATTGAACTTTATATAGGTTAGGAGATGTTTCAGTGAAATTAAGATACACAGCTACACTACAACACATACTATGATATCGCTAATATGCTAGAAATCTAGTGATTCATAGTCCAGCGTGGCAATTTTCCAATCTTGTCGTGAGCAGTCATTTCTCTATTTCTCACCCTCTCTGCCTCATGAAGCTCCTTGCGCACCGGGTCGTTCTCGGGTTGGACCAGCCCAATCAGGCCGAGTTGGGGTTTAACAATCCGACCTGTTCTACCAAAGTAGGGAACCCATGGAATCTATTCCGGTCGGGGCTGCACCAAGCCGGGCACGCACATGAGAGCATCCCCACTCGTTGGCCCTCCCCACGCCCAAATCCGGCGAAATTTTCGTTCGGATTGGAGGAAGATTTGGCGTGGGGAGGACTAGTTTCCCAGCCGCGTGTCCAGGCGAAGACAACGGTGCGAGTTTGAAAAACGGAAACTTGATAAACTTTGGCTAAATTCGGCCGAATATAGACTAAATTTAATGATATTTAGACTAAAACGGGCGGAGTTCATACATAGAGGCCGACTCGACTATATTTCGAATTCGGCTAGGGGAATTCAAATGCTAATTCTAAAACACGGCGCTCTACATGCCCAAACGGCGGTAGAACACCGTGTAGTCGTCGCCGCCGTCGTCGGAGCCGTCGTCCTCGACCTTCGGCGCCCTCGGCGGCGCGGCCTGGTGGCTGCTGCCCTGGCCGGCGTCTCCCCACCCCGGGGATGGCTTGTACCATTCGTCGTCCGAGGACTCGAGGTCGACGACGGGGACAACGACGTCGGATGGAGGCGTCGCAGGACGGCGGTAGCGCGCGGCGTCGTCGGCGGCGGTTGGAGCGGCGCGGAAGGCGCGGACGGCGAGTCGGCGTGCGGCGGCCAGGTCCAGCAGCCGCCGCTGCTGCTCCTCCTCCTCGCGCTCCCAGTCTTGCCTGGACCACGCAAGGGCGGCGTCATCGGGGAGGGCGTTGTCGGCGGGCACCAGGTCGTTGAGCGACCTGGCGATAGCCTCCGCCACGGCGGCGTCCTCAGCACGCTTCGCCTCCTCCTCGGCGAGCCTGTTTGCGGCGGCGGCCGCGGCGTCCTCCTTTTTCGGCGCCTTCCTCTTCCGCCCTGGCTGGGAGGGTTGGTCGCGGATGACGAGGGCGCCGCTGCTGCGCCCTCTGGTCGGCGGCGGAGACGCTGGCTCCTTCTTGACGCGCACCGGCGTCGAAGGCGACGTCGCCTCCTCCCTCTTCACCGGCGCGAAGGATGACCTCGGCGCCGATCCGGAAGACGACGAACTGGCAGCCATGCGCCGTGGCTGCCAGACGTTTCCCCGGCGGCGGCTCGCCGATGCCCTCGATGGAGGGGGCATTGTGAGCACCGGGTAGTTTCCGCCCTCGATGTGCGCGAGGACGTTCGCCAGCGTCCTTTCCGGCGCGCTCCACCAACGTCGGCGGCCCGCGGCGTTGTTGCGCGGAGGCGGAGGCGGCGGGCCGTCGTAGGAGGCGAGCTCCCGCTCCCACCGCCGCAGGAAGTACGAGTTCCACGCCGTGTAGTTGTCGGGGTGGTGGCGTGGCTCGGCGCGTTCCTCGTCCGTCAAGGTCATCCGCGCCTCCTCGATGGCGACGTCGAGGGCGTGGCCCCGAGGCGGCGGCGGGATTGGTACGCCGCCAGCACTAAGCCGCCACCCGCCGCCGGGAGGCCTCGTGTCCGGCGGGCAGGGGTACCCCGCCTGGTGGAGGAGGTGCCCCTCCCACGCGTGGAGCGACCGGCGGGGGAAGCCATTGTTGGCTGCGCCGTCGTCGTCGTAGAACGCCATCGGGAGAGTAGAGGAAGAGTGGAGGGAGAGTGGAGCACGGGGTACGCCGCGGCGAGCGGACCGGCGTATATAGGCGCGGCTGGCGCGGGTGATTAATGACGCGTGGAATGCGACGCGTCCGCGGCGAGCTGACCGGCGGCAGCCTTTAGTGCGCGCGGAAGACGATGCGTGCGCGGAAGACGACGACATTAACTCGCCGCGTGGCCGGCGAATGCAGACCGGCGGCAGACTTTTACAGCGCGCGGAAGACGATGCGATGAGGACGACGATCGGTTTCTCTCGCCGACAAGTTGGGGCCACCAGACGCGCGGGAAGTTTTCTCGGTGTTTCCCGCGCTTTCCTTTCGTCCGGACTCCCCGAGCGCTCCCCGGGGGGCCGGGGATGGCGTGGGATCGCCGGATGAATTTAGGCCCAAATCCGGACGAAAACGAGGAACCGGGGGCGCGACTGGGCCGAATTACGCCGTCCGGATGGAAAAAACGCTCGCCGGGGGCTCGTCGGGGAGACGAGTGGAGATACTCTGAGTCCAGCGACGCGCTCAGACTCACGCAGAAGGCACCGGTGCGCCCCAAACACGGCGCCGTCGTAGACCAGGTTGATGGAACGATGGAGATCTCTTTTCATCCGCCCCTTTCCAAAAACTGTTCGAAATGACGGCGAGGACGCAGCGCGGCGCCGTAACGGGGCTTGGCGCTGTAAATCCTCTGTTTGACACACGAGACGCAGCTGTGCGTACATCTGCGCATCACAACACATATGGTGGAGGCATGCAGCTTGTGGAGCAAATGCTGTAGCTTGTGCTTCTCACATGGAACCACCACGCCTTGAGATCCCAGGAGCCCTGCACTCCTAAAACGTGTTTGGTAAATTTGGTTGAATTCGTGCTATCATGGGCGCAGCGAGACGGGTGCCCCTACGCGTTACGAACGGGCCACATTTGATCCAGCGTTTGGTAGCTTGTGTTGCATCGGTTCGTACAGAAGTGCAGATTATTTGGATGCCTGGATACATTATTTCATCTCTGTTCAGCCACATAGTACATGTGTTTTGTTATCATTTTGGGCATCCAGACAAAGCTTCTTCTCACCACATTCAAATATGATGATCTTACCATCACATAACGGCACACAAAAGAGCTCAAACACGATCATAGTACTTAGTACCTAATCCTAACATCAGAGTGTAAGATGCCTACTTAAACCTGTGGGCAGACTACCCAGGTCCAAAAGCAAAGTTCAACGGCCTCTACATGCTAACATAACAGTCACATATGAACAAAGGCAAGTGTTTAACAGCCTCCTAGAGGCGAGCACAACTACTAGCAATGACGACCAGACAGCAGCAGAGACATGGATCAAGCACCTACACCTTAACGGCGAGGATCATCATAAGGGCCCTCGCGATGCCTCTTGCAGCTGAAGATGCTGGAGCACGAAGTCTCCTGCCTGAAGAAGTCGACCTTAAAGCCATCGTCCTTAGGGGTGAAGACGATCATGTCATCGATGCGGAGGAAAAGCCCGGCGGCGAACTCGCTCCAGGACTTGATGAAGCCGACGCGCTGGCTCGTCCACTGGAGCTGCACCTTCCACTGGAGCTTCACCTTCACGAAGAACGCCGACACCCGCTGCCTACAAGCGTGCCTCAGGTCAGTAGGACGGCCAGCGTGAACCCTTGGTGCAGTGATCTGCCGGTGCGCTTGCATGAACCCTTCATTGGGGTCACGAAGCTGCACCCGGATGGCCATATCCTTTGCGTCTAGTATGGCCCCTTCCCGGAAGGTTTCCAGGAAGAGTCAGTTATGCAGATGCAATGACAATGCAAAGTGTTAGCCAGTTTTGCAGATCAACTCCATGATGGCCATGAAAATCACAACAAGATCATCATGCCAATGTCAATGTCCACGATGGAGCTCCATCAAAGGGGCATGCCAATGCCAATGTCAAGCTCCATCATAGGGCATGCCAATGACAATGGCAATGTCAAGCTCCATCATAGGGCATGCCAATGACAAGTCCATGATGTAGTGCATGCCATTGTCAAGCAATGTCATGGACTTGACATTGTCAAGCACTGTCATGGAGATTGAGCTTGGCATCAATCCTATCTACATTCACATCAATCGGAGCAGCTGGACAACTATCTGATCTACAACGTAATCGAATCGATCTACACTAGCATCTATCAGACGAGGGAGCGCGTGAGAATACTTACGATGGGGTGGAGTGACAGCGGCCCAGTCGGAGGAGGAGGAGGACACGCACAGACGCCGATAGGTCCTCGAGGAGATCACACTCCAAATCCGGGTGGAGGAGGTGTTCCATTGCCTGATCGACATTGCTGCTCGACTTGGTTTGCTTGATGACCTACCCGGGAGCCATGGTGCTTGCCGTACATCGCTTTATGCATATGATGCCATCATTTTCCACAAACCAACACAACAAGATTGTGAAACCATCATCGAGTTGCTCCGGCTGTTTGGTGTTGCCACTGGCCTACACACTAATATCCTCAAGAGCACTTCCACTCCTATTCGTTGTAGTGATGATCAGAGGCAGCTTATTGCCCAATGTCTGCACTGCTCGGTTAAAGACTTCCCTATCGTCTATTTGGGAGTTCCCCCATCCATTTGGAAGCTGAGAGAGCCGAGGATCTGTAGCCTCTTCTTGAAAAGTTGCACGATAAGCTTTCTGGTTGGCGTGCGGGGTTATTGTCCAAAGGTGACAAACTGGTATTAGTCAAATCTGTACTTTGAGCTGCCCCTATACATACCATGCTCGCAACCGATATGCCTAAACCAATCAAGGAACCTATTATCAAAGGTCAGCGCTCATTCTTTTGGTCGTATGGTCCCAATGACGGTGGTGGTAGCTGAGTGCCGTGGCCTGGAAAGATGTTTGCCGCCCTGTTGAGTATGGTGGGTTGGGCGTCCTTGACCTGAAACGCATGGGCTGGGCCCTTCGTGATATGGATATCCAGGCCTGGTACACTAGGATAGCCATTGATATGATGATTAAGTCTAAGGTTGTACCAGTATTTTATCATAGTCTTGTTATTAGGAAATAATGTAGCCAGGTCATGTGGTGGGCCATTAGGGTTTAAATTAGTATTTGTTTGACTTGGGCCTGTCCGAGTCAAACTAGGTTTGGCCACCTCTCCCTCATTTAAGGAGATGGTGCGGCCTAGGGTTAGGCTTAGTCTAGTTTTGATTCAGATCATGTAGAACCTCGAGTTCAAGATATCTCCGACCCTATGGGATCGGCGTGTGTGACGGCGTCTCGGACGTTCGTCCGGTTATCGAATAAAGGTGTGAGAGTTCTTGAGTCTGTCAAGAGTAATCATATGTGCTTGAGTATCCTTGAATCTGTCAAGGGAGTTCAAGATCTATCGGTCCTATGGATCATCAAGGTGCATCGTGAAAGATCGGGAAAATGACCCCTCATCACATCGTGCTCGCTGGGCCTGGTTACGACGCACTGACAATTCTCGGCCAAGGGCAAGCTTCCCAATCAAACTTGGTCGCCATGTCGAAGCCCTAGTACATGCTGCCACAACTGCCACTCTTGGTGATGGCAGGAAGCTTTTGTTCTGGACAGACAGATGGCTTGCCGGGCAAAGCATTCCTGACCTAGCCCCCTATGTACCCGTTGCTGTCAACCCTCGCACCATTAAAAGATTGACGGTTGATGCTACCTTGCCTGATAGTGCTTGGATCAGAGGTATAACTGGCACTCTCTCCACCGAGGCAATCATCCAATTCTTCCACTTGGTCGATATTGTTGCTGAACAAGAACTCCAACCTGACACTCAAGACACCATCACCTGGAATCTTTCTGAATCTGGCAATTACACTGCTAAATCAGCATATAAGGCTTTATTTGAAGGCTCAACTTTTGCCCCTTGCCACAGTTCAATTTGGGAGTGTTGGAGCCCCTAAAGTGCAAAATCTTTCTTGGCTTGCTTCCTTGGATCGGAGTTGGATGGCAGAGAGACCGTGACGCCATGGTTTATCCGATGATGACACATGCACGCTTTGTGATTAGGAAGTCGAGTCCATCTCCCATCTGCTTGTCCAATGTTCCCAACAAATCTGGCACGATATTCTATCCAAGTTGAACATTCTAAGTTGCATGCCCCGGGCTGATGAGAATTTTAACACCTGGTTTGCTTCAGCCGCCGCCAGTGCTAGCCCTACCCTGCAAAAAGGTGTCAAATCGCTTATCTTGCTCACCATCTGGCGGCTATGAAAGACTAGGAATGATGTGGTTTTCAAGGAAATCACCCCCAACAGCCATGTTTTGGTCGTTTCCATTCTTGAGGAAGCAAAGCTATGGATGCTAGCTGGTGCTAAGGCACTTCGTCGCCTACCCCTGCACTCCAGGCCCCAGATGGCATGTTAAACTAGAGCATGCCAGGCTAACAAATGTTAGCCTTGTATAGTCTTTCTCTTTCTTTATTGGGTTTTCTTTGTTTGTTTTAGTTGTCCTTTCTTTCTGTTCTTTTTTGTTGGTAGCTTGGCTACATTGTTGTTCTGCCCGCATTCTTTGTGGTTTCTTCTAATATACAAAGACGCACGCTTTGGTGTGTGTTCGAGGAAAAAAATTCGCTTAGTATCTAGGGATATGTGATGGGTTTTAATTGATGGGAGGCTTTCACGTTTTGTGGGTGTAAGAGCGTCTCTCTAGTAGTGACCGAACTCGTCGAAACTGAAAACGGCGAGTTCAGTCTCCTGAAATATAGGGTTTCGCGAGGTGCAAAATAGAAATCGAATAGACGAACTGAAAAAACGAAATCAAAATTTCACGAGAAATTGAAGGCGATGAACTTGCGAAATGTAAAGAGTTTGATGCTTCGATTGAGCTACATACAAACTTAATTTGCATATAAAAAAGAACTTAACTACTAATACTCTGCCACGCGCCTACTTTGACCAAAATTTGGCCCAGGATACTCATCAGGGCCTCTACACGCAGCGGAGGGACGGCTAGGCGGCGGTAGGCGTGGCGGACAGCGCGGCGGAGGTGGAGGCTGGAGGAGTTTACTCCTTGTCGAGGGCGACGAGCTCGATCTTGACGCAGCATACGCGCGCCTCCGCCTGTGCCGCCTCGTACGCCATGAGCCGGTGCACGTTCTCCTGCTCCTCGCGGCGCATGCGTGGACGCGCACGCCTCCGCCTCCGAAATGATGGCGATCTGTTAGATCACCGTCGCCTCCTCCGCGTCGTCGTGGACGTAGTCCCCAATGGTGAGCTGAAGCACCGGCGCGTCGTCCTCGTCGTCGTTGCTATCGGGGAGCGGCGGAAGCGGCGGGTGGCACGAGCCGTCGGGCGAAGACCCTCGCCGCTATTCGCGTAGCGCACGAGTTTCCCCGGGGGCGTGAGCCCCCAGTTTGTCCAACTTCGCGCCGACCGCTTGCGTGCTCCCTCGGAGCGCACCCACTTCGCACGCTCCGTCTCCGAGCAGAAAAATGGCGGACGAGGCGGCGAGTTTCCACCGCCGATACAGCCACCTCCCCTAGCAGATCTTGCTGCTCCAGGCATGGGGAACGGAGAGGGTCGCGAGGGAGCGGCAGGAATTCCTCGCCGAATTGGGAGGGTTTTTCGCGACGGAGCTGCGGATGCGGCGGAGGGGAGTAGGGTTTCGGAACCGAACTCCCCTGTAATATCCCAGGATTTGGGGTTACAAAAAAAGAGAAAACAGATGTGTGCATTGCATTCATGCATAGAAAATCCGGGGAATTTTCGCGCTTTAAAGTAAAACTGTCACAGTAAGTAAAGTTTCACTTGACCTTGATGGAATTGAAGTGGATCAACAAGCCAAGTGCTATAAACCTCAATGTGACCTTTGCTAAAACCTTGTTGGTAGAGATGATTTTATCTAAGGGGATAGATCAAATGGAACTAAAACCAACACAATAACATATTAATCAAATGATCAATTGCTTGATATTATAAAAGATCATAACATGGTATTCCTTGCCATAACATATGAACATCTATTCAATTGTAAACCAAGTAACAATAAAAGGGAGAAACTATTCTTGACTCATCTTTTCCATATCTTAAAATAATCTACGTTCCTACCATGAACCTCATGGCATTCATTCCACTTCATTATTGAGTTAATGATAAGGAGATAAACATTAGTAATTTTCCCTAGTTTCCATTTGCTATATTCTTCTCTATTCAAATTATTATACATCAAAAACCAGAGACGAGAGAGTTCTATATTTATTAGAGAAGCGATGTCAACCCTTGAGCTAAACCTTGGATATATATCCATATGCTCAAATCATCATCTTTAAGAGGAATCCTAGGATATTATTCAAGACATTCCCTAGAAAGAGACAACCCACTTATGTTAACCCTAGATATTGATGATCACATCGTTATCTTTGAAGCATAACCTTGAGATGATATTCAAGTCATTCCCAAGTGAGAGAAACCATTGATACCAACATTAGCTATACCTATTAAAGAGTCAATGGTACTTATTGAACTAAAGCATTAGGGTATAACCTATCTCATCTTGAAGTGGTGAGATAATCCAATATTAAAGTGAACAAGACTATATCCATGAATTGATAAAGTAGAGTAGAGACTAATTCAACTAAGTTATCCAGGTAGAGACTCAACCTTTTCATACCTAAGGAGATATTGTGTGTACACCATAAACCCTAGAATAATCCATTCCTATATAAGATAGCTCAAGCTATGGTGTTACACTCAAATTAGTTAAGGCAACACTTGAATTTGTGAGAGAGAACTATTCCATATATCCAGATGATTATATCATCATTCTTTGAGAAGAACTCTCAGCTATTATCTCAGGCATTCCCCTGGGATATAAACTATTGAGGTAACCATAGTCATGTCCATCCAAGAAAGTATAAAAGAAGTACTATACTCTAGTTGATCAACACAATGCTTGATCATGGAAGTGAGAACCCCATTTCATGAGAGATAGCTTAGGAAGCTAAATCTTTGATCATTATAAATTGAGTAATGATCATAAACCCTAAGAACTTGAGGTAGATATTTATTTACCAATTAAACCTTAGTGGGTTAAGCAGATATAATCCAACACCTAAAATCATAGAGGAACTACTAGAAAATCTAAACCATTTCCAATATTTCAATTAGAGAAACAACTGAATAGTAAAAACCCTTCGTATAGTTCAGCCTCTATATCAAGTTAAGTGATCCTTGAACAAATCATCCTATGAGTGGTGAAGAAGAGCAAACCTAGATAATTCAACAAGATGTCCACTTACATTTAGAATCAATGCCCTATCCCAAACCTAACTTGTGTATCACATGGGGATCACAAGTATAATCCTAAAACCATGCCTAAGCTCAAATATGAGTAAGGGGATTGTTTATCCAACCCTGAAATGAATCAAGATATCAACTTAACCTATCAGAAACATGGAAAATGCTTGGCCAAATGGGAAAAAGTATGTTTACCAAAAGTAAATGGGGGTCTAGGTGTTCTCAATCTCAGGATACAGAATCAAGCTTTGATCATTAAATTCCTTTTTAAATTTTACAAAAGAAATGATACTCCATGGGTACAGCTCATATGGGAGGCACACTACAGCAATGGGAAAATTCCTACGGGTAGATCCACTAAGGGATCATTTTGGTGGAGAGATTGTTCAGCTCTTATTGAAACTTTCAAGCAACATGCTATATGTAAACCAAAGTCAGGAAACAGTACCTTACTATGGAAAGACATATGGAAAGATACCCCTTTACAACAGATGCTTCCTCGACTATTTTCCTTTGCAAAAGACGAATTTGTTACAATCAAATCTGCCAGGCAACAAAACAATTCTGATACACAGGAACTTTTTCATCAACCTCTGTCTGCCATTGCAACACAACAGTGGAATCAGCTTAGCATGATGATTGAAGAGATTCCACAGCAAGGGGAGAATGATTCATGGGCCTTTAATTGGGGAGATTCTTACTCCACCTCCAAAATATACAAGGAAATTTTAAACCCACTAGATGCATCGGCACCCTTCAAATGGTTATGGAAATCATGCTGCCTATCGAAGCATAAATTTTTCTTCTGGCTATTACTCCATGATAGGCTCAATACTAAGGACATGATGGCACGGAAAAATTTCTATGTGGAATACAGTGATTGTGTCCTTTGCCAGGACGAGCCAAATGAGTATCTCATGCATCTCTTCTTCGGTTGTGATTTCAGTCAATCCTTTTGGTGGTCCTTGAATTTTGAATAAGATACAAGTATGCCATTATATGATATGCTAATTGAGGGGAAACATAGATATAACAAGATATATTTCAAAGAAGCTCTGATTGTTGGATGTTGGACTATTTGGAATCACAGGAATAAGGCCATCTTCGAGAATGAAAGCATTGATCTCCTCACATGTACCTACTACCTCTGGTTGCTTTTAATTGATGTTGCTCCATGCCTAGCTGCGTGTATGTAGTGAGTTAACCCCGCGTCGATTAAAATCGACCGGAGGGAGTACTTGTGAACCCTATATAAATAACAATTCACCTGTCAAGGGAGGGAGCAGCTTGAGGTCAAAGTTAGAATCAGATCACCTTCTAGGAAAGGAAAACGTTATCTGAACGGTAGCAAGCAGATGGTTCAGAATCTCAAATACAGTACAGTGCTTAATCTCCATCAAGGAAGATGTCATGGAAGATCATTCAAAATCTCAAATACAATGGTACAGTACTTAGTCTCCATTAAGCATATATCTTGTCAATTTCTAGAGAAAACCACACCATTTATGGCATTGGCTACATTATTAGTAGGATAACCTATAGCATGCTGTGCCAGATAATATGGATCGGAATAATTTCCAGAAAATTAATCATATATTGCATTAACAATAGTAGAAACATGGCGAGAATCAGGTTACAATATCATATTAGGTGGTATAAAATCTAAGAAGGGGTAGCTTCCCCCCTTTTGGAGTCATTAGTACAATTCCGTTCATTGAGAACTCACTGTGCAAACACCGCTAGATCCTGCCGCTCTTCAGGAGAGACCGTAGAATTAAAAAGCTTCATATTCATGTGCAGAAGAACCACAGTAACATGTTGAAACAGCGGCGAAACAGCTTAGGTACATATATAAATCATCTGAACAAAAAACATTCCGAATACAAAAACCTTCGTCAGGTTTGTCAACTGAAAGATAAACACAAAAATATATTCAGTTCTACTTAATCTAAGAAGAAAAATCAGCTTTCACCTGGTTCCAGCAGATCACAACTTGAACCTGTATTCAAGTTGTCCACTGAATTTCAAATATTGCTAAAACATACAACATTGCCATAAATATGTTCTCAAAAAATAATAGGAAGAAGTTGAAGGACCATTATCTTTTTTCATTTATCTTGAGGAGGAAAAATATAAATACCTATCCAGAACTCCCGAAGTAGAAAAGGGCATCGCACACTTGCCTCTCCATGGTATCCATAGGCCGATCATTTGCTATTGGAGCAGAAGCTAACTTTATACATCACCATGTCGAAGCGATTTATCTTTCGGGTTTGCAGGTTAAGCAAGAAAAGCATACATGACTTCCCTTCAATGCATCTTCATCAGATTTTCCACTTGAAACATGGATAAGGACATCTGCACTTTGGCTTACCCCAAGAAGCAATTCAACAAACAATCTGCAATCTCACCAACAAAGGCTCCAGCTAAATATAACTAAAGTGAATTGCTTAAGGCTCCAGCTTCAATTTGTATATCTAGCTGAGAGTAAGAACATTAAGTTGAAATAAATAGCATGCTCACAGTTACATACCTGTGAGTTTTTAAGTGTGGATCTTCACTGGCAAAGTGAATATTAAAAAAATCCTTGGAAAATAATTCAGAGAGAAGAGCTAGCATATTTAAGTGAATGGTGGAGTTATCTCCACTGATAATGACAACACTACCTCCAATGATAATGACCACACTGAGATAGAGCCTGCAACCCCATTCATATATAATCATGTTGCCCTTCCATATGCTAAAAGACATGTTTCATTTATGGTTAAGAACACTTCATAGTGCCCCTATGCACCTACATGTTTGAGGAAAGATTTATTAAGCCACCATTTCATCTATCATTTGTAGGACCATAACATCACACTCTCTTAACTAAATGATCAAAATAAATTGCACAGAACATACATGTATAATCAGAAAGGGTTTAATATAGTGCCATTTTTTTTACATCTCTCCCTTTGTGAGATCATCGACATGGCTAACATGTAACTTATCAAGAATAAGTAGTGAAAGAAAATACACTAATTGCTATTTCCAATGTTTCTTTTAGGCTCACCTAACAATTCTATTTTTTTGTGCTACCAAGCTCAACATTGTGAATGAGATAAGTTCCTAAAGAGGCGCATGATCCAAATACTTATATAAGTAAGCATAGTAGAACATAACCAGACAGCTGGCCATATGCCATACATATAATGATATCATTTTAAAGAGAGCTTGTATTTTGCCAAATCATAGACAATTCTTACTATAAAAGTCATGAATTTAGTTGAAGAATGATAAACTGAAGAATAAGAGTTGGTAACATAACTAAATTCTGATGCGAACAAAATGCATGTCAGTTTTTAATGAAGCGCTGACCACTCTTAAGCCTGCACTCATCTTTTTTTTACAATCTTCTCTGCTGCTGGTAGCGACACTCGGGAGAGTAACATCTGCAAGGTAAGAGGAACCAGACGATAAATAAGGTGCTTGAAGGTTGCAAAGTTTCCCCATGCACAAAGAAAATGATAGCTTAAGAAGAACAGCTAGAAGCTAGATTTTCAGAAGGAGAAAATGACATGAGAATTTGATGGACTTGACCAAAACATGTAACACCATAAATGCTAAGAAACTGAATCTGCCTAAGCAACGAAATAGCTAGAAAGTACAGAAGAGCATGGAACTAACCTGAATATATTACGGAACACTTTTGACACTCCTCATGCCTTCATGAGGAGAAGGAGCAACGAAACGCAAACAACGGGGAGGGATAGTGCAGGCTTATAATATGCATATATGCATCCATATGAATTCGGAGAGATGGGAATCGCGCCAAGCGATGCATCCACTCCTCACCCTGACCTCTGAAACAAATCTAACCTGCATACAGAAACAATTTCGTCAGGAACCAAATAACAAACAGAAAGAGAAGAAAGCTTGCAAGATGAGGTGGAGGAGCGATGAGCAGGAGGTTGGCTGTTCGCTTACTTGAGAAGGCCGTATGTGAGCAGTGAGAGTCTGATTTCCTTCACCCTGGCTACCGCGGAAGGGTACGGGAACACCGACCTGGCCGACACGGTGTGCTGTGGACCGCCAGCGAGATACAACTTCTCTCGTCCAGTCATCCTGCACGTCGTCATCACCGCTGCATTAGAGAGAGAGAGATCACCAGGGAGAAGATGATGTATTACGTCAAATTGACCTGGAGGGAAAGGAGGATGCCGAGATCCTCCACCGCATTGCCAACCACCTCGAGGGCGAGGTGCTCGTCCGCGTGACCAGCCGCCTCATGAAGGAGATGAGGGCGCCGACTTCTTCTTCAGGTCGCTAGCCGCCCAAGGAGGGAGAGGAGGGCGCTGAACCCGAGGGAGGGTGCGGGTGATGGCGATGCGGCGATGGGGATGTAGGCGGCGGCGATGGGAAGATCTGGCTTCCTCTGATGGCGCTGCTCCTCGGGGTGCAGCCGGGCGACGCATCGCCTCATGGCCGTGGCGGCGAACGAACGGGCCGACGATAATTTCTTTCTACCCAACTCTTGTCGCTTCGGTCGGTGCTGGTGGACGGTGGAGCCTCTAGAAGTTTACCCTTCGGTCGGTTTCTAGACGGTGGACACGCCATGTAACCCATCTACAATATCCATCGCCATCTATGGTAAAAATCAGAAACGTGGCAAGATTTGATTAGACAAACAGCTACCATGAACAGTACCCAAACTTATGAGAATTCAGCAAAGTGGTTCAGCTTTGATATATAGTAAATATATTTAAAGAATCCTTCTCAATTATTATGCATAGAGCCAAACCTAGTCTCAGAGAAGGAATGCAACAATGGTTAGATACTTTGTGAGGAGACCCCCTGTAATATTTTTCCTTCTGTAACATCTTGTATCCTTTTGCCACTTGGCAATTTATAATTGAAAAATGAAGCAGTAGGGGCCTTCCCTACTCTATATGCTTCAAAGAAAACTTAAACTATCTTTCAAGCCATTGTTTCCAAATAAATAGAAGTCTCATGAGAGGAATAAGATCCACCTTAACCATATTAAACTAAGGGTTTAGAAGATGACAATAATACTTTAAAATAGCCTTAAACAATTTTCCAAATCCATAACAACCATGAGCACGCAAAAAAATGTCATGATATCATATTCTTAAATGATAAACTAAATATTAAGTTATGCCTTGTAATTTTTTTTATTGCAAGATAATAAAAAACAAAAACTTAACTATCAATAGGTACTTAGAAGAGCCTTTTGAGAAATAGTTTGGACCACCCTAAATTGATATTGGAAATTATGACTATCTAGATGCCATTTCCAAACTCTAATAACATTTAATAAACAATGGTGTCATTACACATATAAAATGTTTTTAAGATCTTATATTAGTCATACTAATATATTTATAAACTCCACAAGGATCCACACATTTAAAATCCTACAAAATAGAATGTAAATTCAAATCAGATTCAAATAAAAAAATACAAAACAGAAAAAAATAAAGGAAAGAAGCTTACCTAGCCGCAGGAGCCTAGCAACGTTGCCCATCAAGCAGCCCAGGACCAGCTCAACAGCCAGTACCCAAAGAATCCCATCGTACCGATTCGCAGGGGAGGGCATCGTCTTTTTCCTCCTGCGCATGCTCGACACGACGAAGATGTGAAACACTTCGCCGGCCACCTCCTCGTCACCGATAAGGACGAGGAATGGACGCCAACCACCACTACAGAGCCGAGGAGAACTCCATTGGCATCCGCTGCTAGTCGGTGCGCCAAGATTCGTGCCCGAAACCCTAACCGTCGTGTCCATTTTATCCTGGCCATCTCCGGCGAGTTGCCGCCATTCCCCAAGCCCTTCCTCGCTCCATAAAACCACTGAGAGAAGCGTCATGGAGTGCTTGATTTTCGCCACCTCGCCACAATCTCTCTCAGACCCTCCAGCTCTCTCTATGGTCTCCACACACCGGGGGTAGCTTTCGGAGAGTTCTCCGGTTAGCCATCGTTAGAGGCCACCCCGGCAACCGTGAGGTGGACAAGGAGAAGCGCCGTGCCATGGTGAGCATCCTGGTTGCAGGAATCGAGAAGAGCAGATCCCAGAAGCGACCAATCCTCCATTCCCTTTCGCTGGCATTCTGCAGGAAAATGGAAATCATCGTCGACCTCTTCTCCGATCGACTCCGATGACCATCTAGGAAGGATCAGGGTGAGCCTCCGCGTCTCTAGCACCTTGATACGTCCATTTTGAATCACTATTTTATATCATGATTTTCTGTTATTCATTGATATATTTCATATTTGGAGATGATACTTATGTTATTTCATCTATTTTGCATGTTTCATGATTATTGGAGGATCGCGCACCGGAGTCAGGATTCTGCTGGAAAAAGCGCCGTCAGAATGCAATATTTCGGAAGATCAACAATTGACGGAATTTATATGAAAAATCCTATTTTTCCAGAAGATGACGAGAGCCAGAAGGAGGAGCCGAGGAGGGCCACCATGGGCCCCCCTCATAGGCCGGCGCGGGCTCTACCCTGGCCGCGCCGCCTTGTGGGGAGGGGGCCCACAGCCCCCTCTAGCCTCCTCTCCTTCGCGTACATCTTCGTCCCGAAAACCTAAGCTCCAGAGGAGAGTCACGAAGAGTCACAGCCGCCTCTGCGGGGCGGAAAACACCAGAGAGAAAAGAGCTCTCCGGCAGGCTGAGATCCGCCGGGGAAATTCCCTCCCGGAGGGGGAAATTGACGCCATCGTCACCGTCATCGAGCTGGGCATCATCTCCATCGCCATCACCATCATCTCCATCATCATCACCGCCATCTCCACCGCTGCACCTCGTCACCGCTGTAACAATTTGGGTTGGATCTTGATTGTTTGATAGGGGAACTCTCCCGGTATTGATTTCTACTTGTTATTGATGCTATTGAGTGAAACCATTGAACCAAGGTTTATATTCAGATTTTTATTCATCATCATATCACCTCTGATCATGTTCCATATGATGTCTCATGAGTAGTTCGTTTAGTTCTTGAGGACATGGGTGAAGTCTAAATGTTAGTAGTGAATTATGGTTGAGTAATATTCAATGTTATGATATTTAAGTTGTGGTGTTATTCTTCTAGTGGTGTCATGTGAATGTCGACTACATGATACTTCACCTTTATGGGCCTAGGGGAATACATCGTTTACTCGTTTGCCAATTGCGGGGTTGCCAGAGTGACAGAAACCTAAACCCCCGTTGGTATATCGATGCAGGAGGGATAGCAGGATCTCAGAGTTTAAGGCTGTGGTTAGATTTATCTTAATTACTTTCTTGTAGTTGCGGATGCTTGCAAGGGGTATAATCACAAGTATGTATTAGTCCTAGGAAGGGCGGTGCATTAGCATAGGTTCACCCACACAACACTTATCAAAACAATGAAGATTAATTAGCTATATGAAGCGAAAGCGCTAGACTAAATTCCCGTGTGTCCTCAAGAACATTTGGTCATTATAAGTAAACAAACCGGCTTGTCCTTTGTGCTAAAAAGGATTGGGCCACTCGCTGCAATTGTTACTCTCGCATTTTACTTACTCGTACTTTATTCATCTGCTACATCAAAACCCCCTGAATACTTGTCTGTGAGCATTTACAGTGAATCCTTCATCGAAATTGCTTGTCAACACCTTCTGCTCCTCGTTCGTTGGGATCGACATTCTTACTTATCGAAAATACTACGATACACCCCCTATACTTGTGGGTCATCAAGACTATTTTCTGGCGCCGTTGCCGGGGAGTGAAGCGCTATTGGTAAGTGGAATTGGTAAGGAAAACTTTTACTGTTAGTGCTGATTTTATTCCTGCCTGCTGCTATAATTCATTATGGAGAGATCTTCTCTTGAATTTTTATTTGGAAAATCTACTACTACTGCAAAGGTAGTGGATGAGGCGCTGATACGCGTACAGCACGCGTCCGTTGGGAACCCCAAGAGGAAGGTGTGATGCGTACAGCGGCAAGTTTTCTCTCAGTATGAAACCAAGGTTTATCGAACCAGTAGGAGCCAAGAAGCACGTTGAAGGTTGATGGCGGCGAGATGTAGTGCGGCGCAACACCAGGGATTCCGGCGCCAACGTGGAACCTACACAACACAAACCAAATACTTTGCCCCAACGAAACAGCGAGGTTGTCAATCTCACCGGCTTGCTGTAACAAAGGATTAGATGTATAGTATGGATGATGATTGTTTGCAGAAAACAGTAGAACAGTTGCAGTAGATTGTATTTCAGTATAGAGAATTGGACCGGGTTCCACAGTTCACTAGAGGTGTCTCTCCCATAAGATAAACAGCATGTTGGGTGAACAAATTACAGTTGCGCAATTGACAAATAAAGAGGGCATGACCATGCACATACATATTATGATGAGTATAGTGAGATTTAATTGGGCATTACGACAAAGTACATAGACCGCTATCCAAGCATGCATCTATGCCTAAAAAGTCCACCTTCAGGTTATCATCCGAACCCCTCCGGTATTAAGTTGCTAACAACGGACAATTGCATTAAGTATTGCGCGTAATGTAATCAGTAACTACATCCTCGAACATAGCACCAATGTTTTATCCCTAGTGGCAACAAGCACATCCATAATCTTAGAGATTTCTGTCACTTCCCAGCATTCGCGGAGACATGAACCCACTATCGAGCATAAATACTCCCTCTTGGAGTTACAAGCATCTACTTGGCCAGAGCATCTACTAGTAACGGAGAGCATGCAAGATCATAAACAACACATAGATATAAATTGATAATCAACATAACATAGTATTCTCTATTCATCGGATCCCAACAAACACAACATATAGAATTACAGATAGATGATCTTGATCATGTTCGGCAGCTCACAAGACCCAACAATTAAGCACAATGGGGAGAAGACAACCATCTAGCTGCTATATGGACCCATAGTCCAGGGGTAGACTACCCACACATCACTCCGGAGGCGACCATGGCGGCGTAGAGTCCTCCGGGAGATGATTCCCCTCTCCGGCAGGGTGCCGGAGGCGATCTCCTGAATCCCCCGAGATGGGATTGGTGGCGGCGGCGTCTCTGGAAGGTTTTCCGTATCGTGGCTCTCGGTACTGGGGGTTTCGCGACGAAGGCTATTTGTAGGCGGAAGGGCAGGTCAAGGGGCGTCACGAGGGGCCCACACCCTAGGTCAGCGCGGCCAGGGCTTGGGCCGCGCCGCCCTATGGTTTGGCCACCTTGTGGCCCCACTTCGTTGACTCTTCGGTCTTCTGGAAGTTTCGTGGCAAAATAGGACCCTGGGCGTTGATTTCGTCCAATTCCGAGAATATTTCCTTACTAGGATTTCTGAAACCAAAAACAGCAGAAAACAAGAATCGGCACTTCGGCATCTTGTTAATAGGTTAGTTCCGGAAAATGCACGAATATGACATAAAGTGTGCATAAAACATGTAGATATCATCAATAATGTGGCATGGAACATAAGAAATTATCGATACGTCGGAGACGTATCAGCATCCCCAAGCTTAGTTCCTGCTCGTCCCGAGCAGGTAAACGATAAACAAAGATAATTTCTGGAGTGACATGCCATCATAATCTTGATCATACTATTGTAAAGCATATGAGCTGAGATCAAATCATTCAAAGCAAGTATCTATATTGATATAAGAGATGATAATGCAAGAGTTAGACAAGCTAGAAGTTTTCATGAACCATTGCTTTAAAGACATGCAACCGTACAAAGTTCATTAAAGATGTATTAAGTATTCAGCATAGAAGTTCTATCCTTCATTCCAAGCATCAAGTAAATCTTCACAACATAAGAAGGATTCAGTCAAGTAAACATAAACATGAACGTCATGAATCAACTGTTTCGAAGTCTACTCAACCGGTGAGCGCAAGCATTTGGTATTAGCACCAAGATGTTATGGCATAAAGAACGTTAATGGGGGTTTGGAAGGCCAAACGGAAGAAAGGCTTGCAAAGCTGTAAATGACCGTTAGACAAGAGGAAGCCTTATGATCGAAGCTATGCAAGGAGTAGTGATTGCCATGCAACGGATGCACATAGAGCTATATGTGTATGAAAGCTCTCCAATGGAACTAGTGGGGGTGCATCCAACTTGGTTGCTCACGAAGACCTAGAGCACTTTTGAGGAGGCTCATCATTGGAATATACAACCCAAGTTCTATAGTGTAAATTCCCCACATAGTTATACTAGTAAAACATGAAAACTCTCTCATATGAATGTAGGTGCTAAACATGAGCACAAATGATGACTATGAATAATGCGGGTGCTAAAACATGAGCACAAGTGTGGATAAAAGATAGTAATGCTGCCCCCTTTTCTTTATTCTCTTTTTTTTCTTTTTCTTTTCCCTTTTTTTTCTTTCTTTTCATTTTTTTTTCTTTCTTCTCTTTTTTTTTCTTTTTGATGGCCTCCACGGCTCTTTTCATTTTTAGGGGCAATATCCTAATATGACAACACACTTTTGGTACAAATAACTCATAATGAATGAAACATGATGTATGAAACTATATGCCTCTGCCAGTGTAGCCGGATGTGCAATGATCTAGCGTAACATGGGTAAACCACACATCAGCTGTATATGATCATGCAAAGCAATATATAAATAATAAATGACAACATGGCATGTAATGTAAAAATGGATGTTGCATGGCAATATATCTCGGAACAGCTATGGAAATGCTGTGGTAGGTAGGTATGGTGGCTGTTTTGAGGAGATGTATGGGCTTATGTGTAGGAGAACAAGAGAAAGTTCTCCCACGGGTTTGGATGTACCGGCGAAGTATGCACAATTCTCAATGTGAGCAAAAGGCAATGCACAAGTACCGAAGAGGCTAGCAAATTTGGATGGTGGAAGTGCCAAAAACCGTAGCTTAACATTAGTCAAAAAAAACTCACAAGCTTATTGCAAACAACTAGCAGGTTCATCATTAAGAGCATGATTAAAATTTTACTCCAAGGAGGGCCGTTCACGGTGGCACAAGTACCCCGCTAGCTCCCTCGACCATCAGCACAACTTAGTTATTACGATGAACTCTCAGACATGGAAAGCTATCAAGTCCAACTACGCCTTCAACTATTTAAATAGAGTTTGTAGTACGGCACAAGCTTAAAGACAATAATCCACTACTAATTTTAACTTATTTATCCAGCAAGCCTTACCATCTAAATATCTCAAAACATTTGCAAAGAATCAAGTTATCAAGGCTCAATGTCCTACAAGTATTTTATTATATATTACCACATGCAACATTTCCCGTTTCCAACCATACAACAATTTAACGAAGAAGAAACTTTGCCATGAATATTATGAGTAGAGCCTAAGGACATACTTGTCCATATGCTACAGCGGAGCGTGTCTCTCTCCCATACAATGAATGCTAGGATCCATTTTATTCAAACAAAACAAAAACAAAAACAAACCGACGCTTCAAGCAAAGCACATAAGATGTGATGGAATAAAAATATAGTTTCAGGGGAGGAACCTGATAATGTTGTCGATGAAGAAGGGGATGCCTTGGGCATCCCCAAGCTTAGAAGCTTGAGTCTTTTTGATATATGCAGGGGTGAACCACCGGGGCATCCCCAAGCTTAGAGCTTTCACTCTCCTTGATCATGTTGTATCATCTCCCTCTCTTGATACTTGAAAACTTCCTCCACACCAAACTTAGAACAACTCATTAGAGGGTTAGTGCACAATTAAAATATACATGTTCAGAGGTGAAATAATCATTCTTATCACTTCTGGACATTGCACAAAGCTACTGAAAGTCAATGGAATCGAAAAATCCATCGAACATAACAAAACAGGCAATGCGAAATAAAAGGCAGAATCTGTCAAAACAGAACAGTTCGTATTGACAAATTTTATTGAGGCACCAGACTTGCTCAAATGAAAATGCTCAAATTGAATGAAAGTTGCGTACATATCTGAGGATCACTCACGTAAATTGGCATAATTTTCTGAGTTACCTACAGAGAATTTTGCCCAGATTCGTGACAGCAAAGAAATCTGTTTCTGCGCAGTAATCCAAATCTAGTATGAACTTTTCTATCAACGACTTTACTTGGCACAACAAAACACTAAACTAAGATAAGGAGAGGTTGCTACAGTAGTAAACAACTTCCAAGACACAAATATAAAACAAAGTACTGTAGTAAAAACATGGGTTGTCTCCCATAAGCGCTTTTCTTTAACGCCTTTTAGCTAGGCGCAGAAAGTGTGTATCAAGTATTGTCGAGAGATGGTGCATCTACAGCGGGGTTTGGAGTTTTCTCAGCCAAGCATAGTATATTGGATACATAAGTTTTAGCGTCTCCCTTTTCATTAGTCTTAGGCTTGCTACTCTCATCAAACAAATTTTCAGGAACAAGCCAAGCATAGTTATTTTCTAGTGCATCATTCATCGCTAGGAGCTTACATGGTATTGGTGCTTTGATCTCCCCACCATCATTAATATTATTAGTGTACCTTATTCTATCCATGTCCATCTTTTCAAGGAGACTAACAAAATTGGTATAAGAACCAAGCATATCATATTTAGCAAAGACCTTTCTAGGCGCTCTTGCTATACCACCAAATTCTCTAAGAAGGGTTTCTAAAACAAAATCTTTCTTTTCTCCTTCTTCCATATCACCGAGTGTAAGAAACATGTGTTGGATTATAGGATTGAGATTAACAAATTTAGTTTCCATCATACGAACTAAAGCAGCAGCGGCAATTTCATAAGTAGGAGCAAGGTCTACCAAGTGTCTATCTTCAAAATCATCAACGGTACTAACATGGTTGAAAAATTCTTCTATATTATTTCTTCCAATTATAGACCCGCGCCCTACCGGCATGTTTTTTACGGTAAAATTAAAAGGAAACATAATGAAATAAGTAAAGTAAATACAAGTAACTAATTTTTTTTGTGTTTTTGATATAGCAAACAAGATAGCAAATAAAGTAAAACTAGCAACTAATTTTTTTGTATTTTGATTTAGTGCAGCAAACAAAGTAGTAGATAAAACTAAGCAAGACAAAAACAAAGTAAAGAGATTGCGATGTGGAGACTCCCCTTGCAGCGTGTCTTGATCTCCCCGGCAACGGCGCCAGAAAAAGAGCTTGATACGCGTACAGCACGCGTCCGTTGGGAACCCCAAGAGGAAGGTGTGATGCGTACAGCGGCAAGTTTTCCCTCAGTATGAAACCAAGGTTTATCGAACCAGTTGGAGCCAAGAAGCACGTTGAAGGTTGATGGCGGTGAGATGTAGTGCGGCGCAACACCAGGGATTCCGGCGCCAACGTGGAACCTGCACAACACAAACCAAGTACTTTGCCCCAACGAAACAGCGAGGTTGTCAATCTCGCCGGCTTGCTGTAACAAAGGATTAGATGTATAGTGTGGATGATGATTGTTTGCAGAAAACAGTAGAACAGTTGCAGTAGATTGTATTTCAGTATAGAGAATTGGACCGGGGTCCACAGTTCACTAGAGGTGTCTCTCCCATAATATAAACAGCATGTTGGGTGAACAAATTACAGTTGGGCAATTGACAAATAAAGAGGGCATGACCATGCACATACATATTATGATGAGTATAGTGAGATTTAATTGGGCATTACGACAAAGTACATAGACCGCTATCCAGCATGCATCTATGCCTAAAAAGTCCACCTTCAGGTTATCATCCGAACCCCTCCAGTATTAAGTTGCTAACAACGGACAATTGCATTAAGTATTGCGCGTAATGTAATCAGTAACTACATCCTCGAACATAGCACCAATGTTTTATCCCTAGTGGCAACAAGCACATCCATAATCTTAGAGATTTGTCACTTCCCGCATTCATGGAAACATGAACCCACTATCGAGCATAAATACTCCCTCTTGGAGTTACAAGCATCTACTTGGCCGGAGCATCTACTAGTAACGGAGAGCATGCAAGATCATAAACAACACATAGATATAAATTGATAATCAACATAACATAGTATTCTCTATTCATCGGATCCCAACAAACACAACATATAGAATTACGGATAGATGATCTTGATCATGTTCGGCAGCTCACAAGACCCGACAATTAAGCACAATGGGGAGAAGACAACCATCTAGCTACTGCTATGGACCCATAGTCCAGGGGTAGACTACTCACACATCACTCCGGAGGCGACCATGGCGGCGTAGAGTCCTCCGGGAGATGATTCCCCTCTCCGGCAGGGTGCCGGAGGCGATCTCCTGAATCCCCCGAGATGGGATTGGCGGCGGCGGCGTCTCTGGAAGGTTTTCCGTATCGTGGCTCTCGGTACTAGGGGTTTCGCGATGAAGGCTATTTGTAGGCGGAAGGGCAGGTCAAGGGGCGTCACGAGGGGCCCACACCCTAGGTCGGCGCGGCCAGGGCTTGGGTCGCGCCGCCCTATGGTTTGGCCACCTCGTGGCCCCACTTCGTTGACTCTGCGGTCTTCTGGAAGCTTCGTGGCAAAATAGGACCCTGGGCGTTGATTTCGTCCAATTCCGAGAATATTTCCTTACTAGGATTTCTGAAACCAAAAACAGCAGAAAACAAAGCAATCGGCACTTCGGCATCTTGTTAATAGGTTAGTTCCAGAAAATGCACGAATATGACATAAAGTGTGCATAAAACATGTAGATATCATCAATAATGTGGCATGGAACATAAGAAATTATCGATACGTCGGAGACGTATCAGGCGCCAGGTGAGGAAGAAGTACCATACAAAATACCTATGACAATTATTGAACATGTTGTGGATAACCGTTATACAGGGGATGGAACTGTTCATCCTGGAGATCATTTACTGTTCTTACATGAATTATGCGGTTTATTCAAGTGTGCAGGTATTGCTATGGATGAAGTGAGGAAGAAGCTATTCTCTATATCGCTGTCTGGTAAAGCGACGCACTGGTATAAATTACTGGATGATGGGGATTCTCTTGAATGGAACGATATTGTGCCCCGATTTTATTCTAAGTTCTATCCTCCAAGTGAAATTCACAAAGACCGGAACCGCATATATAATTTTTGGCCTCATGATGGAGAGAGTATTGCCCAAGCGTGGGGGAGATTGAAGTCTTTAATGCTCAAATGCCCCATTCATGAGCTTCCTGGTAATATTATTATTGATAATTTCTATGCAAGACTTTCTTTTCAAGACAAGACCTTGCTGGATACTTCTTGTTCTGGATCATTTACACGCAACAAGGAAGAGTTTAAAAGGGACCTTAATCGGATCCAGGAGAATACTGAAGGATGGGAGAACGACAAAGATAGAGAGTCAGGTATAAAATATGATTATAAATGCATTGAAGCTTTTATGGATACTGATAAATTTCGTAATATTAGTGCTGTAACATCCCAAAAATTTCAAAATAAAACAAATGAATTTCCCTAGTTCCAAATTTTGGAACCAACAAAAACTTTTATTAAATTAAGTGTGATACATAATGATCTTGCTTAATTCTTGTGCTATTGACATGTTTGCTTGTTATAGTAGTTTGAAATAATCTTAAACCCAAAACCTCACCCCTCTTTTCACCATCCTAGCTAAAATAAAATAAAAGGAAATTAAATAAGAAAAAGGTATATGTGCCTATGGCTATTTTTATAAATCTTTACCCTAAGCCTTTCTACTTTGCTTAGAGGTTTGGAAAACCTTCATACACCTTACCTAGTACTTATCAAACCGAATCCAAGTTGTTTCCAAAGAAAATAAAAAGAAACTAAAAATGCCATAGAGGCATATGAGAGTAAAATAGCAAATATGTGAATTTAAGAATCTTGACCCTAATACATGTTGTGAATGGTTGGATCACTCCTATATACCATTTAAACACTCAAAAACACCAATTGAGTCAAGTCAAGTCAAATTAAAACTCAAATGCAACATATGCATAGAGGCATATGTGACACATAGCCATAATACCCAATTCTTGCCCTATGACTCTAAACCTTGACCAAATGATGTGAAACCATCTCTAAACCTAATCTAATACTAAATTGACCCTAACCCATGCCCAAGTAAAGCAAGATGAACAATTTAAAAGAATAATAAAATTTGCCACATCACCTCTTATGTGTTATGGCCATTTTTGCAAATCTTTGAACAAGACCATTTGAAATGGTTTCAATGGTCTTAAAATGTTTCTAAACTAATAAGAATCACATTAGAGTCAAGAAAAGTCAAATCAAATGGAGAGAAATCAAATGGTAAGATAATTCCATTTTCACTCACATACACATAAGGCCAATTTTGCAAATCTTCATCAAAGGCCACCATTGCTTGATCTATTGCTTGTAGAATACTTATATATGATAAACAAACACAATTGCATCAAAGAAACAAGAATCAAATCAAGGGAAATCTCAAAACCATCACACATATGATAATGGTCATTTGGTCACTTTATAAAATGTTCCTCACTTTACCCCTCTGGTTTTGACTTTTCTTAAACCAAACTTGGTCAACACTTGCCATGTCATCTACGACCAAGTGAAAGTGAACAACTTTCATATTGACCATTAGTGCTAATGTTGACCAGGTTAACCAGTATAGATTTGACAAGAGGAGACTTTGAAACTATGTGAAGATAACCCCAAATTTGAAATCTCACAAACCTTTGCCAAATTGGACACCACCACCACCATTCTTTCTCTTTAATTATATGATTGAGCTCCACCAAAAAGATTTCTAAAATTTGACAAAAAGTTTCATGCGGCCAATTCATCAAACACCTTGCAGGAAACATTTCAACTTTGGCAAACCCTCTATTACACACTGGTTTTTAGCCTCCACCACTTTAACCTTGTGATCATCAACCTTCCTGTACCTCCTCTGCATCATCCCAGCCCATTTGCTTCGTTTAAAGTGGAGACATGATCATCTTTGCAACCATGACGTGTACCATGCCACCCACTCAAGCACTCCACCTCTCTGGCCCTCATCTCTCCCTTGTACCATGTCAATTAGGTAGCCTACACCTCACTGAACCTGTTGGTACCATCCCTGGCTCGAGCCTTGCACGCCATTGGCCGGAACACGCGTGCCCGCACACGCCGAAAACCCGCCGGGCACGCGGTGAGCGCGCCCTGGCATGTCACTGGACGCGCCAGAGCACGTCGTCGTGCCATCGCCTCCGTCCTCCCCTAAGCCTCTACTTCTGCATCGAGCGTCACCGCACCTCCAGCTACGCCGTAGACATGCTCAATCGCCTGAGGAGGATCCATCACCGTCGCCATCATCGAAACCCTGCCGCGCCCGTACTGCGAGGACGACGATGATCCAGCACGCTCCCGTCCTTCCTCTGCTGTCCCTTCACGCGCGCTAGCTCCGCCTAGCCGTCGCCTACACGATGCACTCACTAGCTTGCCCCTTCGCCGCTCCAGACGCCGGCGCCATGAACGACCACCACGGGCACCCGCAGCACCTCGCTCCCCTATAAATAGAGGCAACCCCAGCACGAGTTCCTCACACCATCGGCCTCCACTCCTTCTCCTTGATCTCCTCGAACCCTTCCCTCGTCCCAATTCCGCCTGAATAGCTCCAATTTCATCGCCGACCACCGCCACAGTAGCTCCTCACCGCCGTCGATTCCGTCTACCTCAAGCCCTCCCCCGACTACCGCTGACCTCGTCGTCGACTCCTCGTTCACCTGCGACCCTCGCCGTCCCTCGCCGGAGCTCCTTCACGCCGCCGACCCCCTACCTCGCCGTCGCAGCAAGCCCTCCTCCCCCGTCGATGACGACGACGGTCGACCACACGATCCACCTATAATCCAACGGTCCAGGTCAGAGCTTACCGTTTCGGTGATTATAACTCACCGACGAGTGGGACCCCCTGTCAGCAGGCCCGTGCCGTTACTGGGCCAGCTTCTCTGTTTAAAACATTTTGGCCCAGTTAGTTTCCCGCCTAGGCCCAAGAATTTGAAATCAAATTAAATCGATTCAGTTAGTTTTGCTCACAGATGCTTTGCTAGAATTCAAATATTTTCAAATCTACTGCACCAAATTTAGAAAACTACATATCTCTGGAAAGCCCATGAAATTATCTACATTTTGCCACTGGTCTCAACCTCATATCTTGTGTAGAATTTGTATAGCAAAAATAACAAAACAGATACTTTTCAGTATTCAAATAAATCTAGAAAATCAACCACTTTGAATTTCGAAGTGAATCCAATTGCAATAATTCACCTTTAATAAACTCTAATTTACTATGTAAAAATATGATATGGGTTCTGTACATGATCATGGGCTAGAATCAAAATATTGGCTATGTAGTCAATACTAGTCCATTTAAACTATTTCAAATTTTAGGAAATTTAAATCTATGAGGTGTAGCACCTCATTAAAATCATTTCTCAAGTGATATGAAGTAATGTGTTGACCTTTATTTACTTAGGCTCATACTTGCTCACTTGTAGAATTTAACTCAATGTAGTATTTAATTTGCAATGGTTATTTAAATCACATGAGATGATGAATCTCATTTAAATTATTTTTCTCAAATGATAAGTGTGAAGTGTTGACCTTGGTCAACATGGTATCATCCCTGGTTATTTGAGAAGATTAAATCTTAAGAAGAATTCAATGAGAGGAAATTATTTCTCCCAAACCAAAGAGAAACCCTAACTCCAATTTTCAATGAGAGGAAATTATTTTCCTAATGATTAAATAAAGAAACCCTAGAATAATTTTTGGATAAATGTTAAGTAGTGATACTAGATCAATTGTGTGAGCCAATAAGGCTAATTAAGATTACTTAAGTGTTGTTTGGTGATTGTATCCTCGTATTCGTTTATAGACGCTAGTACCGGAGACTATCAAGAGGAAGAGGTCTTCTACCAAGAGGAAGAGCAAGAAAACTTTGATCACATCACCAATCAAGGCAAGCTATTACCAGTGCAAGCTAGACAAATCCAAACCATTTTGGTTGCAAGTTTATATTCTTGCCAAGTGCAAAGCTCTGCAAGAGCAAGGCACCATTACATTTTACTTTATGATCCTATCCCAAGTATTTACTTTACAAAGCTTTACTTGATTTTATTTATCAAAGTTACTTTTTTATTTATGATTCACTTGGTTTAGTTATAGAGTAGTACAAGATCATCACACTTAGCCTAGCAAGCTCCAAGATACTTAGCACCCCTCATAACTAGTTGCTAGTGCTCAATATTAAAAGTGGCTACTCTAGTTGGGAACTTATGAATTGAAATGACTTTGAAAACCTTGGAATGATGAGTCATTCTATTGAGAGATTTTGAAGGTGAATATGACTGGTGAATGACTTGGTGAATTTTACAAAAACACTGATGGTTGGGTTCGGATGCGATACCATTCCAATTTTACAAGTACCCCCACAATACCTGAATCTGGGCAAGGCTTAGCTGGAAACTTATGTATTTTAGTATGGGTTCTCTCTAAACAAGCGTCATAGGGGTTATGCCGAGGCTGCCTCCGTACTGGTGAAGTGATGTGAAATGACGTGAAATGAGGTGAATGTTCGGCCCAAGCCTTGTGTAGTTCCCAGGCTGACCGCGTGTCTTCACTGGGAGGCCAAGCTCATGGGGAGAGGTGCCTATACTAGAGTATGTAAATGAAAGGTTAGGATTGGTAGTTCGCGTACGGCGTACGATAAATCAGGGACAGTTACCCCTGACGAACTATTGCAATTGTTGTGGCACAAGTGTACAACCTCTGCAGAGTTTAACCTATTCGAATAGCCGCGTCCGCGGTTATGGACAGTTGGAAAGGCCATACTGTATCGTCATCAGAGCTTTTCTAAAAATATGAATGGTGAATGGTGATTTGAAGTGAAAGGTGAATTTGATTTTTGAATCACAACTGAGTTGTGGGAATGACACTAATGTTCCAACTTGAGTTAGTTGAGCAAATGAAGATTTTTGATTATTAAAAGTGCTTATGAAATAAAACTGGCTTTATGCAAATGAAACTAGAGCTTAGAACCCCCTTACTATAGTCGATAGTATTTACCTTAGTATTAGTTTGCGAGTACTTTAAAGTACTCATGGCTGTGTCCCTGGCTATTCAAATGGCCAGACTATGAAGAGGAGTACCAGAACCCGGAAGAAGGACAACAGGACGTCTACGACAACTAGGATCACTCCCGACGTCAACGCTTGCTCGTGGGATAGATGGACTACTACTACGCTATTTCGCTTCCGCTATGTGTTATGTAATGAATAAATAGAACTTCTATTATCATAATGAGACTGGATCATGTGATCCTTTATTTGTAAGACGATTATGTGTTGTAATGAATGATGTGTTATGATATCAATCTATTATGTCTCGCAAAAACAATATTCCTGGGATTGCGAGGAATGGCATAATAGGCATCTGGACTTAAAAATCCGGGTGTTGACAAGTTGGTATCAGAGCCATTGTTGACCTTAGGAGACCCTAGTTAGAATGGACGTCTGAAAATTTTAGTTTCAAAACAAGTGAAGTGACTACTTAAGAAAACTTATTCTCCCTCTTATCATTGAGATCTTTTTCAAAATAAGAAAGTTATGCTCTATTCTTCTTATACTATTACCTAAAATTTTGACACCCTTCTCTAACTTACTCATCATAATTCTTCACAGATGGAGTACAAATGGGAGTTCTATCAGCTTGGTCACGGGGGAAACCTGATGTTCGAGAAAGACTTGAAGCAACTAGTGGACTATCTAGGACGCCCGTACCCCGAGTTCTTCGGATGACCCCTCAACAATCACTCCGGAGGACCACCTCGGTGGGAAGTTTCTGCCGATCTACGAAGGAAGCCTGGAACCCCAATATGGGAAACCATATGGTTTTCTGTAACGGGAAACACTTGGAAGGAAGGACTAGTCAGAGCTATGCAAGAAGCAATTTCTCGTCTGTGTGGACAAAATGAGAACAAGATTAAGAACACTCGCTTCATCTACTACCCAAGACATGACCCCACCGGAAGACCGATGACCATGCCCCCGCACACGGAGATGAACCACTATGTAGCACACCTCGACTTCATGCTGTACAAGACCCGCAAGGATTTGGACAACGCCCTCGCTTTTCGCCAAGCACATTACCTGTGAAGACGAAGTATTCCCCCTTGAAGAGTAGTTTCATTTAAAGCACTTTCGTATGTGTGAGTTGTATCAGGATCCCCTTGTATCGTAGAGCGATGAATGGTTTTTCAAACCAACGGTGTGTTAGCTTTGTAATGTGTGATGCTTGGTATGAATGAAAAAGTGTTGTTGGTTTTTACCCCCGCAACAGTACTCAAGTTTTCAATATTATGAACTTTTTTTAAACTTTAACAAAACAAACCCTAGAAATTTCCCTCTTATCTTATCATCTACCTCAATGTTTAGATGGCCCCACCAACCCGCAACACCACCCAGGATGCCATGATGCAACTGCTGCAGACTATGATGGCAGACCGAGAAGTCGAGAGAGCTGAACGCCAAGCCAACATTACCGCACTGCAACAGATAGCTCAGAACAATCAAGGCCACGGAAACCACGAGCACCCTGGATCGAAGCTGAAGAACTTTCAGCACACCAACCCTCCGATATTCAACAAGACTGGAGAGCCCCTAGATGCTGATGACTGGCTCCAGACCATGGAGAACAACCTCGAAGTTGCGGGAGTTGAAGCCGCAGAAAAGTGCATCGTTCGCCACCCACTACCTGTCAGGACCTGCCAGAGCCTGGTGGACAAGTGCCCGTGCAATGAATGCGGGACAGATGATGACATGGGAAGACTTCAAGCTGAAGTTTAGCAAATACCATGTGCCCCAAGGACTGATCAAGAAGATGAGAGACGAGTTCCGCGAACTCAAACAAGGAAGGATGTCCGTGGTGGAATACCGCGACAGGTTTCCCACTCTGTCAAGGTACGCCCCGGATGAGACCGACACCAATGAGAAGAGAAAGGAAAGATTTCTGAACGGACTGCACGACGAGATGCAAACTGTGTTGGTGAACATTCCGTTCGCGGACTTAGAAGCCCTCGTGGACTCAGCCATACAGATGGAAGGAAAGCTGCATCAGGCCAATGAGAACCGCAAGCGCAGAATGATGAACCAGAATGGACCCCACCATACCCAGAAGTACCGCAACAACTCCTCTGGAGGATTCACCCCAAGATACAACAAGCCCCCTGCCCAGAATTATCGCCCCAACTACACCAACAACAACGGAGGACCCCCGAAGCCCGGAGGCAACAACAACAACAACAGCAGCAACAACAACAACAACAGCAGCAACAACAGCCACAACACTGGAAACAACAACAACACCAATACTGCCCCAAGGACTGGAAGCAATGCTACCCCCGTAATCCCCAAGGACAAGTCCACCGTCAACTGCTATGAATGTGGAGTTGTGGGTCACTTTTCCAATGAGTGCCCCAAAAAGCTTGCCAGGATTGCCGCCAATACCGCAAAGACTCGCTCAAGCAACAGCGCCGCTTTGCCGGAAGAAGGAACCGAACAACAACAACGGCCGTCTCTACCACATGACCGCCATCGAAGCTCGGGAAGCACCCCAGACCATGCCAAGTATGTCTTCCTGTTAATAAAATGCTCAATCTCTCTTAGGAAACTAACTTTTCTTAAAATCTCGGGACGAGATTTGTTTAAGGGGGAAGGGTTTGTAACATCCCAAAAATTTCAAAATAAAACAAATGAATTTCCCTAGTTCCAAATTTTGGAACCAACAAAAACTTTTATTAAATTAAGTGTGATACATAATGATCTTGCTTAATTCTTGTGCTATTGACATGTTTGCTTGTTATAGTAGTTTGAAATAATCTTAAACCCAAAACCTCACCCCTCTTTTCACCATCCTAGCTAAAATAAAATAAAAGGAAATTAAATAAGAAAAAGGTATATGTGCCTATGGCTATTTTTATAAATCTTTACCCTAAGCCTTTCTACTTTGCTTAGAGGTTTGGAAAACCTTCATACACCTTACCTAGTACTTATCAAACCGAATCCAAGTTGTTTCCAAAGAAACTAAAAATGCCATAGAGGCATATGAGGGTAAAATAGCAAATATGTGAATTTAAGAATCTTGACCCTAATACATGTTGTGAATGGTTGGATCACTCCTATATACCATTTAAACACTCAACAACACCAATTGAGTCAAGTCAAGTCAAATTAAAACTCAAATGCAACATATGCATAGAGGCATATGTGACACATAGCCATAATACCCAATTCTTGCCCTATGACTCTAAACCTTGACCAAATGATGTGAAACCATCTCTAAACCTAATCTAATACTAAATTGACCCTAACCCATGCCCAAGTAAAGCAAGATGAACAATTTAAAAGAATAATAAAATTTGCCACATCACCTCTTATGTGTTATGGCCATTTTTGCAAATCTTTGAACAAGACCATTTGAAATGGTTTCAATGGTCTTAAAATGTTTCTAAACTAATAAGAATCACATTAGAGTCAAGAAAAGTCAAATCAAATGGAGAGAAATCAAATGGTAAGATAATTCCATTTTCACTCACATACACATAAGGCCAATTTTGCAAATCTTCATCAAAGGCCACCATTGCTTGATCTATTGCTTGTAGAATACTTATATATGATAAACAAACACAATTGCATCAAAGAAACAAGAATAAAATCAAAGGAAATCTCAAAACCATCACACATATGATAATGGTCATTTGGTCACTTTATAAAATGTTCCTCACTTTACCCCTCTAGTTTTGACTTTTCTTAAACCAAACTTGGTCAAAACTTGCCATGTCATCCAAGACCAAGTGAAAGTGAACAACTTTCATGTTGACCATTAGTGCTAATGTTGACTAGGTTGACCAGTATAGATTTGACAAGAGGAGACTTTGAAACTATGTGAAGATAACCCCAAATTTGAAATCTCACAAACCTTTGCCAAATTGGACACCACCACCACCATTCTTTCTCTTTAATTATATGATTGAGCTCCACCAAAAAGATTTCTAAAATTTGACAAAAAGTTTCATGCGGCCAATTCATCAAACCTTGCAGGCAACATTTCAACTTTGGCAAACCCTCTATTACACACTGGTTTTTAGCCTCCACCACTTTAACCTTGTGATCATCAACCTTCCTGTACCTCCTCTGCATCATCCCAGCCCATTTGCTTCATTTAAAGTGGAGACATGATCATCTTTGCAACCATGACATGTACCATGCCACCCACTCAAGCACTCCACCTCTCTGGCCCTCATCTCTCCCTTGTACCATGTCAATTAGGTAGCCTACACCTCACTTAACCTGTTGGTACCATCCCTGGCTCGAGCCTTGCACGCCATTGGCCGGAACACGCGTGCCCAGACACGCCAGAAAACCTGCCAGGCACGCGGTGAGCGCGCCCTGGCATGTCACTGGACGCGCCAGAGCACGTCGTCGTGCCATCGCCTCCGTCCTCCCCTAAGCCTCTACTTCTGCATTGAGCGTCACCGCACCTCCAGCTACGCCGTAGACATGCTCAATCGCCTGAGGAGGATCCATCACCGTCGCCATCATCGAAACCCTGCCGCGCCCGTACTGCGAGGACGACGATGATCCAGCACGCTCCCGTCCTTCCTCTGCTGTCCCTTCACGCGCGCTAGCTCCGCCTAGCCATCACCTACACGATGCACTCACTAGCTTGCCCCTTCGCCGCTCCAGACGCCAGCGCCATGAACGACCACCACGGGCACCCGCAGCACCTCGCTCCCCTATAAATAGAGGCAACACCAGCACGAGTTCCTCACACCATCGGCCTCCACTCCTTCTCCTTGATCTCCTCGAACCCTTCCCTTGTCCCAATTCCGCCTGAATAGCTCCAATTTCATCGCCGACCACCGCCACAGTAGCTCCTCACCGCCGTCGATTCCGTCTACCTCAAGCCCTCCCCCGACTACCGCTGACCTCGCCGTCGACTCCTCGTTCACCTGCGACCCTCGCCGTCCCTCGCCGGAGCTCCGTCACGCCGCCGACCCCCTACCTCGCCGTCGCAGCAAGCTCCTCCTCCCCCGTCGACGACGACGACGGTCGACCACACGATCCACCTCTAATCCAACGGTCCAGGTCAGAGCTTACCGTTTCGGTGATTATAACTCACTGACGAGTGGGACCCCCTGTCAGCAGGCCCGCGCCGTTACTGGGCCAGCTTCTCTGTTTAAAACATTTTGGCCCAGATAGTTTCCCGCCTAGGCCCAAGAATTTGAAATCAAATTAAATCGATTCAGTTAGTTTTGCTCACAGATGCTTTGCTAGAATTCAAATATTTTCAAATCTACTGCACCAAATTTAGCAAACTACATATCTCTGGAAAGCCCATGAAATTATCTACATTTTGCCACTGGTCTCAACCTCATATCATGTGTAGAATTTGCATAGGAAAAATAACAAAACAGATACTTTTCGGTATTCAAATAAATCTACAAAATCAACCACTTTGAATTTTGAAGTGAATCCAATTGCAATAATTCACCTTTAACAAACTCTAATTTACTATGTAAAAATATGATATGGGTTCTGTACATGATCATGGGCTAGAATCAAAATATTGGCTATGTAGTCAATACTAGTCCATTTAAAATATTTCAAATTTTAGGAAATTTAAATCTATGAGGGTAGCACCTCATTAAAATCATTTCTCAAGTGATATGAAGTAATGTGTTGACCTTTATTTACTTAGGCTCATACTTGCTCACTTGTAGAATTTAACTCAATGTAGTATTTAATTTGCAATGGTTATTTAAATCACATGAGATGATGAATCTCATTTAAATTATTTTTCTCAAATGATAAGTGTGAAGTGTTGACCTTGGTCAACATGGTATCATCCCTGGTTATTTGAGAAGATTAAATCTTAAGAAGAATTCAATGAGAGGAAATTATTTCTCCCAAACCAAAGAGAAACCCTAACTCCAATTTTCAGTGAGAGGAAATTATTTTCCTAATGATTAAATAAAGAAACCCTAGAATAATTTTTGGATAAATGTTAAGTAGTGATACTAGATCAATTGTGTGAGCCAATAAGGCTAATTAAGATTACTTAAGTGTTGTTTGGTGATTGTATCCTCGTATTCGTTTATAGACGCTAGTACCGGAGACTATCAAGAGGAAGAGGTCTTCTACCAAGAGGAAGAGCAAGAAAACTTTGATCACATCACCAATCAAGGCAAGCTATTAACAATGCAAGCTAGACAAATGCAAACCATTTTGGTTGCAAGTTTATATTCTTGCCAAGTGCAAAGCTCTACAAGAGCAAGGCACCATTACATTTTACTTTATGATCCTATCCCAAGTTTTTACTTTACAAAGCTTTACTTGATTTTATTTATCAAAGTTACTTTTTTATTTATGATTCACTTGGTTTAGTTATAGAGTAGTACAAGATCATCACACTTAGCCTAGCAAGCTCCAAGATACTTAGCACCCCTCATAACTAGTTGCTAGTGCTCAATATTAAAAGTGGCTACTCTAGTTGGGAACTTATGAATTGAAATGACTTTGAAAACCTTGGAATGATGAGTCATTCTATTGAGAGATTTTGAAGGTGAATATGACTGGTGAATGACTTGGTGAATTTTACAAAAACACTGATGGTTGGGTTCGGATGCGATACCATTCCAATTTTACAAGTACCCCCACAATACCCGAATCCGGGTAAGGCTTAGCTCGGAAACTTATGTATTTTAGTATGGGTTCCCTCTAAACAAGCGTCATAGGGGTTATGCCGAGGCTGCCTCCGTACTCGGTGAAGTGATGTGAAATGACGTGAAATGAGGTGAATGTCCGGCCCAAGCCCCGTGCAGTTCCCGAGCTGACCGCGTGTCTTCACCGGGAGGCCAAGCTCATGGGGAGAGGTGCCTATACTAGAGTATGTAAATGAAAGGTTAGGATTGGTAGTTCGCGTACTGCGTACGATAAATCGAGGGCCAGTTACCCCTGACGAACTATTGCAATTATTGTGGCACAAGTGTACAACCTCTGCAGAGTTTAACCTATTCGAATAGCCGCGTCCGCGGTTATGGACAGTTGGAAAGGCCATACTGTTCCGTCATCAGAGCTTTTCTAAAAATATGAATGGTGAATGATGATTTGAATTGAAAGGTGAATTTGATTTTTGAATCACAACTGAGTTGTGGGAATGACACTAATGTTCCCACTTGAGTTAGTTGAGCAAATGAAGATTTTTGATTATTAAAAGTGCTTATGAAATAAAACTGGCTTTATGCAAATGAAACTAGAGCTTAGAACCCCCTTACTATAGTTGATAGTATTTACCTTAGTATTAGTTTGCGAGTACTTTAAAGTACTCATGGGCGTAGTCCCCGGCTATTCAAATGGCCGGACTATGAAGAGGAGTACCGAACCCGGAAAGAGGACAGCAGGGACGTCTACGACAACTAGGATCACTCCCGACGTCAACGGTTGCTCGTGGAATAGATGGACTACTACTACGCTATTTCGCTTCCGCTATGTGTTATGTAATGAATAAATAGAACTTCTATTATCGTAATGAGACTGGATCATGTGATCCTTTATTTGTAAGACGATTATGTGTTGTAATGAATGATGTGTTATGATATCAATCTATTATGTCTCGCAAAAACAATATTCCTGGGATTGCGAGGAATGGCATAATAGGCATCTGGACTTAAAAATCCGGGTGTTGACAAGTGCTACTTATGGTCTTGATTCTCAAGTCGTTGCAAATCTTTATAAAGCTTTTGCCTCCCATTATGAATTGCCTAAGAAGAACTTTGATAAGTATCATGAACCGTATAAAGATAAAATTGATTCATCTATAAATAAATGTGTTCTAATTGAAACTGTTGATCATGTTATTCCTGAAGCTTATATTGAAAAAACTCCTTTCCCTGCTAAGATGAAGGAGTATTCTGTTATAAATAGTGCAGTTAATAAAAGTGAAAAGAAACCTATAGAACCTGAAGAACAAAATAAAGGTTGAACCTGCTTGTTGCAATAGTTAAAGATCTTGTGACTGAAAATGTGGAGGATGGTCATATTATTTTCTGTGAAGATGCTTCTAATATTGTTTCACATCCTAATAAGTCTAGGAAGACTAGTGTTCCTATGCTATCTGTTAGAATTGGTGATCATTTCTACTATGGTTTATGCGATATTGGTGCAAGTATTAGTGCTATTCCTTATGAGCTTTACACGGAGATTATGCATAAAATTGGTTCTTGTGAACTTGAAGATATTGATGTGGTTATTCGGCTGGCTAATAGAGAAACTATCTCTCCAATTGGTATTGTTCGAGATGTGGAAGTTCTATGCGGTAAGATTAAATATCCTGCTGACTTTTTGGTACTTGGTTACTGCTTGCTAGTAAGTATTGTCCTATCATTTTTGGTAGACCTTTTCTAAATACTTGTGGAGCTGTTGTAGATTGCAAGAAAGAGAAAATTTTGACTAAATTTGCTGGTAAATCTTATGAGTTTAATTTCTCTAAATTTGCCAAAACTCCTTATAAAGCTGATTCGCCTAATAATGATTTTAGAGTTGAACAATGTGCAACTATTGCTCTTGCTCCTAATAATCCTTTGCAGCAACATTTGGAGAATAGTGAGAATGAAGTTTTTAGGGAAGAAAGAAATGAGCTTGATGAAATTTTCCTTCGTCAACCTATTCTTAAACATGACTTGCCTGTAGAAGATCTAGGTACAACATTACCACCAAAGGAAGATCCTGTTTTTGATTTAAAACCATTGCCTGATAATCTTAAATATGCTCATATTGATGATAAGAAAATATATCCTGTTATTATTAGTTCTAAGCTTTCAGAGTTCGAGGAAGAAAGGCTATTGGAAATATTGAAGAAACACCGAGGAGCTATTGGCTACACTCTTGATGACTTGAAGGGGATTTCTCCCTCTATTTGCCAACATGCCATTAATATGGAAGATGATGCAAAGCCTGTTGTTGAACATCAGCGTCGTCTAATTCCTAAGATGAAGGATGTGGTAAGAAATGAGGTATTAAAACTTCTTGAAGCTGGTATTATATATACTATTGCTGATAGTAGATCGGTTAGTCCTGTGCATTGTGTTCCTAAGAAAGGAGGAATGACTGTTGTGCCTAATGATAATGATGAGCTCATACCTCAAAGAGTAGTTGTAGGGTATAGAATGTGCATTGATTATCGGAAAGTTAATAAGGTTACTAAGAAAGATCATTACCCTTTACCTTTTATTGATCAAATGTTAGAAAGGTTATCTAAAAATACTCATTTTTTGCTTTCTTGATGGTTATTCTGGGTTTTCACAAATTGCTGTAAAAACTAAGGATCAAGAGAAAACCACTTTCACTTGTCCCTATGGAACTTATGCTTATACACGTATGCCTTTTGGTTTATGTAATGCTCCTGCTACTTTTCAAAGATGCATGTCTGCTATTTTTCATGGCTTTTGCGAGAATATTGTAGAGGTATTCATGGATGATTTTTCTGTCTATGGGAATTCTTTTGATAATTGCTTGCGGAACCTTGATAAAGTTTTGCAGAGGTGTGAAGAAACTAACCTTGTTCTTAATTGGGAGAAATGTCACTTTATGGTTAATGAAGGAATTGTATTGGGACATAAAATTTCCGAGAGAGGTATTGAAGTTGATCGAGCTAAAGTTGAAGCAATTGAGAAGATGCCCTATCCTAGGGATGTTAAAGGTATTCGTAGTGTTCTTGGTCATGCTGGGTTTTATAGGAGGTTTATTAAAGACTTTTCCAAGATTTCCAAACCTCTTACTAATCTTCTTCAAAAAGATGTACCTTTTGTTTTTGATGATGATTGTAAGGAAGCTTTTGAAACTCTAAAGAAAGCCTTAACAACTGCACCTATAGTTGAACCTCTCGATTGGAACTTGCCTTTTGAAATTATGTGTGATGCTAGTGATTTTGCTGTAGGCGCTGTTCTTGGACAGCGAGTAGATAAAAAATTAAATGTTATTCATTATGCTAGTAAAACTCTTGATGCTGCTCAAAGAAATTATGCTTCAACTGAGAAAGAATTGCTAGCTGTAGTCTTTGCTTGTGACAAGTTTAGATCTTATATTGTTGATTCAAAAGTTACAATTCATACTGATCATGCTGCAATTAGATACCTAATGCAAAAGAAAGATGCTAAGCCAAGACTTATTAGATGGGTGCTTCTGTTGCAAGAATTTGATTTGCATATTGTAGATAGGAAAGGAGCTGATAATCATGTTGCTGATAATTTGTCTAGATTGGAAAATATTGCTTATGATCTTGTTCCTATTAATGATAGTTTTCCAAATGAACAATTGGCTGTAATAAAGGTGAGCTCGCGAGATAGCCCTTGGTATGCTGATTATGCTAACTTTATTGTTTCCAAGTACTTGCCTCCAACCTTTTCAGCTCAGACAAAGGAGGAAATTCTTTTATGACTTGAGGCATTATTTTTGGGATGACCTACACTTATATAAAGAAGGAGTGGATGGTATTCTGCGAAGATGTGTTCCCGAATATGAACAACGGGAGATATTGAGTAAATGTCATGGTAGTGCTTATGGAGGACATCATGCGGAGACAGAACCACGCAAAAGGTTCTACAATCAGGTTTTTATTGGCCAACTCTCTTCAAAGATGCAAGGAAGTTTATTTTATCTTGTGATGAATGTCAAAGGGTTGGTAATATTTCCAGACGCAATGAAATGCCTATGAATTATACTCTTGTTATTGAACCATTTGATTGTTGGGGATTTGACTTCATGGAACCTTTTCCCTCTTCGGAAGGTAACACTCATATACTTGTCGCTGTTGATTATGTTACTAAATGGGTGGAAGCCATACCCACAAAAAGTGTTGATGGTGAGACCTCTTTAAGAATGCTTTTAGATATTATTTTTCCTCGATTTGGAGTTCCTAGATATATTATGACTGATGGAGGTTCTCATTTTATTCATGGTGGTTTTAGAAAAACTCTTGCTAAATATGGTATTAATCATAGAATTTCTTCCGCTTATCATCCTCAAACCAGTGGGCAAGTAGAATTATCAAATAGAGAGATCAAATCTATCTTGCAAAAGACTGTTAATAAATCTAGAAAGAATTGGGCTAGTAAATTGAAGGAAGCACTATGGTCTTATAGAACTGCTTATAAAAATCCCATGGGTATGTCACCGTATAAAATGGTTTATGGAAAAGCTTGTCATTTACCTTTAGAACAAGAGCACAAAGCTTATTGGGCTGTAAGAGAACTAAATAAAGATCCTAAACTTGCCGGTAAGAAGAGATTGCTACAATTGAGTTCTCTAGATGAATGGAGAAGTGAAGCTTATGAAAATGCTAAACTCTTTAAAGAGAAAGTTAAGAAATGTCATGATAAAAGAATTATCAAAAGAGAATTTAATATTGGGGATAAAGTCCTATTGTATCGGTCTCGTCTCAGATTCTTTGCAGGGAAATTACTCTCAAAATGGGAAGGACCATATGTCGTTGAGGAGGTGTATCGCTCAGGGGTGATTAAAATTAGTTCTCTCCAAGGCGATGCCTCACAAGTGGTGAATGGACAAAGACTCAAGCATTATATCTCAGGTGATTCTTATAATGAAGATGTTGATGTTATTCGAGTGGAAACTCCGGAAGCTTTCATCAAAGGACAAATTGACAGTCCGGCAGAATTCGACTTTGAATAGGTAACAGTACTGGTAATAAAAAGTTCGTGTTTTACTTTCCGAACAATTTTTTTGCTGTTTTTGGTAAATATGAAAAATTACGAGATCGAAACGGAGTGGAGGAGACGCACGAGGGCGTGCCCCCATAGGCCGGCACGGGCCCCAGCCTGGCCACACCGCGCTATGAGGTGGCCACCTCGTTGCCCCTCTCCGACTCTGGTTCGACCTGGTACTTTCCTTGTGTCGTAAAAATTCCTGCTATATAATCTCCCGGACCCCTGGAGGTCCGTATATCGTTTTCTCGACGTGTTTTGTTTCGAGCTGTTTCTGCCAGGATCTGTTTTCAATCTAGAAGCACCATGGTCTCCAACAACAAGGGCAAGGGGCTTTCGGATGAAGATATTCAAGATCCCGAGTGGAAAGAGGTGGACGAGAGCGTGAAGGAAGAAGATGAAGAAGAAGTGGAGGAAGACTCGCGTGCGTACCCGCGTGCTGCCGTCGCAAGCATCGAGGTGGTTGAAAACCCTTCCAGTGCCACGAGGAGCGCAAGAATTCGCACCGGAGGAAGGGTTCCACGTCACTACCTATCTCCAAAGACGTCTTCTCCAGGCACTTACCATCCCTTCTGCAATCTAATTTACAATAGTCAAATTGAAAGGACTCCCAAGGCAGCATTGCCTAGCAATTGGGATATAGATCGTTCTAACACTGCAGGAAGGATGAAGCCTGAAGCTGAAGAGTGGGGAAATAACTCCAAGAGTTGGGACTTGCCGTCGGACGTACTTCTTAGCCGCGTCGAGCACAATTCGGAGATGATCCACAACCTCATGTACAAGATTGATGAGCTTCAGGAGCTTGTTGAGAAGCTTGTCAAGAATTCATCATCACCACCGCCGAAGGAGTAATTCATCATCGGTATTGGCATCCCCTTGGTTTGTTCCAAGCTTGGGGGAGTGTCACGGTATCATATCATCACTATCTTTTACTTTTTACTATCAAGTAGTGTCATATCATGAGTAGGGAAGTTATCATATAAGATGGGTTGCAGTGTGGAAGTATCTCTCCTTAGTTGGTTGTCTATGTATCCCTTGGTGTGAGTTATCGTTATGGAATATTAATGAGAAATCTTATCATTTATATATTGCACATCTTATTTTAGTTTGCAATCTCTATTATATGATTGATCTTGTTATTAGTATTGGTATCACTTTGGGAGCATTGAGTAAATCTATTTGGTTTTGACAAACTTAGCATTGGTCAATAGCAACAGCACTTTGAGGTTTGAGTAGAAAAGAGAAATACATGTAGATATGTTGTTTCATTGTCTTTATTTCTTGTTAGTTCTCAAGCTTATTATTCTGAAGTTAAAATTGTTTGCGCTTACAAGGAAGATGCATGATTGTTTCTATCACATGTATATTTGTTTGTTTCCCTCAACTCTTATGCTTGCTAATTAACCTTGCTAGCCAAAAACCTGTACCGAGAGGGAATGCTTCTCATGCATCCAAACCTTAACCCAAACCTACGCCATTTGTGTCCACCATAACTACCTACTACATGGTATTTTCTGCCATTCCAAGTAAATACTTCGTGTGCTACCTTTAAACAATTCAAAATTTACTATCTCTTATTTGTGTCAATGTTTTATAGCTCATGAGGAAGTATGTGGTGTTATATCTTTCAATCTTGTTGGGCAACGTTCACCAATGGACTAGTGGCTTCATCCACTTATCCAATAATTTTGCAAAAAGAGCTGGCAATGGGGTTCCCAGCCCCGATTAATTAACCTTCATAATTTTACAAAAATAGACACTCATCCATGGTATGTGATTGTTGGACGGCACCCGAGGATTCGGTTAGCCATGGCTTGAGAAAGCAAAGGAGGGGAGGAGTGTCATCTAAATAAAACTAAAATAAAAAGGCACTCCTTCATGGTATGAGATTGTTGGCAGGCACCCGAGGATTCGGTTAGCCATGGTTTGTGAAAGCAAAGGTTGGAAGGAGTGCCACCTAAAAATAAAACTTTATGGGAGCCGCTCTTCGAGAGTTTGTCTGGCAAGGGGGTTAGAGTACCCTCTACCAGTCGTTGACAACAACAAACACCTCTCAAAATGTTACTTTTATTCTCTTTATATGATTTCAAAACTAAAAAAGCTCTAGCACATGATTTAATCCCTACTTCCCTCTGCGAAGGGCCTGTCTTTTACTTTATGTTGAGTCAGTAAACCTATTTCCCTCCATCTCAAGCAAGCATTTGAGTTTTTGTGATCAAACCATCTATATTGTGATTTACTTCATCATGTCTTTTACTTTACCTTGTTTAGTACAAGTTTTATCTGAATGAATATAGCTTTGAGAGTTCTCAATGATTATGAAGAGATTATTATGATTGAGTATGCAAGTTATGCCTTATAAACTTTAACATGAGAGCGCTGCTCGATAGATAAGTACAGTCTGTTAATTGTTCTCTGACCAAGAACGAAGTTTGCCATTACCAATTATGATTTCTTATGCACCTTTATTTGTGATTACCTTCTACTTGTTTCAAGTTGAATTATATGAGGAAGTTGTTTACTAGAATGTCTTGTGTGAATGAATATGATGCTTCTTGTCCGTATTTTATTTATCGACTCTTCACTCCATAAACATGTGGTCCTGTTTACCGAGTTCAGTTTCGCTTGGGGACAAGCGAAGTCTAAGCTTGGGGGAGTTGATACGTCCATTTTGCATCACTATTTTATATCATGATTTGCTCGTTATTCATTGATATATTTCATATTTGGAGATGATACTTATGTTATTTCATCTATTTTGCATGTTTCATGATTATTGGAGGATCGCGCACCGAGGTCGGATTCGCTGGAAAAAGCGCCGTCGGAATGCAATATTTCGGAAGATCAACAATTGACGGAATTTATATGAAAAATCCTATTTTTCCAGAAGATGACGAGAGCCAGAAGGAGGAGCCGAGGAGGGCCACCATGGGCCCCCCTCATAGGCCGGCGCGGGCTCTGCCCTGGCCGCGCCGCCTTGTGGGGAGGGGGCCCACAACCCCCTCTGGCCTCCTCTCCTTCGCGTACATCTTCGTCCCGAAAACCTAAGCTCCAGAGGAGAGTCGCGAAGAGTCACAGCCGCCTCTGCGGGGCGGAAAACACCAGAGAGAAAAGAGCTCTCCGGCAGGCTGAGATCCACGGGGGAAATTCCCTCCCGGAGGGGGAAATCGACGCCATCGTCACCGTCATCGAGCTGGGCATCATCTCCATCGCCATCACCATCATCTCCACCGACGCACCTCGTCACCGCTGTAACAATTTGGGTTGGATCTTGATTGTTTGATAGGGGGAACTCTCCCGGTATTGATTTCTACTTGTTATTGATGCTATTGAGTGAAACCATTGAACCAAGGTTTATATTCAGATTGTTATTCATCATCATATCACCTCTGATCATGTTCCATATGATGTCTCATGAGTAGTTCGTTTAGTTCTTGAGGACATGGGTGAAGTCTAAATGTTAGTAGTGAATTATGATTGAGTAATATTCAATGTTATGATATTTAAGTTGTGGTGTTATTCTTCTAGTGGTGTCATGTGAATGTCGACTACATGATACTTCACCTTTATGGGCCTAGGGGAATACATCGTGTACTCGTTTGCCAATTGCGGGGTTGCCGGAGTGACAGAAACCTAAACCCCCGTTGGTATATCGATGCAGGAGGGATAGCAGGATCTCAGAGTTTAAGGCTGTGATTGGATTTATCTTAATTACTTTCTTGTAGTTGCGGATGCTTGCAAGGGGTATAATCACAAGTATGTATTAGTCCTAGGAAGGGCGGTGCATTAGTATAGGTTCACCCACACAACACTTATCAAAACAATGAAGATTAATTAGCTATATGAAGCGAAAGCGCTAGACTAAATTCCCGTGTGTCCTCAAGAACGTTTGGTCATTATAAGTAAACAAACCGGCTTGTCCTTTGTGCTAAAAAGGATTGGGCCACTCGCTGCAATTGTTACTCTCGCATTTTACTTACTCGTACTTTATTCATCTGCTACATCAAAACCCCCTGAATACTTGTCTGTGAGCATTTACAGTGAATCCGTCATGGAAACTGCTTGTCAACACCTTCTGCTCCTCGTTGGGATCGACATTCTTACTTATCGAAAATACTACGATACACCCCCTATACTTGTGGGTCATCACACCTTTTATCGCATCCTAGGTCCGCCTGTAGCTCGGATTCGAGATCTTGCCGGAGTGCGCTGATGACCCACAAGTATAGGGGATCGCAACAGTCTTCGAGGGAAGTAAAACCCAATTTATTAATTCGACACAAGGGGAGACAAAGAACACTTGGAAGCCTTAACAGCGGAGTTGTCAATTCAGCTGCACCTGGAAACAGACTTGCTCGCAAGGGTTTATCGAGTAGTAACAGCTTTATAGCAGTAGCAGTAGTGAAATAACAACGATAGAGAGTAACGAAGACAGCAGTAGTGATTTTAGTAAACAGCAGGATTAAAATACTGTAGGCACGGGGACGGATGACGGGCGTTGCATGGATGAGAGAAACTCATGTAACAATCATAGCAGGGCATTTGCGAGATAATAATAAAACGGTGTCCAAGTACAAAGCAATCAATAGGCATGTGTTCCATATATAGTCATGCGTGCTCGCAATGAGAAACTTGCACAACATCTTTTGTCCTACCAGCCGGTGGCAGCCGGGCCTCAAGGGAAACTACTGGATATTAAGGTACTCCTTTTAATAGAGTACTGGAGCAAAGCATTAACACTCCGTGAACACATGTGATCCTCACATCGCTACCATTCCCTCCGGTTGTCCCGATTTCTGTCACTTCGGGGCCATCGGTTCCGGACAGCGACATGTGTATACAACTTGCAGGTAAGATCAATAAACAATGAATATCATGATGAAACAATAACATGTTCAGATCTGAGATCATGGCACTCGGGCCCTAGTGACAAGCATTAAGCATAACAAGTTGCAACAATATCATCAAAGTACCAATTACGGACACTAGGCACTATGCCCTAACAATCTTATTATTACATGACCAATCTCATCCAATCCCTACCATCCCCTTCGGCCTACAGCGGGGGAATTACTCACGCATGGATGGGGGAAACATGGCTGGTTGATGTAGAGGCGTTGGCGGTGATGGCGGCGATGATCTCCTCCAATTCCCCGTCCCGGCGGAGTGCCAGAACGGAGACTTCGGCTCCCGCGACGGAGTTTCGCGATGTGGCGGCGTTCCGGAGGGTTTCCGGCGACTTCGACTTCCCCGTGCGTTTTTAGGTCGAGGCCGATAAATAGTCCGAAGGAGGGCGTCGGAGGCCGGCCGAGGGGGCCACACCACATGGCCGCGCGGGCCCCCCGGGCCGCGCCGCCCTATGGTGTGGGGCCCTCGGGCCTCCACCCGAGTTGTCCTTCTCGCTCACGTCGGTTTTCGGGAAAATAGGGCCTTCGCATAAATTCCGAGGATTTTCCCGAAAGTTGGATTTCTGCACAAAAACGAGACACCGTGAGCAGCTTCTGCTGAAAACAGCGTTAGTCCGTGTTAGTTGCATCCAAAATACACAAATTAGAGGCAAAACAATAGCAAAAGTGTTCGGGAAAGTAGATACGTTTTGGACGTATCAACTCCCCCAAGCTTAGCTTATTGCTTGTCCTCAAGCAATTCAGTTAACAACTGAGCGATAAAAGAACTTTCACGAACACATTTGCTCATATGATGTATATATTCTCATGCTATGGCTAATACTTAAGCCGTTCATAATGAGATACGTGCAAATAAGATCATCTAACAGCTATGTCAATCATGGAGAGGTACCAACAATTAATAATAAGCATCATGAATTATGTATATAAGCAGGATTGCAATGTTCATAAGAGAGTATGATAAAGTGGTATCTCGCTTGCCTGTATTTGATCGGCAAAACATAAATGCCCGGGCACCTCTCGGAGTTCATAGAAAGACTAGAAGTAGTGATTGTCAAAGATAAAAGCATCAAAGTTATACCACAATCAATCATATTTTGAGACAAGCATATTATACTAAGAATGACGAGTTGTGCTCTCAAGATAGTGCTCAAAGAAATAATGGAGACACAACATAGAAGTAAAAGATTGACCCTTCGCGAGAGGAAGCGGGGATTAACATGCGCTAGAGCTTTTCATTTTTGAAATCAGGAGTAAAATTATTTTGAGAGGTGTTTGTTGTTGTCAACGAATGGTAATGGGTACACTAACTACCTCGCCAACCGGACTTCCAAGAGCGGCTCCCATGAATTATTGCATATTTATTTGGCACTCCTTCCAACCTTTCTTTCACAAACCATGGCTAACCGAATCCTCGGGTGCCTCGCCAACAATCTCATACCATGAAGGAGTGCCTTTTTATTTTATTTTTATTATGATGATGACACTCCCCCAACCTTTGCTTACACAAGCCATGGCTAACCGAATCTTTCGGGTGCCGTCCAACAATCACCAACCATGGAGGAGTGTCTATTTAAGTTAATTAATTCGGGACTGGGAATCCCATTGCTAGCTCTTTTTGCAAAATTATTGGATAAGCGGATGTGCCACTAGTCCATATGAGAGTCCGTCAAAAGTAAATGACAAGGTTGAAAGCTAAACACCACATACTTCCTCATGAGCTATGAAACATAAACACAAATTGAGAAGCATTTTGAAGGTTTTAAAGGTAGCGCATGAGAATTTACTTAGAATGGTTTGAAATGCCATGCATAGGTATTTATGGTGGACTCTTTTGGAACAACTTGGTTTTCAGGTGTTTGAAAGCACGAGCAGCGTTCCCGCTCAGTACAAGTGAAGGCTAGCAAAAGACTAGGGAGCGACAAATCAAGAGAGCGATAGCATCGTCATAATCATGCTTGCGGCAAAATAAATTAACGGAGGCATAAAAGTGATACAAGAACTCTGAAGCAATATAAATCATTGAGGCTTAATTGACTTTTGTTCAGTCATATGCACGCGTGAGCATGTGCCAAGTCGATATAAATGAATTATTCGGAGGAGGATACCACAATGCCATCCTTACTTATGAATAAAACAATGCAAGCAAACATCCATGACATGCTACTCATATTAATAAATTGGAGCTAAACATGAGAGATCATAAACTACTAGACTTTCTCAAATAACATATACCTCACATGAACCAACTAAGCATGCTCACATGGATGAGTATATGTACAAAAATGAAAACAAATAGAGTTCATACCAGCCTCTCACCACAATCCAATTGTCGTAGATCGTCATTATTGCCTTTTCACTTGTGTAGCTTGGATAATATGAAATGAAAACCACGCTCCAGCCACCGAAGACCATTGAACTCATAAAGAACTTTTACAAACTAAAGAAGAACAGCAAATATTTTTGGTGTTTTCAAATTGCAAACAAGAACAAAAGGAAACAAGCAAACAAAGCAAAATCTTTTTGGGTTTTCTTGTAGCAAACTAGCAATAGCAAATAAAGCGAAACAAATGCAAGAAACCAAAGCAAACAAATGGTGAAGAGAAACAACAGAAATATTTTTGGTCTTTTTGTGTTTTGGGAAGGAAACAAAGCAAAAACAAGAAATAGCAAACTAAAAGAAACTCAAAGAAGCCAGATAGCAGAAATCTGCCAAAACCTAACAGCAGTACAGAAATCGATTTTTACAAAAATCTTACGTTGCTCAGCTCGAAACGTGTTCAACTAATGAAAGTTAGATAACAACCTGGGGAACCTGCACAAAAATTGGCAGCTCAAAATAACGCTCTGGCTGTGCGCACGAATTTTTCTAGTAACAGTCCAGAATCTGTTTTCAGGCAGCACTTCCCCAAATATCATCTTCCTCTCATTAGAAAACCACTCAAACGAACAAAACAAATATGTACAAGTATCCAGCAATCATAATATGCAAAGAATGAGTGATGCCGATATACCTCCCCCCAGGCTTAGGCTTTTGGCCTAAGTGGAGTTCAATCCCATCGATCCCATGAGGTAATATCTCCGTAGTATGACGAAGATGGATCGTATTCCGGGTATGTGCTAGAAGAAGCACCCGGATACGTGACGGTGTAGTCGTGGGAGGCCTCGGCGTCCTCGGAGTCATGCTGCTGGTGGAAGTCTTGTATCTTCATATGTTCATCCACCTCCTCCTTAGTGCACGACCATGATTGCTCGTCAATACCGAACAAACCTGGTTGGGTAAGAGGGATTTCCTTCTCATCCCCGTCAGAAAACAACATTCTATAGACCATATTATCTACAGTAGAATCAGCGGTAACAAAATGATGACTCTTCATAGCAGCAATATCAAGTTTCCTAGGGGCCAATGGCACATCATTAGGATCAAGAGGAAGCCTTAGATAAGTTAAAACACGCAGTGCAATAGTTCCTCCAAAAATAGGCCCTTTATTAGACAGGCGGCGAGCAATAAGAGAACCAAGGTGATAAGATGTCCGACCAGTAAGTGCAATATTCAAGAAAGCAAGATGATAACTAGAAATATTGCTAGTGTTCTCCCTACCAAGAATGCTAGTAGCAATGTAATATGCAAAATACTTAATGGCGGGGAGTTGAATGTTCCTTATCTTGCCACGCTGAATGGTGCGACAATCATCATCGGTAATCCCTCGATAGAGCTCCAACAAGTCCCGGGGGTTGTCATCAATCCTACTTGATGTACCTACAGGGGCAATATCCAATGCACGACAAAAATCTTCCAATCCCATAGTAACAGGATTACCATAGATCTTGAATGCAACTGTTGGCTCATATTGCTTGTTGTGGAACTTGAAGCTCTCAACGAAGATTTTGGTGAGCATGTAGTATTGCTCCCTTTCATCTCCCACATAGGTGGTTAGGCCTGCCCTGTTGACAAGGGTGAAGAAATCCTCCAATATCCCTGCATTCCTTAGAAAATCATAGCATGGAAAAGACGAAGCATTAGGAGCCCCGTTGTCCTCTTCGGGCGCGAAGCTAGGCGCGATGATATCCTCGTTGTACGATCGCCTAAGCCGGGTGGCGGCCCTAGAAGGCCTCCCGGTGCTGGTTGTTCCTTTCTTGAACAACTCTCCAAAGTTGAACTTCTTCATCTCTTCTCTGAAATTTTCAACAAACAATATAAAAATTTGATTTGGTGACATATAATCAAGGGGAACTACCATAGGAACTTGCTAGAGTACTAATCATGCATCAAAACTAGTTTCTACCACTTAGAACAAGCATGCAAGCTCACTAAACATGTTACCTACAGCAGCAAAATATTCAAGATATACTCAACCAAACAAAATTCTACTTGGATGGGTGGAGGAGTCACATACCAAGGAGCAAATGTGCCAAATTTCAGCAAGAAATCTGGGCTGAGCAAAGAGATCGAGAAATCTGGAGCTCTGGAGCAAAAACGCGAGTGAGAGGAACCTGGTACGAGTTTTTTTCGGGAGAGAGAAGGTGCTGGGAGAAAGAGATGGCAAAGTGGGGCAAGGAGGGGCGCACACCACAGGGTGGCGCGCCCCCCTCCTTGGCCGCGCCGGCCTGTGGTGTGGTACCCTCTGGTGCCCCACAGGTCATCCTCTGGTGCTCCCAGGTGCCTCGTCGAAAAATAGGACCAACGGTATAATCTTTGTGAATTTTTGAAAACTTTGAAAAATGCACATTTCTGGGTATTTAATTTATTATTACTGGCCAGGAAATTTTTTGAAATCTCCAATTAACTAAGGAACCTTGCAAATTAAAAATGCTACAGCAACTAGAGCAAGTGGAGGAAGAAAGAGATGTTGTTTACCTCCTCTATGCATATAAAAAGTATTTGTTAACAAGGTTGATCAAGTCTTGCCACCAAATAAATTTTACATAGCATAAGAAGAAATAAACCTCAAATCAATCATGTTACCTTGAATTGTATTGATATGGATCCAATCACGAGAGTTTGATATTCTTCCTTAGGCTCATATATAGGACAATCAATAGTTCCCACTTTGATAGTTCTCACATTAGAAATAGTATTAACTCCACATGCTTTCTCAATCTTCTTGGGAAAATAAACGGTATGCTCCCTATCATCAACATTGAAAGTAACCTTTCCTTTATTGCAATCAATAACAGCCCCTGCGGTGTTAAGAAAGGGTCTCCCAAGAATAATAGACATATTATCATCTTCAGGCATTTCCAACACAACAAAATCAGTTAATATTAAGAAGTTAGTAGTAACTTGAACAGGAACATCCTCACATATACCAACAGGAATAGCAGTAGATTTATCAGCCATTTGTAAAGATATATCAGTAGGTATCAACTTATCTAAGTAAAGTCTCTTATAAAGAGAAAAAGGCATAACACTAACACCGGCTCCCAAGTCACATAGAGCAGTTTTAACATAATTATTCTTGATAGAACAAGGAATAGTAGGTATACTGGGTCGCCCAACTTCTTTGGCACTTTGCCATTGAAAGAGTAATTAGCAAGCATAGTGGAAATTTCCTCATTGGGGATTTTCCTTTTATTAGTAACAATATCTTTCATATACTTTGAATAAGGAGGCAATTTAATAGCATCAGTCAAAGGGATTTGCAAAAATAAGGGTTTCATCCAATCGCAAAATTTATTATAGTGTTCTTCTTCCTTTGATTTTAGTTTCTTAGCAGGAAAAGGCATTTGCTTTTGCACCCAAGGTTCTCTTTCATTACTATGTTTCTCAGCAATAAAATCTTCTTTAGTGTACTTTTTATTTTTAGCATGCTTTTCGAGGTTCTTCTTCAACCTCTTCTTTATCAGGAGTATCATTCTTATCATTATCTTTATCATGTTCATTACCACTTTCAGTTTCAGCATCAGAAATAGAAATACTATTAGGATCATTAGCAGGTTCAGAGGATTCTACAACATTTTTATGTTTCTTCTTCTTTTTCTTCTTAGAATGAGCACTAGGTTCAATGTGTTGAGAATCTTGTTCAATTCTTTTGGGATGCCCTTCAGGATATAGAGGATCCTGGGTAGAGACACCACCTCTAGTTGTTACTTCATAAGCATGTTTTTCTTTAGAATTATTCCCTAACAAGTCATTTTGCACTTTAGTGAGTTGATCTATTTGAGTTTGAACCATATGAAAATGTTTAACAAGCATCTTAACATCATTGGAGGTTCTCTCTACAATATCATGCAATTCACTAATAGCTCGAGAATTTTCCTCTAAATGATTCTCTACTCTCATATTAAAATTTTCTTGCTTAACAATATAATTATCAAACTCATCTAAGCATTGTGCAAGAGGTTTCGAATACGGAATATCTTCCCTAGTAAAGCGTTGAAGGGAGTTTACCTCAATCATGGATGAAGGGGGAATTATCTCACATATATCTTCTATGGGAGGAAGATTCTTCACATCTTCAGATTTAATACCTTTCTCCTTGAGAGACTTCTTGGCTTCCCTCATATCTTCATCATTCAATTTAATTAAACCCCTCTTCTTCAATATTGGCGTTGGAGTTGGTTCGGGCGTAGTCCAATCATCATGATTCCGGCCTATTTTAGCCAATAATTCTTCGATGTCGTCCGGAGTTCTTTTCCGAAAACACAACCAGCACAACTATCCGGGTATGCCCTAGATTCAATGGTTAGTCCGCTATAAAATATATCAAGTAAATCATGCTTTTCCGGATCATGATCGAGGCCGAGCTCTAATAAGAGAGCAAAATCTCGCCCAAGCCTCGGGCAATTTCTCTCCATCTTACTTGGTCAAAATTATAAATTCTCCGCAAAGCAATATGTTGAGCACTAGCGAGGAAAGTATTTACGGAAGAAAACATCAAGCAATTCTTTTGGACTTTTAATAGAATTAGGTGGCAAACTATTATACCAAGTTTTAGCGTCATCCTTTAATGAGAATGGAAAGATTTTAGCAACAAAGTAAGTACGCATCTTGACATCATCAGAAAACAAGCTACTTAGAGTAGATAACTCAATCATGTGTTCAACGAGCACTTTCTTTTTCGGTACCACAAAAGGGTGTTTTCTCAACAATAGCTATATGAGATAGATCAAGAGAAAAATCATAATCTTTATCCTTAATGTTTATAGGAGATGTGGCAAATTTAGGATCGGGAGACATTTTATATCTAACGGCATGTTCACGCAAGCAACTTTTTAATTTTTCTTGCATCAGTAGTAGCATTGCATTTTTCAATAAAATCATCATTAAGCTCCACATAATCTTCATCGGGATCATCACTAAAATAATCAAGTTCGGAGTGAATTAACAGGTGTAGTAGCATTAGGAGTTTCAGTATTTTCAATTTGTCTAGACCTAGCAATCGTAGCATCTAGAAAAGATCCCAATGAACCACTATCATCAATCACAGCAGAAATAATATCAATATTATGAGAGTTTTCAGATTCAGCAGAAGTACCCGCATGTGAAGCATGTGGCGGTGAAACAAGTTTATCAATCACAGATGGTGAATCAAGTGTAGCGGAGGTATTCAGAATTGTACCTTTTCTTGTAGTGGATGGTAATATGGCGACCTTAGTATCGCGAGGTTTACCCATGATGGAGAATTTGCAGCGAACAATATTAATCCAAGTGAACTTCCAAATAAAGCTATGCTCCCCGGCAACGGCGCCAGAAAATAGTCTTGATGACCCACAAGTATAGGGGATCGCAACGAGTCTTCGAGGGAAGTAAAACCCAATTTATTGATTCGACACAAGGGGAGACAAAGAACACTTGGAAGCCTTAACGACGGAGTTGTCAATTCAGCTGCACCTGGAAACAGACTTGCTCGCAAGGGTTTATCGATAGTAACGAGTTTTATAGCGAGTAGCAGTAGTGAAATAACAGCGACAGAGTAACGAGACAGCGGTAGTTATTTTAGTAAACGAGCAGGATTAAAATACTGTAGGCACGGGGACGGATGACGGGCGTTGCATGGATGAGAGAAACTCATGTAACAATCATAGCAGGGCATTTGCAGATAATAATAAAACGGTATCCAAGTACAAAGCAATCAATAGGCATGTGTTCCATATATAGTCGTGCGTGCTCGCAATGAGAAACTTGCACAACATCTTTTGTCCTACCAGCCGGTGGCAGCCGGGCCTCAAGGGAAACTACTCGGATATTAAGGTACTCCTTTTAATAGAGTACCGGAGCAAAGCATTAACACTCCGTGAACACATGTGATCCTCACATCGCTACCATTCCCTCCGGTTGTCCCGATTTCTGTCACTTCGGGGCCATCGGTTCCGGATAGCGACATGTGTATACAACTTGCAGGTAAGATCAATAAACAATGAATATCATGATGAAACAATAACATGTTCAGATCTGAGATCATGGCACTCGGGCCCTAGTGACAAGCATTACGCATAACAAGTTGCAACAATATCATCAAAGTACCAATTACGGACACTAGGCACTATGCCCTAACAATCTTATGCTATTACATGACCAATCTCATCCAATCCCTACCATCCCCTTCGGCCTACAGCGGGGGAATTACTCACGCATGGATGGGGGAAACATGGCTGGTTGATGTAGAGGCGTTGGCGGTGATGGCGGCGATGATCTCCTCCAATTCCCCGTCCCGGTGGAGTGCCAGAACGGAGACTTCTGGCTCCCGCGACGGAGTTTCGCGATGTGGCGGCGTTCGGAGGGTTTCGGCGACTTCGACTTCCCCGTGCGTTTTTAGGTCGAGGCCGATAAATAGTCCAAAGGAGGGCGTCGGAGGCCGGCCGAGGGGGCCACACCACATGGCCGCGCGGGCCCCCCCTGGGCCGCGCCGCTCTATGGTGTGGGGCCCTCGGGCCTCCACCTGAGTTGTCCTTCTGGCTCCTTCAATTTTTTGGGAAAATAGGGCCTTCTGCATAAATTCCGAGGATTTTCCCGAAAGTTGGATTTCTGCACAAAAATGAGACACCAGAGCAGTTCTGCTGAAAACAGCGTTAGTCCGTGTTAGTTGCATCCAAAATACACAAATTAGAGGCAAAACAATAGCAAAAGTGTTCGGGAAAGTAGATACGTTTTGGACGTATCATGCGCCGCAACAGTAGGGTTCGCTGGAGCTATCTCCGGTGACCAATAGGTGGCGGAGCCACCACCATCGTACTCGCCTTGGAGAGAGGATTCCAACGCACCCTTTTGCGCATCCTATAGATCCCGTAATCTCCGTCACCGTCGATCTCTGATTCGCCGGCGTAGAGTTAACTGGCGAGGTGATGTGGCGGTGGGATCCGATGACAGGTTTGACCCAGTCAACTACCAACGAGGCACCTGACTCGGACCACACCCCACTGGTCTGTGTCTGGCGGTAAGTTTCGGGCGGTAGGTTTAGTATTTTTGTTTTATTTCAAAATCCAGAAAAGATCTCTAAAACTTTGAAAGAATAGAGAAAATTAATTTTAACTCAGAAAAATATAAATAAGATACCAAAATTCTTATAAAAATAAACTCTATCCAATAAAAATATAACATGAAAATTTTATTTTAAAAAAAAATTTAACTTTTTAGCACTTATTATTTAAGCATTTTCTATTATTCTTAATTCATTTAAAATTCAATAATAAGGAAAACTTTCTAAATTAAATAAAAACCATTAAGTAAATAAAGAAAACACTATAAATAATTTTCTTTTATTATTATCCTATTAAATCCTTATTAGTGGGATTTAAACCTTAAATGGTATTATCCTAATTATTAATCTTCTAAACATAATAAAATTGCTAAGACCATTATTATTTTGTTTCAAGGTTAATAATAAATGCAACTTTATAATCTGGTAGTAATTTAAGAACTACATTACAAATAGGAAACCCTAATTCCATGTTGAATCAAATTACAACCTTATCAATTCATGGGGAACCTTAAAACCCTAACTCCATTATTTCATATGAACCCTAACTTGCTTATAAACCTAAAACCTAGGTCAAACATGTGATCATGTTACTTCATTTCCATTCATAGAACCATAATAGCAACTAAATACTTTTCATGTCCCCATAAAATAATAGAGACCCTATCACTAATAAATTGGTATTGCATGTTCTCATCCAAATAAGACTAGATGGTCAAGTAGAGTCAACCAAGTGTAAACCCTAGTTCTTGTCACCAAGGCCATCATCCTTAATGATCCATGTTTAGTATCACACCATTGTGATGAATTCCAATAGCCACTATGCCCAATGTTCTTCATTACATAACCATATTCCACTAAACCCTACTATTACCCCATAATTATGAATCATCCTATTTAGGAACCAACTATTCCTTACTAGTGCATCCTATAGCAAACCCTAGACAACCTTAACCTTAATTGAAATAATTCTTATTACTTAAGTAATATGTTCTTCAAAAGTTATTCTTTTGAAGTAAATAGAGAGTATTCATCAACCCTGCCTAATAGGACCTATAGACAATAGCCAGCTATCACCAGTAAGATATACCAACCTTGATAGCAACCATGTATAATTAATTACTTAAGATGTGCTTCACAAAAACCATATAATCTCTAGATGCTGATGAATCCAACTTTGTTGTGATCCATCTAATCTTTACTCCAGAAACTAGTTGGGAACCCATAGTAAACCATAGAACTCCACAACCCTAATTATCATACTTGTTCTTATTAAAGAACATGTTCTTCAAAAGTTATTCTTCTGAAGTATATGATAAGTAATCACTAACCATGCCATATAACGCTAAAATGAACAACTATTCATTACATGTTAGAATTATATCAAATCTTATTGTTGTGTGCTAGTAATATTATTGTTGTGATGTATTGCACTACTTGTTTATGATACCAAGTAATCAACCCTTAATACAAACCTTGTTTGTGAACCATCTCTAAAAGTGCAACACACCTTAAACTAATCATTACAACTCACTAATCCTAAATCATCGGGGTTAGATCACGCTTACACTAGTAGGAAAAGACCTAGCCGTAATAATGCTATCGTGGCGCACACCTATTTTGGTGCGCCACTACTAGTTAGCAGTGGCGCATCAAAATGTGGTGCTCCACTGATACAAACATAGCAGTGGCGCACTGCTTTTAAGGTGCGTCACCACTAAAGGTAGTCCAGATTTCACCCCTCCCTTAAACTTAGCAGTGGCGCACCTCTTTGTGGTGCGCCATTGCTATCTCGCATAGCAATGGCGCACTACTAAGGGGTGCGCCACTCCTAAGCCCCTAATAGTAGCGCACCATACCCGTGCGCTATTAGTGATACCACGCGCTGACACGTGCCCCACACACCATGGCTGGCCATCCACTCACGGACTCACCACACGTACACACCACGCACATGCCCTGCCAAGCTGCCCACGCACCCACCCACCAGTGACCAGTCCACCATGCACCCATCTCCCGCACCCATCTCACGATCTCACAGTGTTGTAACTCGCGTACCACCGTCCCGAGAGCACTCCGCCCTATGGCCCCTACTTCTTCTCCCCCTCGTGAGGATCCCTCCTCCGGGGTACCGTCGATTAGGCAACGACAGTTGGCGCCCACCGTGGGGCCTGCGGCGTCTGGAGGCCGGAACCGGGCGGGTTCAACATCTTCATCTGCGAGACCGTCGATTCCGACGGAAACGCACTGGTAAGTAACGCTGACACGACCGCCGCTGAGCAGGACGCAGTCGCGAAGATCCGATCTGAGTCGCAGGAGCTTCCTAGGGAAGATTCCGCCTTAGATCTGAAAATTTCAAATTCTGGTTTTGGTAGCCGGATCCGCGCCTACGTTTTTGGTAGTCGGATCCACACCTATGTTTTTGGTTGCCGGATCCGCGCCTACGTTTTTGGTAGTCGGATCCGCACCTATGTTTTTGGTTGCCGGATCCGCGCCTACGTTTTTGGTAGTCGGATCCGCACCTATATTTTTGTAGCCGGATCCATACCAAAATTTTGGTAGGTGGATCCGCACCTAAATTTTTGAAGGTCGGATCCACACCTAAATTTTGGTAGGTGGATCCGCACCGACGAGACCACTGCGACAATCAATCTCGCACGGCTCGGCGGAACGCCGAAGAAAACCGCCACGACCGACATTGACTCCGCTCAAACAGCTAAGTCCCTATTTATATTTAATATTTTAAAATTTTATGATCATGAGATTAAGATTGGTTCACTCATATCCCGAGTCTTTTACCGCTTTCACTTGTTGGTCATATCTTTCCCACGATTTGCCTCGCGCTCGTGAAAAACTTTGTACTTGTTTTTGCCGCTTAAGGCTCCGGTACTGCTGCAAAAATTCCGCTTTCGGGCGTTAGCTTGAGTTTTCCGGCCTACACGTTTTCTGTTGTTTATATGTGGATTCCTTAGTAGTGACATTTCGGTACTTAAAACCGGCCTCTCGTTTCGAGGTTCTTGATTGTTTCGCTATTAAGCGCTATCGCCTCGACGGATGTTCTGTGTTTAAAGTTCACCGTCTCGCGAAAAGTCAAGCATATGAACCGGAAGAACGGATAAACCAGCACTTGCTTAAAACATATAAATTACATTAGCTGTTCAAGATAGTCGAGTTTTTTCCGCCTTGACAGTTTTATGTTGCTCAACTGCTGCATAGTTTCAGCTTTAAAACATTTGTTCAAAGGCCGTTTTTGTTCCGCCTTACATTTGTTCGTTGAACATGATCAAAGAAACAATTTAATACAAATATGTTTTTATGTTTATGTATCAGGTACATGACACTTGGACGTACAACAGTCCTCGATTTAAGGTGTTTTCAAGCAGATCTAGCATCGCGCGAAGCCCCAGGAGAAGCTAGCCGGATCCAATGAGAGAAGGTTAGGCGGATCCATGGCGTGCACAGCTGGAGAAGCAGCTTGAGTCTTGATTCCGCTATGCTTAGCCGGAACCAACCCTCGGGGGCTGCGGTTTGATCTTAGGTGAAAAGTGTGTTTCCTTTCGGTATCAGTGCTGGAAATTTCCGCCTAGATGCTTGGGATTTACGCTATTCCTAAGTCACATATAAAGATAAAGCTACTCTAAGAGCACCAAGCCGGATTTTCAAGAAAATTCACCTTGGCGCTCGGGGGCTACATCGATGAAGTTCTCTGAGTAACAAGCCGGAAAATTTCCACCTTGATGCTTGGGGGCTAAGTTTCTGAGCATCGAGTCTCCTTGGAGCAAGCCGGCTCAACGCTCGGGGGCTAGCTAGCCGGATCCGCACCTATATATTTGGTAGCCGGATCCGCAATTATATTTTGGTAGCCGGATCCGCACCTACGTTTTTGGTACTCGGATCCGCACCTATGTTTTTGGTTGCCGGATCCGCGCCTACGTTTTTGGTAGTCGGATCCGCACCTCAACTTACCGCTCAAATCACGCGAAAATGGCGCCAAGATAGGCGGAACCGTTTGAATCTTTTAAGGTTCCGGGTAACGGCGTGAAGATAAGCAAATTCTTGTCCGCAAGCGGGGAGTAACCCGGAGACATGTTATGTACTGTCGATGGATGAAGTCCCGCAGGATGAGGGTTTTTTCCGACTGAAAGTTGGGAAAGAAGAAAATATGAAGTTAGAGCTCTTCAAGTTTCTCCGCGTTACCAATATTGCCGGAGACCATGATGGACTAGTGAGGCGGAAACAGCAGGTGAAACTCGAAGAACTACGGGGGCTACTTGTTGTGGGTATACTTCATGGGTGTACCATCGACGGTGCCTAGATCCGGCAAGTCCGGGTGGCCCATAGATGATGATGTGGCATGTGGCCCATCGGGCGGCCCGGTTGCTCGTTGATCCTAAAGGATGAAGTCCAGCCCGAGGATAGGGAAGCCGGATCCCAACCGACCATCGGAGGAAGTCGGATCCGTGAAGGTCCATGTGGAACCCGGATCCATGGAGGCCCAGGAGTAACCCGGATCCATGGAGGCCCAGGAGTAACCCGGATCCATGGAGGCCCAGGAGTAACCCGGATCCATGAAGGCCCAGGAGTAACCCGGATCCATGGAGGCCCATGTGGAACCCGGATCCAGTACGACGTAGGGAGGAAGGCAGATCCTTGACGTACACGGCAAGACATTGTACTGTAGCTAGGCGACCTGTAATCCGGCTAGGACTCTCCATGTAAACCCTAGATCCGTGCGCCTTTATAAGCCGGATCCTGGGAGCCCTAGAGGCACGTTGAGCACAACCACAACTCATTGTAACAACGCGAAAGCGCCCAGATAATTCCAGACAAGCAGCAGTAGGCCCTGTCATCGTGCAGGTGTTCCGAAGCTGGGTAACTCGCGTACCACCGTCCCGAGAGCACTCCGCCCTATGGCCCCTACTTCTTCTCCCCCTCGTGAGGATCCCTCCTCCGGGGTACCGTCGATTAGGCAACGACACACAGACTCCACTGCTCCCGATCCAGTTTCTCTCTCCTCTCCTCTGCTCTCCAATCTCCTCGCCGACCGACAGGAGAAGAGCGGAGCGCCGCCCCGATGGCGCCGGCGGGTCCGTGGTTCCGGCCCGTGCCCCACCCTGCAGCACGCACATTGAGGAGGAAGAGGAGGCCAAGGCCAAGGCAGAGGCAGAGGCCGACCTCGCCGCCGCCCCCTCCTCTTCGTCCGCTGTCACCGAGCCAGAGGTGGAAGCGCGGGCGAAGATCCACAGGCCACCATCACCAAGGCCAGCCAGCTCTCGCTGCACTCCAACCGCTTAACCGGGCCCCTGCCGGACTTCTCCGCCCTTACCAGCCTCGTCGATCGCAAGCTGCGCGACAACGACCTCACCGGCCCGGTTCCACAGAGCCTCATCAACCTCAAGTCTGTCAACATCTTGAATCTCGCCAACAACATGCTGCAGGGGCAGGTGGCGCTCGACATGGCGGACAACCAGAGCTTCTGCCTTCCGGATCCTGGATCTCAACGAGGGAGATCGACGCCTCGGCCGTCGCGGGCCTCACCAACATGCAGCAGGCGGTGACGCGGGACGCGGTAATCTGCAGTAGGCGCCGACGCGGAACACGGTCCTCTATAGCAGGCGGCCGCCGAGCGGTGGAAACTCAACGACGCGGGCCTCGAGCGGCGGCAGCACACCGGCGTGGGCCTTGGCGGCGACTTAGTTCTCTCCAGGACTCGATTGATTTTTTTTCATTTTTAGGGTGTTTTATGTAAATTTGCTCTGTAATTTTATTTTAATTGTTCTGTAATTTTATTTTAACTGTTCCGTCAGTAAATTTAAACTGAACGATTTGGATTGCACTTTTTTTTGTTTCTAGCGATGGTTAGTTGTGGCGCATTTGAATGCTTCTTAATGGCGCACTCACCTTGTTTTTGTTTCTAGCGATGGTTAGTTGTGGCGCACGGCAATGCTACTTCATGGCGCACTACCTTTCCTTTTGTTTTCAGCTAAGGTTAGGTGTGGCGCACCAAAATACTGCTTGTGGCGCACCAGACAGTGCGCTATTGCTATCTGTCCTACTAGTGGCGCATTAAGAGGTGCGCCACTACTAAAAGTTAGCAGTGGCGTGATATTAGTTGCGCACCACTAGTGCGCCACTGATAAGCAAAACAGGTGCGCCACTGATAAGCTGTTTTCTAGTAGTGTTAGAGCGATTGCATCTCATACTTATACATTGTTGCATCTTTGCCAATCTTTTAAACATCATCCTTACCGGACGATGATGCTATTTCAGAATTTGGAGTTATTGCGTATCGAAGACCTTGCCTGCATAATCTTGCAGTCAAGAAAGGCAAGTTCATCGCTTGCTCATGTAAATTTGAGTATTTTTACCAAATTACTTGCAAAGTACTATACTTATCACTTTTGCATGAAAAGCAAAAATGTATGAATATGACTATGTGGTGGGCAATGGAACTATGACATGAGTATGGTGGAGGTTCCATTGCAATGGGTTTGTATCCATCTAGGATGAACAACAAATGTCATCCAGTGATTCTTGTGCCGTAATACCCGTGTTAACCATATGATCTAGAGTGGGACGAAGTAGTCTGTTGTGTTTCTTCCTCTCTTTCATCAACAAATGCGCTTACCATAGTCAGTTGAATCCCGAGGGACAACCAGAGTGGTTGAGGAGCCCTAAATCCCCACGGTAATACGGTCTATGATGGGTTGGAATGACCGACGAAGGTATCGGGTCGAGAAACCTGATAGTAGTCGAGGTTGGATGGTATCCTATGGATACGCTGGCTGATGAGGACCCAAGGTCGGAATTGCAACAAAGGGTGGGTGTTCGGGGTCGCAGAGGAACACAATGATTAGCTAGGACCTTATATCGGGCCTCACACCAAGGAAGTGTGCACGGGAAGGTACACCCGGTTGACACCAAGGTTAAGATCTCTTATGGGTAAAGCAACACACCTCTGCAGAGTGTAATGAATCGTGACCTGTTACTCTCTGTTCTGGGTTATGGAACTGCGAACGCGACCGGAAAGTAACTCCATGAAGTTCTAAACACCCGGTGAGGGCTGACAGACATAGCTCTTCAGAATAAAAGCAACCTTTTGAAGAAATGATTACAAAAACCTGCATTGCCTTGGACTTTCTGGTCCATGGCTGTAGCTAGTGCATTAAACACCTCTTTCCTATAATGAACTTGTTGAGCACACTCGTACTCATCCCACCTTAAATCCCCTGCTTAGATATGGAGGTATCGAAGGAGGATCTACAGGGCAACTCGAAGGCCGAGGAGTCAACAATTACTTCAAGTGACAGGACCCTGTCAGAAGAGTCAAATACCACATTCAACAAGGAGAAAACCTAGATTAGCAATAGAAAAGAACTAGCTTCTTAAACCTAGCTCCTATTTAGCTAGAATCCATTCATAGCCTCTATAGCTAGTCAATTTCCCTATAGATAGAGTTTGTGATAAGATTAGACTACGAGTCGTTCTTCTGAAGTTTATTTGCAGTTTTACCTTATTGTAAAGTAGGAGGCTATGCTGATCTTCTGTAAAGAGTCTGTGTGTAATTCTATAAACATGCCTTGGACCCGCATATGTTTCTGTTGTACCACTCTGAGGGATGTAATACTAGTGGAACGATGTTTCATTGGTGTTATGTCAATGACTTGCATACTACACCATGCAGTGGTTTGCTGGGTGACCACATCGCCTCCCCGACTTGGTTAAATTTGGGGCATGAGAGATTTTTCTCAGGCCCCCGAACTCGATTTACGGGCTAGACTGAGAGTTCAGGCACTAATCTGTGCTATTTTTGAACCAAACCCGTAAACTAGCCGGGCAAGTTCTGATCCGGTGTGTTTTACGGTTACTGTTAGAGATGCTTTAAGACCATGTTGACTCGTCCCTATAAACCAATGCAGAGGCAAGTCTCTTCAAAAGAAGAAAAAAAACGTTACTGTATAAGCACAGAGAAACAGTTGTCACAGTTTGCTCTCGTTGGTGACAAACATATTATGATTTATTACTCGAGCGAAAAGTCAAGAAATCCGCGTGTTCATATCCTATAGCGGCCACACTAATATTTGATGTTTCATCCCCAGAATAAAAATTGCACCCTTTTTTATTTTAAAAAACTAGCATGATGACCCGCGCAAACCATTTGCGCGGCTAGATATCTTATGGTCTTTCGTATTTACGCAATATACATGTAAAATTATAGGACAACTAAATGCTGATGAAAAAACTCACACTAGTAGAAAATCTCTCATCAGTACCGGTTCCAGAGGGGCTTTAGTACCGGTTGAGCAACCAGTATTAATTATCCGGCACTAAAGGCCCCCCCCTTTCGTACCGGTTGCTTACGAACCGGTATAAAAGGCCCTCCACGTGGGCCACCAGGAGAGCTCAGGGCCAAGGAGCTTTGGTACCGGTTGGTAATACGAACCGGTACCAAAGGTTCCCACCCGCGGCAGGGAATTTGCCCAAATCTCGCCGCGGCGGAGAATTGGTTTTTTAGGGTTTTTGGAGGGGTTTAGGGATATCGGTTTGTTTCATATCGCGTCGATGCACCGAAACGCGTTTGGGTTTAGGTAGTACATGAAGATCAAGATGATGCATAGCAAGTTGGTGCATATAATATAACACACATGTTATTGCATAAGATCGCAAATTAAGTAGCACTATGCATGAAGATCGATCTTCATGCATAGTGGTACTCTCGAGGCGTACTCTATATATGTCTATTACATGTAGCATAGTGGTACTCTTCGAGTCAACTATATATGTAACATGTACATCTTCATTCATAGTGGTACTCTGCGAGTGGTGGTATGACGTCCGAAGGAAAAATCCCGCCAATTCCTCGCCTATTGCTATGAAGCGAGTCATCGATTGAGAGCTTGTTCCGCTTTCTTGCCAACTATAAAAGAATAAGATACAAATGAATACATGAAACAACTATTACTGAAACTCAGCACAACTTATGATAACAAAACAAATTTGTGAAGATTGTTTTTGTACCTCTTTATTTCTTTCATTATTCGTTCTCTCGGCGACAATTCTGCGGATGTACTCGCAAACGAAGAATCCACGAGAGATCGGTCCCCGGAGGTTGTTGCGGGCATTTCTTTACAAGAATATAATTCAATCAAACAATAGTCAAGTATGATAATTAAAAGGTGTGTGGACCTAGGTAGTATTACTTACTTTCGCACGCCATCGCAGCTTCGGTGTCCATTCACGGGACGTATCTTCCTTGATGAAAGTTTGCCATACGCTGCTCGACAAAAGAAAATGCATAAAAGAGTCATCAATTAGTTCAAAGCAGGAAATTAACGAAACAAACCGATAAAAATTAAAATTACCTTCGAGCATTAAAAAACAAGACACGTATAGTTCCGATTTTTTGCTTAGTGAGTCAAAGACTTCAACTTCTCCAATTTCCAAATTGATGACGAGAAGAATAAAGTGAAACCTACGCACGTTTCAATATGTAGTGTCATATATATAAGTCATTAGTTAAAATTTTGACATACGGTGAGCAAAATATAATGTGTTATAAGACAATAAGACTCACTCGAAGTTGTAAGGCCAAATTATTAGCTTTTTGTCACGTTGTCGCTTCAAAAACCTTAGCAAAGTCTGCGGTGTATCCTTGTTATAGAGGGGATTCTCTATGGTTTTAACATGCATTGTGTGCGGGTCAATGAACCCAATGTCCGTGATATCGTCCCTTTTGCATTCGAGCATCTTCGATCTGCATAATATAGCGCACAAAAGATTATAATCTGCGGACAATGAACGACTTCTCAAATTAAATAAATAAATCACTTACGAGACAATAGCAACCGATGATTGATTTGTCGAGGGCCCGGAGATTGTATAACTGAAAGAGTTCGGCGAAGTCAACGTTCACACAGTACTCCTGGAAGTAGTGCTCTTCCCTAACTTGCACCATGATAGTCTCGATCCCTTCCTTTGAGGCCTTAAGGTACCACGAATGCAAGTTACGCATACATGTTGGTACCTTCCTGAGATTCTCGACCAAATCTTTCCCTTGAACAAACCGATATGCTCGTTCAGCGAAGGCGTAATCGGTTGCGTCTTGTCGAGAACTTTGAACGGTCTTCCCATCAAACACCTTGAGAGGGGCGACCGATTGAACGGGTTGTTGTCCGAGCTGGTAGACACTTGTGTATCCCTTTTATCTCCCCGATACCCGATTGAACGGGTTTTGTCGCCTCGATCATCTTGTCATACGACCTTTCAATAGAACGCGCATAGTCAGATGGCGGCGATGGTACATGGTCATATAGATTGTCAACGGTACGCACAACTTTCACTGGATCTAGTGTCTTCTCGAAAGGTATCTCTGGCACTTTCGGTGCAAACCATTTCTTCAACTCGGCCTGAACGGCCTCCGCGTTTTCCTCTGGAGTTTTTTTCCCAAGGTAACTTCTCAGTAGGCAGCAGTTGTTTCTCCTTTCTAGCTTTCTTCCTAGGCGGCGTACCGTTCCGCTTAACGGACGCTGTCTTACGTCGCGGAGGATCTCGAGATGGTGGACTCACGCCGGGGTCCCTCTCGGGTAGGTGTGGACTTGGCTGCTCACCGGGACTGCCACCGGGAGGAGTCGATGGCATTTGCTGCTCATGTGTAGGAGTCGGTGGCCTTTGCAAAAGGACGACGTACTTCTTCGGCCATAGGGCGAAACCGTGCTTGACATCGGCCGGTGTCCTCTCATCTTCACCTCTAGGAATATCAAGCTCCACTTTTTCAAAACCCGAAAAAACTTCATCCACCCCGACACGAACACAACCGAGGTGGAATGGGCATATGATGGTGCATTGCTCCATCTTCACTTGGGTACACATAGCCGACCGCCACCTTAACAAACGCGGTCTCGATTAACATATGTAGCTCGCAATCTGTCTTCTCCGTGACATAATCCACGGGGTAGCTTCCTCCACATCCGTCAAGATGCGAGGAACCAACACTGCTTCTTCGCTGAGATGGGGCAGCATCGGCTTGTGGATCCTGTAGAAACAGCGGCTGATCAGGTGCACTCTGATTTCTCTCAAGAGCCTCCACCCTACTTAACAATTCCGTTACAATGTCGCCGTCCTTCTTCTTCTTTCGCGAACGGCTTCTATAAGTGTCAGCGCTGTCCGGCCACGCTTCCTTCATGGTGAGACCTGGGCGAGCTCGTACCCGTCCAACATGTTCAGGGTTCCCCAGACGTGTTTGCAACCAACCGCCGAAAGTCTTCATGTGTTCTCCATCAATCCAATCTTCACGTTGCTCTGGGTATTTAGAGCGTAAGATCTCCTTGTGTTCCTCTTTGTACGGAGCCACCAAGATGGAATTATGTAGAAGCTGTGTAGTGTGCTTGAGTGAAAGAATGTCCGTCCATACACGTTGCTGATTTCTTTCCTAGCGTGCCTTTTCCACGCTGAGTCTCCCCTCATAGCGCGATTCGGGAACACCGATCGGCTTAAGGTCGGGAATAAAGTCAACACAAAACTCAATGACCTCCTCTGTTCCATAGCCCTTGGAGATGCTTCCTTCGGCCTAGCACGGTTATGAACGTACTTCTTTAAGACTCCCATGAATCTCTCAAAGGGGAACATGTTGTGTAGAAATACGGGACCGAGAACGCCAATCTCTTCGACCGGGTGAACTAGGAGATGTGTCATAATATTGAAGAAGGATGGTGGGAACACCAACTCGAAGCTGACTAGACATTGGACCACATCCTTACGTAAATTTTGTAGAGTAAGTGGATTGATCACCTTCGAGAAATTGCATTGAGGAACGCACATAGCTTCACAATGGGTACTCGAACATTTTCCGAGCGAAGCCCCCTCAATGCAACCGGAAGTAATTGTGTCATAATCACGTGGCGGTCATGAGACATTAGGTTTTGAAACTTTTTCTCCGACATGTTTATTATTCCCTTTATATTCGACGAGAAGCCGAGACGGGACCTTGATGCTACTCGGGACTTCAAAAAAGATCTCCTTCTCCTCTTTGGTAAGAGCATAGGCTGGCGGGACCTTGATACTTCTCCGGATTCGGGTTGTTTCCTTCGTGGATACTTTGCTTGGTCCTGCCGTGCATCAGGTGTATCTTTTGTCTTCCCATACACGCCCAAGAAGTTTAGCGGGTTCACGCAAAGATTTTTCGTCACGTGCATCACGTCGATTGCAGAGTGAACCTCTAAGAATTTCCGGTAGGGTAGCTCCCAAAATATCGACTTCTTCTTCCACATGGGTACGTGTCCGTCAACATCATGCGGAACAGATTGTCCGCCGGGACCCTTTCCAAAGATCACTTTTAAATCCTTGACCATATCATATATAACTTCCCCATTAGGGCGGGTAGGCTTCGTTCGGTTATCTGCCTCACTGATGGCATGTAACTCACACGTTCGTTGGAACCCCAAGAGGAAGGTATGATGAGCACAGCAGCAAGTTTTCCCTCAGAAAGAAACCAAGGTTTATCGAACCAGGAGGAGCCAAGAAGCACGTTGAAGGTTGATGGCGGCGGGATGTAGTGCGGCGCAACACCGGGGATTCGGCGCCAACGTGGAACCTGCACAACACAAACAAAGTACTTTGTCCCAACAAAACAGTGAGGTTGTCAATCTCACCGGCTTGCTGTAACAAAGGATTAACCGTATTGTGTGGAAGATGATTGTTTGCGAGAAAACGGTAAAACGGTATTGCGATGAGATTGTATTTCGATAAAGAGAATTGGACCGGGGTCCACGGTTCACTAGAGGTGTCTCTCCCATAAGATAAACGGCATGTTGGGTGAACAAATTACGGTTGGGCAATTGACAAATAAAGAGAGCATGACCATGCACATACATATCATGATGATTATAGTGAGATTTAATTGGGCATTACGACAAAGTACATAGACCGCCATCCAATCGCATCTATGCCTAAAAAGTCCACCTTCGAGGTTATCATCCGAACCCCCTCCGAGTATTAAGTTGCAAAGCAATAGACAATTGCATTAAGTATGGTGCGTAATGTAATCAACAACTACATCCTTGGACATAGCATCAATGTTTTATCCCTAGTGGCAACAGACACAACACAACCTTAGAACTTTACGTCACTCGTCCCGGTGTCAATGCGGGCATGAACCCACTATCGAGCATAAATACTCCCTCTTGGAGTTACAAGCATCTACTTGGCCAGAGCATCTACTAGTAACGGAGAGCATGCAAGATCATAAACAACACATAGATATAACTTTGATAATCAACATAACAAGTATTCTCTATTCATCGGATCCCAACAAATGCAACATATAGAATTACGAGATAGATGATCTTGATCATGTTAGGCAGCTCACAAGATCCGACAATGATAGCACAATGGGGAGAAGACAACCATCTAGCTACTGCTATGGACCCATAGTCCAGGGGTAGACTACTCACACATCACACCGGAGGCGACCATGGCGGCGTAGAGTCCTCCGGGAGATGATTCCCCTCTCCGGCGGGTGCCGGAGGCAATCTCCTGGATCCCCGAGATGGGATCGGCGTTGGCGGCGTCTCCGGAAGGTTTTCCGTATCGTGGCTCTCGGTGCGGGGGTTTCGTCACGGAGGCTTTAAGTAGGCGGAAGGGTAGGTCAAGAGGCGGCGCGAGGGGCCCGGACCATAGGGCCGCGCGGCCGGGCGGGGCCGCGCCGCCTATGCTCACGGCTGCCTCGTGGCCCCTCTTCGTTTCGTCTTCGGACTTCGGAAGCTTCGTGGAAAAATAGGCCCCGGGCGTTGATTTCGTCCAATTCCGAGAATATTTCCTTACTAGGATTTCTGAAACCAAAAACAGCGAGAAAACGACAGCGGCACTTCGGCATCTTGTTAATAGGTTAGTTCCGAGAAAATGCACGAATATGACATAAAGTGTGCATAAAACATGTAGATAACATCAATAATGTGGCATGGAACATAAGAAATTATCGATACGTCGGAGATGTATCGGCATCCCCAAGCTTAGTTCTGCTCGTCCCGAGCGGAGTAAAACGATAACACAGATAATTTTTGGAGTGACATGCCATCATAATCTTGATCATACTATTTGTAAAGCATATGTAGTGAATGCAGCGATCAAAACAATGTATATGACATGAGTAAACAAGTGAATCATAAAGCAAAGACTTTTCATGAATAGCACTTCAAGACAAGCATCAATTAAGTCTTGCATAAGAGTTAACTCATAAAGCAATAATTCAAAGTAAAGGCATTGAAGCAACACAAAAGAAGATTAAGTTTCAGCGGTTGCTTTCAACTTGTAACATGTATATCTCATTGATATTGTCAACATAGAGTAATATAATAAGTGCAATAAGCAAGTATGTAGGAATCAATGCACAGTTCACAAAAGTGTTTGCTTCTTGAGGTGGAGAGAAATAGGTGAACTGACTCAACATTGAAAGTAGAAGAATTGTCCTCCATAGAGGAAAAGCATCGATTGCTATATTTGTGCTAGAGCTTTGATTTTGAAAACATATAGAGAGCATAAAAAGTAAAATTTTGAGAGGTGTTTGTTGTTGGCAACGAATGGTAATGGGTACACTAACTACCTCGCCAACCGGACTTTCAAGAGCGGCTCCCATGAATTTTTATTTTTGTGTGGCACTCCTTCCAACCTTTCTTTCACAAACCATGGCTAACCGAATCCTCGGGTGCCTGCCAACAATCTCATACCATGAAGGAGTGCCTTTTTATTTTTGTTTTATTATGATGATGACACTCCTCCCAACCTTTGCTTACACAAGCCATGGCTAACCGAATCCTTCGGGTGCCGTCCAACAATCACATACCATGGAGGAGTGTCTATTTTTTTTGTTAATTAATTTGGGATCAGGAATCCCATTGCCGGCTCTTTTTGCAAAATTATTGGATAAGCGGATGTGCCACTAGTCCATATGAGAGTCCGTCAAAAGTAAATGACAAGGTTGAAAGCTAAACACCACATACTTCCTCATGAGCTATAAAACATTGACACAAATCAGAGGTAATAAATTTTGAATTGTTTAAAGGTAGCACTCAAGCAATTTACTTTGGAATGGCGGAAAATACCATGTAGTAGGTAGGTATAGTGGACACAAATGGCATAGTGGTTGGCTCAAGTATTTTGGATGCATGAGAAGTATTCCCTCTCGATACAAGGTTTAGGCTAGCAAGGCTTATTTGAAACAAACACAAGGATGAACCGGTGCAGCAAAACTCACATAAAAGACATATTGTAAACATCATAAGACTCTACACCGTCTTCCTTGTTGTTCAAACTCAATACTAGAAATTATCTAGACCTTGGAGAAACCAAATATGCAAACCAAATTTTAGCATGCTCTATGTATTTCTTCATTAATGGGTGCAAAGCATATGATGCAAGAGCTTAAACATGAGCACAACAATTGCCAAGTATCACATTACCCAAGACATTATAGCAAATTACTACATGTATCATTTTCCAATTCCAACCATATAACAATTTAACGAAGAAGAAACTTCGCCATGAATACTATGAGTAGAAACCAAGGACATACTTGTCCATATGCTACAGCGGAGCGTGTCTCTCTCCCATAAGGTGAATGCTAGGATCCATTTTATTCAAACAAAACAAAAAACAAAAACAAGCCGACGCTCCAAGAAAAGCACATAAGATGTGATGGAATAAAAATATAGTTTCGGGGGAGGAACTCGATAATGTTGTCGATGAAGAAGGGGATGCCTTGGGCATCCCCAAGCTTAGACGCTTGAGTCTTCTTAGAATATGCAGGGGTGAACCACCGGGGCATCCCCAAGCTTAGAGCTTTCACTCTCCTTGATCATGTTGCATCATACTCCTCTCTTGATCCTTGAAAACTTCCTCCACACCAAACTCGAAACAACTCATTAGAGGGTTAGTGCACAATAAAAATTAACATATTCAGAGGTGACACAATCATTCTTAACACTTCTGGACATTGCATAATGCTACTGGACATTAGTGGATCAAAGAAATTCATCCAACATAGCAAAAGAGGCAATGCGAAATAAAAGGCAGAATCTGTCAAAACAGAACAGTTCATATTGACGAATTTTAAAATCGCACCAGACTTGCTCAAATGAAAATGCTCAAATTGAATGAAAGTTGCGTACATATCTGAGGATCATGCACGTAAATTGGCTTAATTTTCTGAGCTACCTACAGGGAGGTGGACCCAGATTCGTGACAGCAAAGAAATCTGGAACTGTGCAGTAATCCAAATCTAGTACTTACTTTTCTATCAACGGCTTTACTTGGCACAACAAAACACTAAACTAAGATAAGGAGAGGTTGCTACAGTAGTAAACAACTTCCAAGACACAAAATAAAAACAAAGTACTGTAGGTAAAAACATGGGTTGTCGCCCATAAGCGCTTTTCTTTAACGCCTTTCAGCTAGGCGCAGAAAGTGTGTATCAAGTATTATCAAAGGGTGGTGCATCGTTATTATGAGCTCCCCCATCCGCAGTGGTACTAAGGGCTTTGTCAATTTTAGGCCTATAATAATACTTCTTTGGTTTAGGCACTTTAGAGACATACATAAACTTTTGCTCCTTACCCACATAAGCTTTCTCCTTATATTTAAGAGAAGAAAATGTTGAACCCAAGGTTCCCATAGCCTTTTCAAGTTCACCAATCCTATTGATTTGATCATCATGGACATCACAAGTTCCTAGGACACTAATTCTTTCATCAATTCCTCCTAAGGATTTATCAAGTTCATCAGTTTTATCAAGTAACATTTCCAATTTAGCTTCAATACTTGGAAAATTTTTCTCTATGGTTTCCAATTTTTTCATAATATCTTCAAGAGAGATTTCAGTTTTAACTTTATCAACAGGGGGTATTCCAAATAAACTCTCAATAATGCAACTAGCTTCTAATGCAGGAGTACTTAGGAAGTCACCTTTTGCGAGACTATCAAGAACATATCTATTCCAGCTAGAGATACCAACATAAAAATTCCTGAGTAAAATAATGGTGGAGTGTTTCTTAGTGCATCTATTATGGGCATCACTAATTCTATACCAAGCATCTCTCAAACATTCTCCCCCTCGTTGCTTAAACATACGAACTTCAACTTCAGGATTACTCATTTTAGTAGTAGTAAATAAAGCAAACTAGATAAAGTAAATGCAAGTAACTAATTTTTTTGTGTTTTTGATATAGCAAACAAGATAGCAAATAAAGTAAAACTAGCAACTAATTTTTTTGTATTTTGATTTAGTGCAGCAAACAAAGTAGTAAATAAAACTAAGCAAGACAAAAACAAAGTAAAGAGATTGAGAAGTGGAGACTCCCCTTGCAGCGTGTCTTGATCTCCCCGGCAACGGCGCCAGAAATTTAGCTTGATGGCGTGTAACTCACACGTTCGTTGGGAACCCCAAGAGGAAGGTATGATGAGCACAGCAGCAAGTTTTCCCTCAGAAAGAAACCAAGGTTTATCGAACCAGGAGGAGCCAAGAAGCACGTTGAAGGTTGATGGCGGCGGGATGTAGTGCGGCGCAACACCAGGGATTCCGGCGCCAACGTGGAACTCTGCACAACACAACCAAAGTACTTTGTCCCAACGAAACAGTGAGGTTGTCAATCTCACCGGCTTGCTGTAACAAAGGATTAACCGTATTGTGTGGAAGATGATTGTTTGCGAGAAAACGAGTAAAACGAGTATTGCGATGGATTGTATTTCAGTAAAGAGAATTGGACCGGGGTCCACAGTTCACTAGAGGTGTCTCTCCCATAAGATAAACGAGCATGTTGGGTGAACAAATTACGGTTGGGCAATTGACAAATAAAGAGAGCATGACCATGCACATACATATCATGATGAGTATAGTGAGATTTAATTGGGCATTACGACAAAGTACATAGACCGCCATCCAAGCTGCATCTATGCCTAAAAAGTCCACCTTCGAGGTTATCATCCGAACCCCCTCCAGTATTAAGTTGCAAAGCAACGGACAATTGCATTAAGTATGGTGCGTAATGTAATCAACAACTACATCCTTGGACATAGCATCAATGTTTTATCCCTAGTGGCAACGAGCACAACACAACCTTAGAACTTTCACGTCACTGTCCCAGGTGTCAATGCAGGCATGAACCCACTATCGAGCATAAATACTCCCTCTTGGAGTTACAAGCATCTACTTGGCCAGAGCATCTACTAGTAACGGAGCGCATGCAAGATCATAAACAACACATAGATATAACTTTGATAATCAACATAACAAGTATTCTCTATTCATCGGATCCCAACAAACGCAACATATAGAATTACAGATAGATGATCTTGATCATGTTAGGCAGCTCACAAGATCCGACAATGATAGCACAATGGGGAGAAGACAACCATCTAGCTACTGCTATGGACCCATAGTCCAGGGGTAGACTACTCACACATCACACCGGAGGCGACCATGGCGGCGTAGAGTCCTCCGGGAGATGATTCCCCTCTCCGGCCGGGTGCCGGAGGCGATCTCCTGGATCCCCCGAGATGGGATCGGCGTTGGCGGCGTCTCTGGAAGGTTTTCCGTATCGTGGCTCTCGGTACTGGGGGTTTCGTCACGGAGGCTTTAAGTAGGCGGAAGGGTAGGTCAAGAGGCGGCGCGAGGGGCCCAGACCATAGGGCCGCGCGGCCAGGGCAGGGGCCGCGCCGCCCTATGCTCTGGCTGCCTCGTGGCCCCTCTTCGTTTCGTCTTCGGACTTCGGAAGCTTCGTGGAAAAATAGGCCCCCGGGCGTTGATTTCGTCCAATTCCGAGAATATTTCCTTACTAGGATTTCTGAAACCAAAAACAGCGAGAAAACAGAACCGGCACTTCGGCATCTTGTTAATAGGTTAGTTCCAGAAAATGCACGAATATGACATAAAGTGTGCATAAAACATGTAGATAACATCAATAATGTGGCATGGAACATAAGAAATTATCGATACGTCGGAGACGTATCACTCACCTCCGAAATGCTTTCCTCTCTTTCTTACGTGATGTTGTTTTGGAAGAAATCGACGATGCCCCAGGTACACATTCTTGTTTCCCAAATAATTATTGTCAGTCTCACCTAAACAGTGTGTGCATGCATTGTATCCCTTGTTTGATCGCCCTGAAATGTTACCAAGAGCAGGCCAATCATTGATGGTTACAAATAACAACGCTCGTAGGTTAAATTCCTTTTGTTCGTGCTCATCCCACACAGGTACACCTTCGTCACGCCACAACTCTAAAAGTTCTTCAATCAATGGCCTCGGGTACACATCAATGTCGTTGCTCGGGTTGCTTCGGGCCCTGGATGAGCACCGGCATCATAATGAACTTCCGCTTCATGCACAACCAAGGAGGAAGGTTATAGATACATAGAGTCACCGGCCGGGTGCTATGACCGGAGCTCTGCTCCCCGAAAGGATTAAAGCCATCCGTACTTAGACCAAATCTTAAGTTCCTTGCGTCATCTGAAAATGACTTGAACTCTCTGTCGATTTTTCTCCATTGCGACCCGTCAGCGGGGTGTCTCAGCATCACATCTTTCTTACGGTCCTCTTTGTGCCATCGCAACAACTTGGCATGCTCTTTGTTCTAGAACAAACGTTTCAACCGTGGTATTATAGGAGCATACCACATCACCTTCGCAGGAACCCTCTTCCTGGGGGTGGACTCACCCTCAACATCGCCGGGGTCATCTCGCCCGATCTTATACCTCAATGCACTACATACCGGGCATGCATTCAAATTCTCGTACTCCCGCGGTAGAGGATGCGATCATTGATGCATGCATGTATCTTCCGCACCTCTAATCCTAGAGGGCAGACAACCTTCTTTGCTTCGTACGTGCTAGAGGGCAACACGTTCTCCCCTGGAAGCATCTTCTTTATTATTTTCAGCAACTTTTCAAATCCCTTGTCGAAGTACCATTCTCCGCCTTCCACTGCAGCAATTCCGGCGTGGTACCCGGCTTTTTCCGACCATTTTCGCAATTTGGGTACAACGGTTTGTTGTGATCCTCTAACATTTTCTCCAACTTCAACCTCTCCTTTTCATTTCCGCAGTTCATCTTCGCATCAAGAATGGCCCGACCCAAATCGTCCTCCGGGTCATCAAAAATCGGCTCATCGAAAATGGGCTCTTCTTCGGCTTCGTCTTCCCCCATTCTACTACCACCGTCTTCGGTGAATAAGGGATAGTTGTCACTATCCTCTTCTTCTTCGTTGTCTTCCAATATAACCCCTCTTTCTCCGTGCTTGGTCCAACAATTATAGCTGGGCATGAAACCATTCTCCAGCGAGTGGACGTGAAGGGTCTTCGAGGTAGAGTAATCCTTCATATTCTTAAAGGAACTACATGGACAATACATGAAACCATTCGACCGCCTGTTTGCCTCAGCCACGTTGAGAAAATAATGCATGCCGATAATGAACTCGGGATGGCACCGGTCACCGTACATCCATTGTTGACTCATCTGCATTTTATATGTATATCAAAAATCATTAAAATCACAACATCATGGATATATGAGTGACCAACTTAATTAATATTCAAGTTCATCACATAAAACTAATTGTTTTTTATAAAAGAAGAGGGGCTCACCGAGGTGGTACCGTGTCGGCTAGGGGACGACGCTGGCGATCGACAGCGGTAAGGACGGGGATGATACTAATTAAAACCTACAAAACATACCATAATTTCAGCTCAAATTGCATATAAAAAAATAAAATCACTAACTTAGGCATTTCATCGAACACCTTGCTTGCACTACAAAAATAGTACGAGTTAAAACTACCAAAGAACTGAGCTAAATTAGGAACGCCGGAAGGAAGGATGATATTGCTAACCCTTGGATAGATGTATGCCGTTAATCTTGTTAAAATGGTGGAGAAAAATAAAGATTATTGGAGTGTGAGAGGTGGAGAAAAATTTAGAGTGTGAGGAAGAAGAGAAAAATGAGAGCCAGGGGGCTCGGGAAGGGATCTGGGCGATTTGATATAGCTGGGTACCCTTTGGTACCGGTTCGTGTTACGAACCGGTACCAAAGGTCCAGCCCGGGCCCCACCACGCGTCTGAATTTTGGCCGAAGACCTTTCGTACCGGTTCCTAACACGAACCGGTACGAAAGCTCCTCACGAACCGGTACCAAATCTCCTCGCCCGCCAGAGCCCTTGAACCGGTGCAGATGACCCCATTGGTACCGGTTCGTAAGGGAACCGGTACCAATGACGTAGATGGATGAGAGGTTTTCTACTGGTGTCATACGTCAAAATGATTATTTCATTTGTTGACACAAATTTATTCTGTACCTTGTGTCCATGTATCATTTACAATAGAAAAATATTCTAGCCAATATTTATACATATTACTAAGAAATGATTTGTGGATTTTTTTGGTTCATATGTTTTATTGGCTGAATTATATATTTAGTACGGATTTGGTATTTGCCGACATCAAATCTTAGGATTGGAGTCTAACGTTATTGTTATGCCTAAAATTTACGTTCCCCTTTTCCATCCATCTCATTATCATTTGTGTATCTGGAGATACTTCCACAAATGATGACTTTGGAGTCTTATAAAATGTTAGTTGCGTGTATTGATTAAAGATTTCTAAAATAGTGTCACCGTCTAAATATGAACATGGCTATGTACGTCACAAAGAAGTAAGAAATACGTGTAGTCTGCAGTGATCTATCTGTGTTTATTGTATCATGTTCTGTGTATAGTCCTCTTGCACGGATTTACCTAAGCGGTACTGCTCAGTATTTTTTATAATCGATCCTAGCTTAGATACCTTTTCCTAGTCGTTCAATAATTAGATTATATCCTACTTTTTTAATCCTTTTGCTCATACCCTTTTTCACTCTGTCTGAATTTGGTTTTTCTAAGCCTTACTCGGCCAATCATGGTTCTATTTTATTAAAAAAAAGAAGGCATAACTTAGCTGCTTCACCATCTTGCTCCATGCCGTGCTAATGTGATTCTCCAGCTGCCGGAACCTCTCTAGACAGCTTAGACATGCTAGATGATCCGGTTTTGCGACATGACGAATCAGTTTCTTAGTTGCGGAAAAATATCTGCATACATGTGAGTCACCGGAAGAAGATACATGCCATGGTGCATGCTTACTGATCTTCCTTTGTAACATGATGGGAGGTTAGAATAATTATAACATAGATATAGATTACCTTTTTTGTGGGGTAGATACATATTACCAGTCTAATTGAATTACCAGGCGGATCCGGCGAATAAAGTTCCTGCGGAGGAGGATGATGAAGATTGGCGCGATGACGATGGCAGCCATCGGGGTAGGGCCATGGGTTCCGGTGATTGGTGACTTCCCGCTCGCGAGGGGAATTCTCTCGATCCAAGGCAAGAAGGGGAGAAGCAGCAACGGCGCACCACCAACAGCTCCTGGACGCCGGCGGGTTCGTGTTGCAGAAGGACTGGGCTGTAATTTGTTTTTCTTCATGGAGCTTTCTGTAACTTGCTGATCTAATATCATCTTCCTTTATGCGCAAAAAAAACTTTTCATTTTTAAAGAAGATATAAAGTCGGGTCAGGATATACATTTAAATGGATCGTTTATAGTGTACGTGCTGGTGCCGAGATCTATTGAGTTCTTTCTAAACAATCTAGCTTAGATCTGTACGTCTTTTTTTCTTTTTCGTGCATACCGATTTTCAATCTATATCGCATGGTTTTGCATGTGTGCCGGTAGGGATATATCTATTCAGTTTTTTCCTAAGAGATCCTGGTTTTGTAAGCTTTTTTTTGGGTGTGCAGCGATATATCTAAATCCGTAGGTTTTATGTTGTCTAATCTCCACCATTGATTGTCTTCTACTTTAATTATATAATAGATAGATAGATAGATTAATAGATAGATAGATAGATAGATAGATAGATAGATAGATAGCGTTGCAGTAGTCATGTGGGATACATCTAGTGCAATTGGCAGGTCAGGCCCGCAAATTCATCAATCTATACACACTTGTATTTCTTCTATATATGTGTTCTTAAAATTTGGGTCGAAGATAAAAGTATCCGTACACATTCGCATCGGTACAGGCGTACAGCTAAGGTGCCGGGAGTACACAAACTGTTGCATGTTACAGTTCCAAACACTTTCTACCTTTATTTTTGCGGGTAAAAACACTTTCTACCTCCTCTTCCCATCCAAGAATAATAAGTGTACTTCTACCGAATTGTACCAGGTCAAACTATTTTAAATTTGACCAAATTTATATAAAAGAGTAGCAACATATGTAACATCAACCTGTTATATTTTGAAACTACAATTCAAAGCGGATCTAGTGAGACTACAAATTTACTGTTACAAAAGTTGCTACTTTCCCTATAAAGTTTGGTCAATATTTAAAATATTTATCTACGTGCAAACTCTAGAAGTACACTTATTCGTGGAGGAGGGGAGTATACCTTGTGAAAAAGGAATGTGGGTCCGGAAACATCGTGGGATCTCCCTCCATTATTTCAATTGCCATCAATATGTGGGGATTGGGAGGGCGAACATATCGGTTTGCAGTAGCATGTAGAAAATTTTGTGGATTTGGAGGATGGTAAACTTGTTCCGCAGCAACAGTCTTTTGTATTAGAAGCTGGCACCGGCACATGGGGCAACTTGGTTTCATCTCGAGCCACCTCTCGACGCACCTCTCGTGAAACCTGTGTCCACATGACGTCTCCTTCCATGCCAACACCTCGGCGTCCTGAACCAAGCATATAGGGCATTCTTCTCCGTCAGATGATGCCTCGACTGGCTTTAACACCTCATCTGGCGAGACCGACAATGTCGTCTCGGTGGGAGTGCAGGACTCCTGGAGTCTGAGCTGATATGGTTCCATGGCACAAATAATCCACACGCTACCAAAACACACACTTTTGATGTGTTGGCGTTAGGGCGATTAGTGTATTTAGTTGGGATTTATTTAGTTACGCCGGGAAGCTGACTTGTTTGTTTTTGGAGTTGGAGGAGGGCGTTCCGGTGGTATTTGTGGACGCCAAAGCCTGGAAGACGTGGGCTGGGACCTGGGAGTAGGAGTCCGCGTTTTGGTTTGCGCTAGCGATCAACCGGCCGGATTCGCTCGTGCTGGTCCAGGTACGAGTGGGATTCGTGCCGTCACCGAGCGTCCCCAGCGCAACACACCGTGTCAGCCTGCCTTTCCGGGTTCGTATGGGTTCGGCTGGTTTTCTTCGGGTCATTGCTGTTTCTTCGGCTCAGGCGGTATCTGGCGGCCGCGCTGAGCAGAATGCCCGAGCGACGCATCGCCTGAACGCGATGTCGGGTGGCCGGCCCATTAGTTTGTCTGTTCGCTCAAAATAACTGCCTCGTTTTTTCGTTTCGTACAGCATCTGATATCTAGCTTCTTGGTTGTAACTTCTATCCATGACAGCAGAGACCGGAGTTTGAACTCCAATCCTCACAAATTGCAACAATTTTCTGTAATATATTAACATATTTTGATTTTGAGTAAAATTCATATCTGAACAAAAAAATATTTCGAGAAAATTTGATTTTGAACAAATTTCAATCTGAACAAAAAATTATTTCGAGCAAATTTCTAATCTTAACAAAATTTGATTTTGAGCAAAATTTGAATTTGAGAAAATTTTATATATGAATAATTTTTAGTTTAAACATTTTTAAATGACCTTTCAAAAAATCAGCCCAAAAACTGTTGAGACTAAACCTTGATTAACCTGATTGGAACCTAAACCGGAGAAAAACCGAACAGTTCACTGTCTCCATCGCTTCTGTCTGTAATGGGCCACGGCCCAAAACCTTTCGCTCCTTAGCGATGCCTGTTAACGCGTGTTAATGGACGATAAATAGGAATTGGGGTATCTGGCCAGTTTTCTTTCATTTTTTATGTTTTCTTTTTTTGTGTTTTTTTCTTCTTTTATGATTTATTATTTTAATATTTTTAAATTTTTCGATATTTCGGAAAGGAAAAAAGCTCACAACCCCCTGGAGGAACAAGTGTTCCCATCGTCTGGCTCAGCTGGCCACCATTATGGTTCTGCGCTCACAGAACATGGGTGGGGCCCACCACCGATTAAAAGAAACCTACCGCCTTATCTCTTCACCTAGTATCATCTTCTTCCCCAACATCTTACTACACGCGCCCACCACCCTTCTCCAACATCCACCAGCTGCAACAGTCGTGCAGCCGTCACGCCAAGACGAGATTTCCGCGCTGCGTCGAGCTGCACCTCCACCTAAGTGCGGCCGCCGCCTCCCCGACCTTATCCCCGTGCTGCGACATGCACTCGACCGCCCCACGCCGAGCTTCGGCTCTATGCACGGCCGGTGAAAGAACATATCTCCTTAAGTAAGTGGTTTTGGTGTTGATGACAATGGTTATACTCGACTAATTATTTTGTATAAGAATTGAGGGTTGTAACAATGATCATTTTTCCCAAAAGTTGAAGAGCTCGAAGTTGGTATGGCAGGAAATGAAATGATCTTCTCATATAGGCTTGGATGGAAGAGAGAAAAGAAGAAAGAGAAGAAAGAGAGAAGGAAGAAAAAAGAAGGAAATGGAATAAGGAAATGGAGAGGAGGGGCCAGCGGCCGGAGGCACCGGCGGTACCACCACCCTACCCACGACTGGAGCCTCCGGGCACGGTACCGCTAAGATGGGTTTTCTCACAGAGATTCTCCAGGGCATTGGGGCGCCTCGCCGGTACCCGGACCGGTACCAAGGCTGGAGGTTCCACCCCGGCCCGGCCGGAGGTACCGCCCGCCCTCGGCCGGAGCCTCCGTTCTCCTCTTCGCACGCGGCTGCTCCTCCTCCACGCCACGTCGACCACAACCGATAGTACCGGCCCAACCTGGCGGGTACTACCGGTCATAGGCCCTCCAACGGAAGGATCCCTCCACGGGGGTATAAAATACCCTTCTTCTCCGATGGTCTCAACTAACGAACATACCAAATCCGAGCCACCATTGCTGAGCTCAAAACACCTAGATCTCTCTACCCCTCCACTCAAACTCCACCATATTTGAGGATTTGGTAGAGATGACCTAGATCTACTCTTCCACCAAAGGAATTCGTGTTTCATCAACATTCTTAGAGGATCTTTGTGAGGTGACCTCGAAGCGACTCTTCATGTAAAGCTTCGTGGTTACATCTTGCGAGCCTCCAATTTGGTTGTGGATGTGTGCCCCAAGCTTTGTGTAAAGGTGCCGGTTGCGACCTCAAGGCAACCTCTTAGTGGAGCGTGGACTAGGCCTTTGTGGCATCGCTCACCGGAGAATTGGGTGAGCCTTCATGGCGTTGGTTACCTTCGTGGCACCACACCCCTTGATACGCGTACAGCACGCGTCCGTTGGGAACCCCAAGAGGAAGGTGTGATGCGTACAGCGGCAAGTTTTCCCTCAGTAAGAAACCAAGGTTTATCGAACCAGTAGGAGCCAAGAAGCACGTTGAAGGTTGATGGCGGCGAGATGTAGTGCGGCGCAACACCAGGGATTCCGGCGCCAACGTGGAACCTGCACAACACAACCAAAGTACTTTGCCCCAACGAAACGGTGAGGTTGTCAATCTCACCGGCTTGCTGTAACAAAGGATTAGATGTATAGTGTGGATGATGATTGTTTGCAGAGAACAGTAGAACAAGTATTGCAGTAGATTGTATTCGATGTAAAAGAATAGGACCGGGGTCCACAGTTCACTAGAGGTGTCTGTTATCACCAGAATTTGACCAAGTCAGAGGTGGGCCACGATCAAGATGGGCTTGAAGATTATATACGGAGAAAATACGTAGATCGGCCTTATATGCAAAGTTGGGCTAGATTGCCCATATATCTGTAATGTAATAGATCGTATCTTAGATAGAGTTTTACCCGTGCACGGTTAGGTGCACGCCTAAATTAGAAAGTCCGCTGGACTATAAATATGTATCTAGGTTTATGGAATAAACAACAACCAACGTTCAACCAACAAATCAATCTCGGCGCATCGCCAACTCCTTCGTCTCGAGGGTTTCTACCGGTAAGCAACATGCTGCCTAGATCGCATCTTGCGATCTAGGCAGCACAAGCTCCACGTTGTTCATGCGTTGCTCGTACTGAAGCCTTGTTGATGGCGAGCAACGTAGTTATCATAGATGTGTTAGGGTTAGCATAGTTCTTCGCGTAACATGCTATCGTAGTGCAACCCTTGCACGTCTAGCCGCCCTTACACCTATCTTAGGTGTAGGGGCGGCACCCCGCTTGATCATTATTTAGTAGATCTGATCCGTTACGGTTGCTCCTTGTTCATCAAGGATTAGTTTAATATCTGCAATAGTTAGGCCTTACAAGGGGCTGGAGGATCCAGCGGCACGTAGGGTGTTGTTTGCTAGTCCTAGACAGGATGTTCCGGGGATCAACCTCGTGTTGGTTTTTAGGCCTTGTCTAGGATTGGCTTACGATCACCGTGCGTGGCCGCGAGGCCCAATCCTGAGTAGGATGATCCGATTATGCGGTGAAAACCCTAAATCGTCGTAGATCTCATTAGCTTTATCTTGATCAAGCAGGACCACCATATATTCGTGCACCTCGTACGAATCATGGGTGGATCGGCTCCTTGAGCCGATTCACGAGATAACCTCGAGAGCCGATCGAGGCTCGTATTTAATGTTTACGTGTATGCCATGCGAGGAAACTAAGCGAGGCATCTCCATCACCTTCCCGACCGGGTATAGGTCAGGTGGCACGCCCTTGCAATCGGCATCGGACGTGTGACCGAGAAGGCTTTGCGGGCCGTCGCTCGGAGGGACCTCAGCCAGCCGCAGCTCTAGGTTGTTCCCGGCTCTACGGTGTTGCCCGTCGCTGCCCGCCGGTGGGTTTCGGACGACAACACATTCTGGCACGCTCGGTGGGACCAGCTTCTACATCAACCACATCGCCATCTACATCTGAGATGGCGGACGGCACGCCAGTCACATACGAGCATCGACCGCAAAAGGGGGGTATGACGCCCCAAACAAAGGAAGGCCGGTGATGAGACATCGGCCGGCACGGCGAGGTGTGAACCTTTTTTGAGCAGTGCAGTTGAAATAGAGACCAATTCAGCAGCCGCCCCGTATTATCCGTGCCATACATTTTCGCCGGCATTCAGCATCAATCTAGCGGGTGACGGAAGACTGGAGTATGGGTTTACATCGGTTTGCGAGGGCAGGGAAATCGGCATCCATGACTGCAGAGCCGATGTTCAGGCATGATCCTACCGACAACCGCAGAGCCGATATCCACAGTTACCTGACAGATTCGGCTCGGGGGGGCACATAAGCAGGCAGACAGACACATAGGTGCAATGAAATATTAGGAGCCGGTGGAAAATCGGCCAGTAAAAAAAAATGTAGCAAGTACAGTCGAAGCAGATTCACTCGAGTTCAGCGAAACAGGCCCCTACTGGAGGAATGCGTCAAGGGCACGAAGGGCGTCGACACGAATGCGATCTACCTCAGCGATCTCAGCTTCGTCGTCCTCGTCTCTACCCGTCACTAGCTGGCCGCTCAGGGTACGAATTTCAGCCGGATCGGTCTTCGGATCGGGCTGTGAGGCCTTTTGCTTCGTCTTCAGAACGGGCAATAAGGGCTTCCTTGTCTTGGATGAGCTGCTTGGTCATCCTTACCCTCTCTTCGAGGCTCTCCAGCTCCTTGCGCAGGGTCTCGAGTTCGGCGCGATTGGCAGAAGTATCCGTCTTGGCGTCCAGGGCAGCCTTCTTCTCGTTGAGCCGTCGACACTTGTCGGCGATATCGGCTCTCAGTGGAAGCTGGGAGTGGTGAATAGTAATCCGTTGTCGAGCCGATTGCACCCTTGGCTTAAAGACCGACAGGGTAACAGCGGGCCAGAGCTTCACTTGCAGTGTCATAGGGAGATGGGGCTGGACATCCTCGAGGATGCCTTTGACTTCCTCGGAATTGTCAATCAGGGTCTCAGTTGAGGAAGAAAGCAAGTCTTTGAGACGCTGGAGTGGACCATGGACCGTACTAAGGCCCGGCTCTCCACTTGCCTTAGAAGAGGTTGGCTCGATGGATTCTGGATCGAACGTCAGCAAGCTCGAGAGATCACAACCCTGATAGGGCAAACAAAGTGAGTTTAGCGTGCGATGAAGAAATTAATGGAGCCAAGGAGGAGGGGCATACCTCTCCCAAGGGAGGAGGAATAGCCGATGTAGTGACAATCGGCTTTTCTGCGGACTTGGATAGGTCAGCCACTTGGGCAGCCGCGAACGTCGAGGTGGCCAGGTCCAGGGTGGCGGATGGCATCGGTACCTCCTCAACGTCTCCGCTAGAAGTTTCTTCGGTCTGCAGGGGGAAGTGATTAGCCGATTCAAATGACAACGGGTTAGCATGAAGTGTGACCAGGGAAATAATTACATTGGAGACCTCCTGGCTTGATGGAGAGGCTCGTGGGTTCTTACGAGCCCTTTTGACGCAGCGGCGCTTCGTGCGTGGCCCCGATCTGGTTGGGGCTTGGGGAGCAGGAGGTTCAGGAATCGACCTTTTCTTAGAAGCCGGCGCTGGCGAAGCCGTCTGGCTCTGGGTGGTGGACCTCTCAGAATTGCCCGAGCTCGAGTCCCCCTGACTGGATTCTTCAGCCCTGCTGGAGGTTTCTTCGGTGGAAGTCTGTAGAAAAGAGTACGAGCGTATTGTAAAAGATTTGGAAAGTGGATAAATGGACAGGGTCTGAACCAACTTACACGTGGGCTTTCTTGGGCAGGAGCCTTACGCTTCAGGGTTTTCCTGGCAGCCACCTTCCTCACTGCCATCCTCGCCTGAGTCGAGGCTCGGGGGGCAACTGGCCCCGAAGATGCTTTACTCTTGGGAGCCGATTTCGGTGAAATCGGCTGACCCTGCATTATGGCTTTCTTCAGGGGTGGCGAGCTCGCGGCGAAGAGAACCACTGGTGCCGGAGGAAGGAATACGAAAGGGGAACCGTCGGCTTGTGTGGGAACCGGACCATCTTGTTGCTGCCAGGAGAAAGAGTCAGGTCACAGACGATCACCATAATGCGGTTACAAGAAATGTTTAAGTGATGGTACCTGGTCTGCAGGGATGTCATACTCGGCATCAAGCTCTCTCAGCAGCGGTCCTAGAGCCCTCCGGAAGACGTGGGTCTTCCACATGGACCACCAAGTTTCAAAACCATCGGTAGTGAAGGAGAAACGGAGGTTGTGGGGAATCGGAATGACCAAAGCATCAAAGAAGGTATAACACCTTTGGGCAGTAAGGATGTCAGGCAGTTCAGCTCTACTTGCTGTCAGGTGGTGTAAGAAGAAGTGTGGAGGCACCTGTCCGAGACCAAGCTGTCGGGCTGCCACTACCGGTTGATAACACTCATAACCGGGCTTGATGATCCGGTTCGAGGTACTCATGCCAACAGGGAGGAAGCAAGGACGAATCATGAGGGAGTACAAATGCTGGGTGCTGGCGTCATCGGCAAAGTCATCCAATCGGAAAGAGACTGGGTTTTCAAAATTTGCCGATTCAGTATAAGGGTCGAACAGGGGGTTGTCCAAACCTTGGAAGAAAATCTTAAACCACCCTCGTCGCTTCCTTGGGGATCAGCCTGCTGCTCGGGAGACCATACAGGGCTTGGCCATAGCTGGTGCATCGAATTTCCTTTCCATTTACATCCGGAAAGGTGCAGGTGGTCAGCGATGGGAAGTCTGGGATTTGGTTTTGGAAGTATAGTTGAGCCCACAACTGAATGAACCACCAAGGGCCGCCAGTTTTAACTGTCTTTTGAGAGAACAGTTTGACAGACATCAGTTGAAGGGATCGGTAGACCTCTCCAAGAAACAGTTTGCCTAGGCCGAGTTGGGTGCCTTTAGCAAGTTCATAGGCCAGGGAGAGGTAATTCTTGGTAGGAGCAAGTGATGGGCCACAGAAGATGAAGTGCTCCAGCCAGAAATTCCGGAAGGCTGTGTGTTCCCTCTCTGTCACGGGACCTTTGTTTTTCATATAACGATTGAGATAGGCGCCCCGACTCGGTACACTCTTTTTAGAGGATAGAGTGAAAGGGACTTTTGGCAGTTTGAATGCGATAGGACCGGGGGATGCGATGTCTAGGCTCGTGATCATGGCTACATCCAGCGAGGGTCGGTGTCATAGGGCCATGACCAAACATGAAGCGGTTCAGTGCATCAGACCAGAAGTAGCCGATGGTTTTCAGGATGTTCTCATTCTTCTCAAGAGGAGATAATGATAATGACAGGGCATCGGCTATCCCTATGGTTTCCCAAGTGGCATAATGGGTTTTTGATACTCTATTGTACCATGCCACCCAACCCTCAGGAGGATTAGGCCAGGCTCGCAAGCAGTCGGCCCAGGAAGTCAGATCTAGGTTCTGGCTCACGAAGGGGATTCTGTTAGCTTCGCACGAAATTAACAGGGCGGGACTCTCGGAAGAACGAGGACCGAGGCACATCGAATTTGCGAGAGAAGGATGTGGCAGAAGGATGTCTGAAACCTAAATTAGTGGCGGAGCGAAACATTAATTCAGGTGTTTGCCATTAATCCCATATCAAGTCAAACGGCGAGAGAAGGTTGAGGATTACCTTTAGTCCGGAAGCCGTGGTGTCGGTATTGGATGATTCCGCCATGGGATGCGTTGAAGGAGCTGGGGGCGGCGCGGTCGAGATCTGTGTAGGTGGTTTTGGGATTGGAACTGCTCGGGCGGCGATTTGGGGATCTGAGTTTGCCTTTTCAGATGGAGGTCGCAGGTTACCGTTTGGAAGGGCGGCTAGGTCGACTTTACTCGTGTTTTTATGATAGAGACCGGTGCGATGCCATCGGCTCTTTTTGGAGATTTTGTGACTTTGACTATCGGCAAAACAGCTTGATCGGAAATACTTCTTCATTAACAAAGGAGGGTTTTTTACAATGAAGAGCCGATTGCTCAAAGAGGAACAAAAGAAGAGCCGATTGCTCGCGTACTACTAATGCTATGTCACTAATCCTCGCTGCCCTCGTCGTCGGCATCGTAGCTGTCACCGGCGCTATTTCCGGAGAACTCCTCGTCACTGCTGCCCCAGCCTTCGACCGGAGCTTCTTCCTCTGCGTCATCATCGTCATCTTCACTATCTGCCCAAGCACGGAGGCGCTTCGCCGGCGGGTACCCAGCGGAGGAGGAGGAATCAGCTTCCTCCTCTTCTTCCTCCGCATCCTCGTCTTCCTCTTCCTTATCAGAGGAAGTGGGCTTCCTCCATGAGGGGAGGTCATCCTCGTTTTCGCTCTCCAGTTCCCCTTCAACGAGGAGGTGGAGGTCGCCCTCCTCATCGGTCAGGGGCATGTCGCCATCTGACATGAGATCGAAGTTCCACTCGGGCTCCGACATTGGCTCGCTTTGGGAAGAAGATTGGAAAGAGAGGCCGGAGGAGACGGAGGAAGAAGAAGACATTGCTACAGGGAAAGAGGGTTTTTAGTGCCGATAGCTAGAGCAGAGGAAGGGGATGAAGGAGGCTAGTCAATCGGCACAGTTTAATAAGGAGGAGCCTAATGGGGATTTAAAGCCATTGCGGTTTCCAAGGAAGTGGTGCTAAAGGTGTCAAGTTTTGCGAGAAGTTGAGGAGACACGGCATCATGATAAAGGATACTGCAACGGTTCTGCCATGACATGACCCGACGAAGAAAAAAACGGAATGATTTTGGAATTGATAATTCCAAAACCAGGGGGGCATGTGTTATCACCAGAATTTGACCAAGTCAGAGGTGGGCCACGATCAAGATGGGCTTGAAGATTATATACGGAGAAAATACGTAGATCGGCCTTATATGCAAAGTTGGGCTAGATTGCCCATATATCTGTAATGTAATAGATCGTATCTTAGATAGAGTTTTACCCGTGCACGGTTAGGTGCACGCCTAAATTAGAAAGTCCACTGGACTATAAATATGTATCTAGGGTTTATGGAATAAACAACAACCAACGTTCAACCAACAAATCAATCTCGGCGCATCGCCAACTCCTTCGTCTCGAGGGTTTCTACCGGTAAGCAACATGCTGCCTAGATCGCATCTTGCGATCTAGGCAGCACAAGCTCCACGTTGTTCATGCGTTGCTCGTACTGAAGCCTTGTTGATGGCGAGCAACGTAGTTATCATAGATGTGTTAGGGTTAGCATAGTTCTTCGCGTAACATGCTATCGTACTGCAACCCTTGCACGTCTAGCCACCCTTACACCTATCTTAGGTGTAGGGGCGGCACCCCGCTTGATCATTATTTAGTAGATCTGATCCGTTACGGTTGCTCCTTGTTCATCAAGGATTAGTTTAATATCTGCAATAGTTAGGCCTTACAAGGGGCTGGAGGATCCAGCGGCACGTAGGGTGTCGTTTGCTAGTCCTAGACGAGGATGTTCCGGGGATCAACCTCGTGTTGGTTTTTAGGCCTTGTCTAGGATCGGCTTACGATCACCGTGCGTGGCCGCGAGGCCCAATCCTGAGTAGGATGATCCGATTATGCGGTGAAAACCCTAAATCGTCGTAGATCTCATTAGCTTTATCTTGATCAAGCAGGACTACCATATATTCGTGCACCTCGTACGAATCATGGGTGGATCGGCTCCTTGAGCCGATTCACGAGATAACCCGAGAGCCGATCGAGGCTCGTATTTAATGTTTACGTGTATGCCATGCAGGAAACTAAGCGAGGCATCTCCATCACCTTCCTGACCAGGTATAGGTCAGGCGGCACGCCCTTGCAATCAGCATCGGACGTGTGACCAGAAGGCTTTGCGGGCCGTCACTCGGAGGGACCTCAGCCAGCCGCAGCTCTAGGTTGTTCCCGGCTCTACGGTGTTGCCCGTCGCTGCCCGCCGGTGGGTTTCGGACGACAACAGTGTCTCTCCCATAAGATAAATAGCATGTTGGGTGAACAAATTACAGTTGGGCAATTGACAAATAGAGAGGGCATGACTGTCGAGGGTACTCCTCGCCAATGCCCTCCGATAGGGGCTTAGGGTTGATGGAATCCTGTAGGCTGACACGAGACATCGGTTCACAGACAAGCGGGGAGAGCGATTTACCCAGGTTCGGGGCCCTCGATGAGGTAAAACCCTTACGTCCTGCCTATCTGTTCTTTGATTATGAAAACAATGGGTTACAATGGGGTGCCGAATAGTTCGGCTGAGATCTATGCGAGATTGTTGTTGCTAGGGTTACCTAGCTCTAAGCTTTTCCTGGCTAAGATTGCTAAGATTGTTCGTGTCCTCCGGCAGCCCCTCTCCTGGCCTTTATATAGGAGGCCAGGTCTCATTAGGTCTAACCGAATACGACTAGATTTACAATAGTTTAGATCCGATCTTTCCTTGTCTGTTTGCTTCCTTGTCTTGCCCGTTAAGGAATCTTCTGGTGCGCCGACCTAGTGGCCCATCTAGCCTTCAGGTGTCTTCATGGGCCTCCAATTGGTCAATACAGGATAGGGCAACGTCGGTTACCCGAAGGGTAATGCCCACGTCAGTAGCCCCCGAGTGTCTAGCCGAAGATAATTCGGGTAGAGACTAATGCATATCTTCTCATGATATTCTTCTCCTTCATTGTTCTTGTTCATCTTGATTCTGCTTCATCTTCTTTTTATCGGGTGCGCGTCAGCGCTCCCGATGGGAGTAGCCCCCGAGTCTAGGTACGGATGCTTGCAATCCGTGCGTAGACTCAAGTTGAACTACTCGAATACTTTCCTCTGCCGAGTTTTCTCGTAAGTCTTCATAGGTCACCCGATACATTTCCTTCATGCAAAGGATAATGATCAACGTGCCCAACTTTTGTTGGTTAACTGCCGATGGCAAAACAACGTTACCCTACACAGAATCAAGTCCCCGGGCATGATCCTGGAGTGCAAAAAACTTTTATTGGATGTACATCATGCGCTCCCGATGGGAGTGTCTAGGTGTAATCGCTTGTAACCGAGAGCAGATTCAGTCCTTTTTCCTTCGACTGCTTATTCTGTCGAGTCTTCCTTTTTATCGGGTGCGCGTCAGCGCTCCCGATGGGAGTAGCCCCCGAGTCCAGGTTCGGATGCTTGCAATCCGTGCGTGGACTCAAATTCTTCATCCGATAACTTTTTATGTTTCCTTCGAATGCTTCCAGTTTTTTTTTATATATATGACGTCATGGTTGTGGGCCGATTGACGGGATTTGACTTGACGTGTAACTGCCGTGGGCCAATTGATAGGACTTGACCTGACGGGCCCACCCTAGCTCTGCGCAGGCAGTTTTTAGGTCTTGATTAGTGCACTCGCGGCGATCGAGGCGTCTCCTCATTTTTCGCGCGACGTGGGAATAATGGGCCGCCGGTTCCACTCCTTCTTCTAGCACCACGTGTACAGTCAGATCTGCTCCTCTCCCCACGATGCTTTGTGGAGTTATGGCCACGTCTGTGCTCAAATTCTTTCGGGATAAATAGGGAGCCTCCTTTATTTTTTACCTTTTACCCCGTTCACTGCTCATCTTCTCCTTCAAGCCTCATGTTCCTCTGCCTCTTCATCAGAAGCTTCGTTCGCCATGGGCAAAAGGAAGAGTGGCAACACATCGGAGGCGGCCAAAGTTAGCCGCGACTGGAGCGCCTCTGCCATTACCAACCGCGACATCAACAAACTTCGCACCCTCGGCTTCATCTCCCCATCTGAGGATGACATTCGTCTCCCAGGTCAGGTTTCTCGCCCAAGCCCCCCAAAGGGCTTCACCGTCATGTTTGTCGCTTTTCTGTTTCGTGGCCTCTCTCTTCCGGCGCACGAGTTCCTTCGCTCCCTCCTTTTCTTCTACGGGATTCAGCTCTGGCAGCTGACCCCAAATTCCATCCTCCACCTTTCCATTTTTATCACTGTCTGCGAAGCCTTCCTCGGCATTGAGCCTCACTGGGGCCTTTGGAGGAAGATCTTCTATGTGAAGCGTCATAACGATAGCAACGGCCCCCCCGTTGTCGGCGGCGTTGGCTTCGTTGTCAGGAAGGAGGTCGACTACTTCGACTATCCGATGAAGGAGTCCGTCCAGGGCTGGCGCAACAAGTGGTTCTATCTTCGGGACCCTGTTGTTCCTGGGCGGCGTTCAAATCTCCCTCTTTTTGACGATGTCTTGGTTGCTCACAAGAAGAAGTCTTGGAACAACGCCTTTTCTCCCGAAGAAAAGGCGACAGCCGATGAGCTATTCAAGCAAATTGTCATTTTGAAGAATTCAGGAGGCATGACGATGCGCGGTACTGAAGTAGTTTCAGTGTTCCTGCAACGTCGAGTACAACCGCTGATGTCTCGCCCTCACCAGCTGTGGCTTTTCACTGGCAAGAACGACAAGTCGAGGATCAACTCTGCCGACCTATCGGCAGATGAGCTCCAGAACGAAGTTCGTCGCCTAACATGCCTCAGCACCAAGGACACCATTGTCTTGACATCGGCGCGCCCTCCTTATGATTCCAAGCATCCTCCGTCCGAGGTAACCTTATCGTTCTTCGTTTACTGTCATTACTTCTTCTTTCTGTTTGTACCTTACACGTTTTCTATCCTTCTGCAGGTTCCTGCTGTCGCCCAATGTTATCCTCCCTCACCCGAGAGCGGAGTGGTATTAGAGGATGACGACGACGATTCTGAAGGAACCGAGGATGCTCAGCACGCCCTTGAGGACAGCGATGTCCAAGAGGAGGAAACTGCTGAAGATGATGCCTTTCTCACGAGCAGACGTCGCAAGCAGGTACATGATGATCTTATCACTTCGGCTGAATCAAGTCCTAAAGGAGGAGATAATGATGCCGACGAAGCTGCTTCGCCTCCTCCTGCTAAGAAGGGTTCAACGAGTTTCTTCGTGGACGATGATGATCTGGACCTGTGAGCATTTATACTCTTGTTACTTTTATTTCTTGTCACCTTGTATGCTAACTGTACGCTGTACTTAAACAGCTCTGCCGATGACGATGACGATGTTCCTCTCGCAAAGAGGGCTAAACTAGCTTCTGAGAGAGCAGCATCGGCTAAGGAATCGAACCCTTCTCCTGCCAAGTCGACACCTCCATCCCGAACGGGTGTAGAGAAGGTCCCATTATCAAGAGTTATTCCTCCTGATGATGCTCCCACCCCGCCGGCTGGCCGTGATCACGTAAGTACTTAATCTGTCTGGCTTTGCTGAATTTCCATCACCTGACTCCTCTTGATTTTTCCTGGCTGCAGCCAATTTACGCTACAGTCGATGCTGTGGCGGATTTTGCTGAACAATTTACTCGCCTAGAGGCCGAAAACGCCCAGCTTCGGAAGGCCGTCAAGTCTTCGGCTGATCAAGCAGTCGAAGCTAACAGGATCGCTGCCGATGCCAAGAGTGAAAACGCCTTGTTGAAGGAGGAGGTAAAGAGGCTGAAGCACCAAATGAAGGATGATCAGGATGCCAGGCGTGCAGCGGCGGCTGCAATTGACGAGAAGGAAGGTGTCCTCCGCGAATCCATCAAGGATTTACTGGGTAAAGATTCTTATGGTGTTCCGCTCCTTTCTTGATGCTTTCTCCATTGATTACTGATACATTTCTTTTCCAGAGGCCGCCAATTTAACTGTCAGCCGACGCCATCAGCTTCGGGAGGATTCCACAGCCGACGCTTTGTCACTTGCTGCTGAGTCGAACGTCCAGATTCTCAGGTTACTGCAGAAGTCCAAGGGAGCTCTGTCGAAGTTATACTCGATGATCTTCCCAAAGGCGAAGCTGGACAAGACTCTCGACGAAATGGCGGAAGCTTTCCTTGTTGACCCTTCCGAGCCTGTAGAGGTACTGAAACGTCGCAGCCGCTTGATGGGTGCAGTTCTTACTTTCCAGTTGCTTATGGGCCACGTGATGGGGTCGGAATTGGAAGAGTTCTCTAAGGCGCTGCCTACTGATGATGAAAATCATCTAGTCAACCTTGAGCCTTACAAGAGATCAGCAATAACTTGCGCCAACCGGCTTCTGAAGTTGGTGGATGAAGCACAAGCCGAGCCTATCCCTGAGTCAGCCCCTGGTTCAACGTCGGCGAATCCTTGACCCATTATTTGCTTTGTTGTACATAAGATTACCGCAACTCTTTTTAAAATCGGCTCTGTTGCCAAACATCCTTTTGCCTGTATGATGTGCACTCAATACTCCCGATGGGAGTTTTTATATTAATGCTTGGTCTGAACTGAGGACGTACTACAGATTCCTTCGTCTTCTTCCCGTGCCGAGCTTTTTTCAAATTCTTCGGGAAATGACGAGTCAGGCCTTGTTCGTCAGTTACATGACCAGGTGTCTAGTCTGAATAAAGACATTACTTCCCTTCGTGCAATGGCTGCCTTGGTGAAGAAGAAGGGAGAAATAGCGACTGCTGTCGAACAATACGCTCTTGATGGTCTTCGTGTTGCTTCCGAAAGCCTAGGCTGTGAGTGTTTAGTCTATCTTCTAATTCCGGGTATAGCTTGAATGTTCTAACATTCGTTCCTTTTCCAGTCGTAGCTTCGGATGCAGCTGAAGAGGACAGGAAGATTCATGAAGAGGTTGAGGCGATGACCGACGTTGCGCACCCAACGCATGGCTTATGGCTGCATCGTCCGAAGGCCGTCATCATGGCGAAGTTTAAGTACCGGGTGATGAAGGCGCATTATTATTTTGATAATACTATGCCCTTCTTACGATGGTTTGGCACACCTTGTTTCCTCTGGATCAGGCACCTGAAACCTTGTTTGGTTTATTCACCCGATTCAAGTCTCCCGAGAGGATTCGGCTGCTGGTGCGGAAAGAGCTTCTAGCTGGTGCTGAGCTTGCCTTTGCTTCAATATTGGCATGTCATCCATCTTTGGATTTAAGAGCCGTGGCAAACACTGAAAGGGATTTAGGCCAATATTATGATGTTGCCCGAGGTCCTGCTCACACCATTGTTTCTCGGATGGAATCATGCCTCGAAAAGGAACTGAAGGCCCATTGGGACCGGGGGTCCCGATTGTAAATGGAATAACATTGTATTCGCATAAGATTGTTTACTGCGTACGCTGTACGCTTATGTTATTTTGATTGATATTTTGTTGTCGAGTGCGGCTGAGTGATCAGTTCAACCTGCTTACTCGACGACTTCGTTGTATTTTATGCAATGTTATTGCAAAGTCGATATGTAATTTATGCAAAAATTCGGCTTCGTCACACGGTGCACCAGTTTGAGCCTTATCTTAATGTAACCATCGACTGCAGCACTCGCGTATTTTTCGAGGCTTGGATTGGTTGTTTTTATGTGTCATTAATCTTAGCTCTCGCGGAGAGTATTTGATTAATGTCATCGTGTGGGCCAGTGCTCCCGATGGGAGTTAGAGCCGATGGAAAAAGGTTCCGAACGTTACGTTCGGGTGCCAAAGCCTGAAGCAAGAAAAAGGGTAACAGAAATCTGATTAGATCTTTATTCATAATGTAAGGCAACCTTGTAGGCCGTTAAATGAAAACAATCGTATCCTATGTATAAAACCGTCGCAATTGCGCGATGTTCCATGGATTCTCGACATCTTTTCCTGAGGCTGGATTTTTGAGCCGATAAGCTCCTCCTGGTATCACTTCGGTGATGATGTATGGTCCTTCCCATGGAGATTCTAGCTTCAAAGGTCTTTTTTGCTTCAACCGAAGTACCATATCTCCAACACTGAAATTTCGACTGCGTATCCGTCGACTGTGATAATTTCTCAGTGCTTGTTGGTAGACTATTGTTCTTGCCAAGGCGATATCTCGTGCTTCGTCAAGGAGATCGACAGCATCTTGTAGCGCGATGTTGGAGGAGGACTCTGTATACGCCGTTACTCGAGGCGCTTCAAATCGGACGTCGGCTGGTAGAACTGCTTCGGCTCCGTACACCAAGAAGAATGGAGTGTATTGAGTCGACCTGTTGGGGGTGGTACGTAAACTCCATAGCACAGATGGTAATTCTTCGACCCAGGCTCCAGCTGCACCTTTAAGGCGTTTCTTTAAACCATCCCCTATTAAACCATTGATCCTTTCCACCTGGCCGTTGGTCTGTGGGTGAGAGACTGATGCGAATTTCAATTTGATTCCCCCATCGTCACAAAATTTCCTGAACTCCTCGGAATCAAAATTGGAACCATTGTCTGTGACGATGCTGTGGGGCATACCAAATCGACAGGTTATTCCTTTGAAGAATTGAACCGCCGTTTCAGCTTTTTGGTTTCGCACTGGTACTGCCTCTATCCACTTAGTGAATTTGTCGACTGCAACCAGTAAGTACGTGTGTCCTCCGGGTGACGATCTTGGCAGCGGTCCAACTTGATCGAGTCCCCATTGAGCGAACGGCCATGCCAAAGGTATTGTCATTAAATCCGTTGCTGGAGCGTGTGGTTTCGACGAGAAACGTTGACACGCATCGCACTTCATGACTAGATCCCTGGCATCCGATGCTGCCGTTGGCCAGTAAAATCCTGCCCTAAAGGCTTTCGCCACAAGGGCTCTGCTTCCTGCATGATGCCCACAGGTTCCTTCATGTATCTCGCGTAACAATGCTTTTCCATCGTCAATGGCGATGCACCTTTGGAAGATCCCTGAGATGCTACGCTTGTAAAGCTCGCCATTTATCACCGTAAAAGCCTTTGATCGTCTGACGATTCGTTTAGCTTCCACAGGGTCCTCCGGCAGCTCTTGCTTCGACAGGTAGGCTAGGAATGGTTTGGTCCATAGTGGTTCGAGGAGGAGAACTTGTTCGGCAGGGAGACTTGGAGATTCTTCAGCCGAAGGCTTTTGTAATGAGCTTTTCTCCAACTCTTCAACCGATGGTTTTGCAGACGGCTTTTCTTTGATTGATCTTTGAGCGATCACTTCGTAAAAAACTCCATCTGGAATAGGGGAGCATGTGGACCCGATGTTCGCGCAGTGTCGGTTTCCTCGTTACTGGCTCTGCCGATGTGCTTAAGCTCGCATCCTTCGAATTTAGCCTCCATGTTCTGATATAGCTGCCGATAAGCAACCATGTTGTCACTGACTGCATCGCACAGGTTCATTGACTGCTGGACCACCAGGTTTGAATCTCCGTAGATATCTAGGCGCGTTGCGCCACACGCCTTCATCATTTTCATTCCGTGCAGCAGTGCTTCGTATTCTGCTTCGTTGTTTGTTGGCAAGGAGAAATTCATACGTAGTATATATTTCATTTTATCTCCCTGTGGTGATATCAGCACCACTCCTGCCCCTGCTCCTGTACTTCGTTTTGACCCATCAAAGTACATTACCCATGACCCCAACATGTCGGGTGTTGCTGGTGTCTGTGATTGGATCCAATCTGCCACAAAATCTGGGAGGATTTGGGATTTCACCGCCGTTCGGTTGACGTAAGTTATGTCGTGTGGCGCTAACTCGATGGCCCATTGAGACACTCGACCTGTGGCCTCTGGATTGGTCATTATGCTCTTCAGGGGTGCTTCGCTCACAACTTTGATCGGGTGCTCCGTGAAGTAGTGCCTCAGCTTGCGAGCCGACCTCCATACTGCATATGCCAACTTCTGGTGATGAGGATACCTCTGTCTTGCGGGGGTAAGTACTTCACTGAGGTAGTAAACAGGCCTCTGCACACCATGAACTCTTCCTGCTTCTTCTCGTTCGACAACCAAAACGCTACTGAAGACTTGAGCTGTAGCGGCTATGTACATCAGCAGTGTCTCCTTTTCGCGCGGAGTCACGAGCACCGGGGAGGTCGATAGGATTTTCTTGAAGTTGTCGAAGGAGTCTTGTGCTTCCTTTGTCCACTTGAACTTTTCTGACTTTTTCATCAAGTTGTAGAAGGGCAAAGCTTTCTCCCCTAGCTTCGCGATGAACCTGCTAAGCGCTGCTAATCGGCCTGCCAACTGCTGCATTTGGTGCAGATTCTTTGGCGGCTCCATGTCGAGAATAGCTTTGATCTTCAAGGGATTAGCCTCGATTCCTCTGGCTGATATGAAGTACCCGAGTACTTGTCCTCCGGGCACCCCGAAGAAACATTTCTTCGGATTCAACTTAATTCTGTATCTGTCCAGATTGTCAAAGGTCTCCCGCAAGTCATCGATGAGCGTGGCTGCGTGCTTTGTTTTCACCACGATATCATCGATGTAGACTTCAATGTTCCTTCCAATCTGCTCCGCGAGGCAAGCTTGCATGCAGCGTTGGTAGGTAGCTCCTGCATTTTTTAACCCGAAGGTCATGACGTTGTAACAGAAAACGCCGTGTGGAGTGATGAATGCGGTTAGCTCCTGGTCCTCCTTCTTCAGTTTGATCTGGTTGTACCCGGAGTACGCATTGAGGAAAGAGAGACGAACGCACCCGGCTGTAGAGTCGACTATCTGATCTATTCGAGGCAGTGGAAAATGATCTTTCGGGCAATGCTTGTTGAGGCTAGTGTAATCGATGCACATGCGAAGGGCGGTTGTGTCCTTCTTCGGCACCATGACTGGATTAGCCACCCATTCAGATTCCTTAAGCTCTCGGATGAATCCCGCCTTGCGGAGCCGATTAACTTCTTCACCGATTGCTCTTCTTTTGGGTTCAGAGAATCGCCGCATCGACTGCTGTACTGGCTTGGCTGTCGGGTCAACATTTAGGGCGTGCTCAGCGAGTTCCCTGGGGATACCTGGCATGTCGGATGGCTCCCATGCAAATATCTCCCAGCGCTCACGGAGGAACTCGATGAGCGCGCTTTCCTATGCGACATCTAGGTCAGCCGAGGTGTTGACCGTTTTCTTCGGGTCAGTAGGGTGCACCTGCAGTTTCTTGGTTTCCTTCGCAGTATCGAACTCATCGGATCTTGCGTTTCGATTGTCGGCTGGTGGCTGTGTGTGATCTGTAATGGCGTCGATCGCGTTGAGTTCTTCCTTGGCTCCAAACTTCGAGGCGATCTTCTGAAATTCCCTGTCGCAGTTGTCTGACCGAGCGAAGCTGCCGTGAACGGTTATTGGGGTCCCGTTATTGCCTGGCATTTTTAGTTTCAGGTATGCATAATGAGGCACGGCCATGAATTTGGCAAACACAGGTCTGCCGAGGATGGCGTGGTACTGGGATTCCCAGTCGACTACCTCGAACTCAATCCTTTCTTTCCTGAAATTACTGGGCGTGCCGAAGACCACGTCCAATGATGTTTTACCCAGCGAGTAGGCGGGTCGAGTCGGTATAATGCCGTGGAACCCTGTGTCGGATTCTTTTAGCATGTCGACTGATAAACCCATTGCCCTCATTGTGCCTGGCGAATAACGAGTTCAAGCCGCTTCCACCGTCCATAAATACTTTGCCCATATTGTATCCTCCAATCCGTGCTTCCGAGACAAGGGCCGCGTGACCGGGCCTTGGGACGGCCTTCGGGTGGTCCGCCCTGCTGAAGGTGATGCTCTGATCTGACCAATCGATAAAATCCGGCGTATCAACCATGGCAACTTCCGCGTATTTTACTTCTCGGGAGAACTTTTTGATTTCTCTTTTCGAAAAGCTAGTTTTGTGGATCATGTTGATTTGTCCACGCAGGGCTGGGAATGCCTCGACTGGTTCATATTCGTTTTTTTCCATTGGCTCGTATGGTTCTGGTACATATGGCTCTGGCTGATGACCATAGGACCTTGCTTTCTCTTCCATTATGCGAACTCTTGATGTGGCTTCAGCTCTAAGATCGTCGCAGAACTGCCGAATCTCTAGGAAGTGTCGGCAGTTCCTTAACAGATGGCTGGACTTCTCCCGACCATCCTTAGGATCGAAATAAGAGTGGAGATAACATGGTGCTTCAAGTTGCTCTGTAGCTGAGAGGTGTGGAGAACGGGTGCGTCCTCTGATTGATGACATGTCATAGCATCGAGAGTGGACTACTGTTCTGCCTTCCTCTTCACGGTGCGAACTCCTTCTTCTCTTTCTTTGTCCAGCTGCGGCGTCGAGATTTTCCCGGTTGCTCTCTCGTATGCTTCTGGGCGAAGCCTTTAAGGTTGCTGCCAAAGGGACACCCTCCTGAGGCACAACCTTTGAGTGGGACGCGCCGGCCCCGGGGAGGCGAAGAAAACCTCCGGAGTCGACGACGAAGTGGACGCCACCGAAAACAGCTAACATGTTGCGAGACGATGCCATAGAGTTCGGGTGAAGCTCTTCGTGGTGCGGCACAAATTCGAAGGATCCGCAGCGGATCGGGTCTCTTGACTTTGCTAGCGTCAGTGACTCGAGTAAGAACGCCGCGGACGTAACTGGTGCTACCGATGACCTGCCTTGTGCCGACAGATTTCCCACAGACGGCGCCAATTGTCGAGGGTACTCCTCGCCAATGCCCTCCGATAGGGGCTTAGGGTTGATGGAATCCTGTAGGCTGACACGAGACATCGGTTCACAGACAAGCGGGGAGAGCGATTTACCCAGGTTCGGGGCCCTCGATGAGGTAAAAGCCTTACGTCCTGCCTGTCTGTTCTTTGATTATGAAAACAATGGGTTACAATGGGGTGCCGAATAGTTTGGCTGAGATCTAGGAGAGATTGTTGTTGCTAGGGTTACCTAGCTCTAAGCTTTTCCTGGCTAAGATTGCTAAGATTGTTCATGTCCTCCGGCAGCCCCTCTCCTGGCCTTTATATAGGAGGCCAGGTCTCAATAGGTCTAACCGAATACGACTAGATTTACAATAGTTTAGATCCGATCTTTCCTTGTCTGTTTGCTTCCTTGTCTTGCCCGTTAAGGAATCTTCTGGTGCGCCGACCTAGTGGCCCATCTAGCCTTCGGGTGTCTTCATGGGCCTCCAATTGGTCAATACAGGATAGGGCAACATCGGTTACCCGAAGGGTAATGCCCACGTCAATGACCATGCACATACATGATATGATGAGTATAGTGAGATTTAATTGGGCATTACGACAGAGTACATAGACCGCTATCCAGCATGCATCTATGCCTAAAAAGTCCACCTTCAGGTTATCATCCGAACCCCTTCCAGTATTAAGTTGCAAACAACGGACAATTGCATTAAGTATGGTGCGTAATGTAATCAATAACTACATCCTCGGACATAGCATCAATGTTTTATCCCTAGTGGCAACAACACATCCACAACCTTAGAACTTTCTGTCACTGTCCCAGATTTAATGGAGGCATGAACCCACTATCGAGTATAAATACTCCCTCTTGGAGTTAAGAGTAAAAACTTGGCCAGAGCCTCTACTAATAACGGAGTGCATGCAAGATCATAAACAACACATAGATATAAATTGATAATCAACATAACATAGTATTCTCTATCCATCGGATCCCAACAAACACAACATATAGCATTACAGATAGATGATCTTGATCATGTTAGGCAGCTCACAAGATCCGACAATGAAGCATAATGAGGAGAAGACAACCATCTAGCTACTGTTATGGACCCATAGTCCAGGGGTGAACTACTCACTCATCACTCCGGAGGCGACCATGGCGGTGTAGAGTCCTCCGGGAGATGAATCCCCTCTCCGGAAGGGTGCCGGAGGCGATCTCCTGAATCCCCCGAGATGGGATTGGCGGCGGCGGCGTCTCTGGAAGGTTTTCCGTATCGTGGCTCTCGGTACTGGGGGTTTCGCGACGAAGGCTATTTGTAGGCGGAAGGGCAGGTCAGGGGGCCACACGAGGGCCCCACACAACAGGCCGGCGCGGCCAAGGGCCAGGCCACGCTGCCATAGTGTGGCGTCACCTCGTGGCCCCACTTCGTAAGTCCTCCGGTCTTCTGGAAGCTTCGTGGAAAAATAGGCCCCTGGGCGTTGATTTCGTCCAATTCCGAGAATATTTCCTTACTAGGATTTCTGAAACCAAAAACAGCAGAAAACAAGCAATCGGCTCTTCGGCATCTTGTTAATAGGTTAGTGTCGGAAAATGCATAAATATGACATAAAGTATGCATAAAACATGTAGATATCATCAATAATGTGGCATGGAACATAAGAAATTATCGATACGTCGGATACGTATCAGCATCCCCAAGCTTAGTTCCTGCTCGTCCCGAGCAGGTAAACGATAACAAAGATAATTTCTGGAGTGACATGCCATAATAACCTCGATCATACTATTGTAAGCATATGTAATGAATGCAGCGATCCAAACAATGTAAATGACATGAGTAAGCAACTGAATCATATAGCAAAGACTTTTCATGAATAGTACTTCAAGACAAGCATCAATAAGTCTTGCATAAGAGTTAACTCATAAAGCAATAATTCAAAGTAAATGTATTGAAGCAACACAAAGGAAGATTAAGTTTCAGCGGTTGCTTTTAACTTGTAACATGTATATCTCATGGATAATTGTCAACATAGAGTAATATAACAAGTGCAATATGCAAGTATGTAGGAATCAATGCACAGTTCACACAAGTGTTTGCTTCTTGAGGTGGAGAGAGATAGGTGAACTGACTCAACATAAAAGTAAAAGAATCGTCCTTCAAAGAGGAAAGCATCGATTGCTATATTTGTGCTAGAGCTTTGATTTTGAAAACAAGAAACAATTTTGTCAACGGTAGTAATAAAGCATATGTGTTATGTAAGTTATATCTTACAAGTTGCAAGCCTCATGCATAGTATACTAATAGTGCCCGCACCTTGTCCTAATTAGCTCGGATTACCGGGATTATCATCGCAATGCACATGTTTCAACCAAGTGTCACAAAGGGGTACCTCTATGCCGCCTGTACAAAGGTCTAAGGAGAAAGCTCGCATCGGATTTCTCGCTATTGATTATTCTCAACTTAGACATCCATACCGGGACAACATAGACAACAGATAATGGACTCCTCTTTTATGCATAAGCATGTAGCAACAATTAATTTTCTCATACGAGATTGAGGATGTTTGTCCAAAACTGAAACTTCCACCATGATTCATGGCTTTAGTTAGCGGCCCAATGTTCTTCTCTAACAATATGCATGCTCTAACCATTTTAGTGGTAAATCTCCCTTACTTTAGACAAGACGAACATGTATAGCAACTCACATGATATTCAACAAGGAGTAGTTGATGGCGTCCCCAGGAACATGGTTATCGCACAACAAGCAACTTAATAAGAGATAAAGTGCATAAGTACATATTCAATACTACAATAGTTTTTAAGCTATTTGTCCCATGAGCTATATATTGCAAAGGTAGAGAATGGAAATTTTAAAGGTAGCACTCAAGCAATTTACTTTGGAATGGCGGAGAAATACCATGTAGTAGGTAGGTATGGTGGACACAAATGGCATAGTGGTTGGCTCAAGTATTTTGGATGCATGAGAAGTATTCCCTCTCGATACAAGGTTTAGGCTAGCAAGGCTATTTGAAACAAACACAAGGATGAAGCGGTGCAGCAAAACTCACATAAAATACATATTGCAAACATTATAAGACTCTACACCGTCTTCCTTGTTGTTCAAACTCAATACTAGAAATTATCTAGACCTTAGAGAGACCAATTATGCAAACCGAATTTTAGCATGCTCTATGTATGTCTTCATTAATAGGTGCAAAGTATATGATGCAAGAGCTTAAACATGAGCACAACAATTTCCAAGTATCACATTATCCAAGACATTATAGCAATTACTACATGTATCATTTTCTAATTCCAACCATATAACAATTTAACGAAGAAGATTCAACCTTCGCCATGAATACTATGAGTAAAGCCTAAGGACATATTTAACCATATGCAACAGCGGAGCGTGTCTCTCTCCCACACAAAGAATGCTAGGATCCATTTTATTCAAACAAAACAAAAAAACAAAAACAAACAGATGCTCCAAGCAAAGCACATAAGATGTGATGGAATAAAAATATAGTTTCAGGGGAGGAACCTGATAATGTTGTCGATGAAGAAGGGGATGCCTTGGGCATCCCCAAGCTTAGACGCTTGAGTCTTCTTGATATATGCAGGGGTGAACCACCGGGGCATCCCCAAGCTTAGAGCTTTCACTCTCCTTGATCATGTTGTATCATCTCCCTCTCTTGATCCTTGAAAACTTCCTCCACACCAAACTCAAAACAACTCATTAGAGGGTTAGTGCACAATCAAAATTTACATGTTCAGAGGTGACATAATCATTCTTAACACTTCTGGACATTGCAAAAAGCTACTGAAAGTCAATGGAATCGAAAAATCCATCAAGCATAGCAAAACAGGCAATGCGAAATAAAAGGCAGAATCTGTCAAAACAGAACAGTTCGTAAAGACGAATTTTATTGAGGCACCGGACTTGCTCAAATGAAAATTCTCAAATTGAATGAAAGTTGCGTGCATATCCGAGGATCACTCACGTAAATTGGCATAATTTTCTGAGTTACCTACGGAGAATTAGGCCCAGATTCGTGACGAGCAAAGAAATCTGTTTCTGCGCGAGTAATCCAAATCTAGTATGAACCTTACTATCAACGACTTTACTTGGCACAACAATGCACAAAACTAAGATAAGGAGAGGTTGCTACAGTAGTAACAACTTCCAAGACTCAAATATAAAATAAAGGTACTGTAGTAAAAACATGGGTTGTCTCCCATAAGCGCTTTTCTTTAACGCCTTTCAGCTAGGCGCAGAAAGTGTGTATCAAGTATTATCAAGAGACGAAGTGTCAACATCATAATTTGTTCTAATAATAGAATCAAAAGGTAACTTCATTCTCTTTCTAGGGAAGTGTTCCATACCTTTCTTGAGAGGAAATTGATATTTGATATTACCTTCCTTCATGTCAATAATAGCACCAACAGTTTGAAGAAAAGGTCTTCCCAATATAATGGGACAAGATGCATTACATTCAATATCCAAGACAACAAAATCAACGGGGACAAGGTTATTGTTAACGGTAATGCGAACATTATCAACTCTCCCCAAAGGTTTCTTTGTAGAGTTATCAGCAAGATTAACATCCAAATAACAATTTTTCAATGGTGGCAAGTCAAGCATATTATAGATTTTCTTAGGCATAACGGAAATACTTGCACCAAGATCACATAAAGCATTACAATCAAAGTCATTGACCTTCATCTTAATGATGGGCTCCCAACCATCCTCTAGCTTCCTAGGAATAGAAGCTTCGCGTTCTAGTTTCTCTTCTCTAGCTTTTATGAGAGCATTTGTAATATGTTTCGTGAAAGCCAAATTTATAGCACTAGCATTAGGACTCTTAGCAAGTTTTTGTAAGAACTTTATAACTTCAGAGATGTGACAATCATCAAAATCTAAACCATTATAATCTAAAGCAATGGGATCATCATCCCCAATGTTGGAAAAAATTTCAGCAGTTTTATCACAAGCAGTTTCAGCAGTTTTAGCAGTTTCAGGCAGTTTTTCGCGCTTTGCATTTGAAGTGGAAACATTGCCAACACCAATTATTTTACCATTATTAGTAGGAGGTGCAGCAACATGTGAAGCATTAGCGTTGCTAGTGGTGGTAATAGTCCAAACTTTAGCTATATTATCTTCTTTCTCATTTTCTTCTCTTTCCCACCTAGCACGCAATTCGGCCATCAATCTTATATTCTCATTAATTCTAACTTGGATGGCATTTGCTGTAGTAACAATCTTATTATTATGATTTTCATGAGGCATAACTTTCGATTTCAAAAGATCAACATCAGCAGCAAGACTATCGACTTTAGAAGCAAGTATATCAATTTTCCCAAGCTTTTCTTCAACAGATTTGTTAAAAGCAGTTTGTGTACTAATAAATTCTTTAAGCATAGCTTCAAGTCCAGGGGGTGTTTTCCTATTATTGTTGTAAGAATTCCCATAAGAATTACCATAGCCGTTGCCATTATTATAAGGATATGGCCTATAGTTGTTACTAGAATTGTTCCGATAAGCATTGTTGTTGAAATTATTATTTTTAATGTAGTTTACATCAACATGTTCTTCTTGAGCAACCAATGAAGCTAACGGAACATTATTAGGATCAATATTTGTCCTATCATTCACAAGCATATACATAATAGCATCAATCTTATCACTCAAGGAAGAGGTTTCTTCGACAGAATTTACCTTCTTACCTTGTGGAGCTCTTTCCGTGTGCCATTTAGAGTAATTAATCATCATATTATCAAGAAGCTTTGTTGCTTCACCAAGAGTGATGGACATAAAGGTACCTCCAGTAGCTGAATCCAATAGGTTCCGCGAAGAAAAATTCAGTCTTGCATAAAAGATTTGGATGATCATCCAAGTAGTCAGTCCATGGGTTGGGCAATTTTTAACCAAAGATTTCATTCTTTTCCAAGCTTGGGCAACATGCTCATTATCCAATTGTTTAAAATTCATTATGCTACTCCTCAAAGATATAATTTTAGCAGGGGGATAATATCTACCAATAAAAGCATCCTTGCATTTAGTCCATGAATTAATACTATTCTTAGGCAGAGATAGCAACCAATCTTTAGCTCTTCCTCTTAATGAGAAAGGGAACAATTTTAATTTTATTATGTCACCATCTACATCTTTATACTTTTGCATTTCACACAATTCAACAAAATTATTGAGATGGGCAGCAGCATCATCAGAACTAACACCAGAAAATTACTCTCTCATAACAAGATTTAGTAAAGCAGGTTTAATTTCAAAGAATTCTGCTGTAGTAGCAGGTGGAGCAATGGGTGTGCATAAGAAATCATTATTATTTGTGGTTATGAAGTCACACAACTTAGTATTTTCAGGAGTACCCATTTTAGCAATAGTAAATAAAGCAAACTAGATAAAGTAAATGCAAGTAACTAATTTTTTTGTGTTTTTGATATAGAGTGCAAACAAGACAGTAAAATAAAGTAAAGCTAGCAACTAATTTTTTTGTGTTTTGATATAATGCAGCAAACAAAATAGTAAATAAAATAAAGCAAGACAAAAACAAAGTAAAGAGATTGGGATGTGGAGACTCCCCTTGCAGCGTGTCTTGATCTCCCCAGCAACGGCGCTAGAAAATCTGCTTGATACGCGTACAGCACGCGTCCGTTGGGAACCCCAAGAGGAAGGTGTGATGCGTACAGCAGCAAGTTTTCCCTCAGTAAGAAACCAAGGTTTATCGAACCAGTAGGAGCCAAGAAGCATATTGAAGGTTGATGGCGGCGAGATGTAGTGCGGCGCAACACCAGGGATTCCGGCGCCAACGTGGAACCTGCACAACACAACCAAAGTACTTTGCCCCAACGAAATAGTGAGGTTGTCAATCTCACCGGCTTGCTATAACAAAGGATTAGATGTATAGTGTGGATGATGATTGTTTGCGAGAGAACGAGTAGAACAAGTATTGCAGTAGATTGTATTCGATGTAAAAGAATAGGACCGGGGTCCACAGTTTACTAGAGGTGTCTCTCCCATAAGATAAATAGCATGTTGGGTGAACAAATTACAGTTGGGCAATTGACAAATAGAGAGGGCATGACCATGCACATACATGATATGATGAGTATAGTGAGATTTAATTGGGCATTACGACAAAGTACATAGACCGCTATCCAAGCATGCATCTATGCCTAAGAAGTCCACCTTCGAGTTATCATCCGAACCCCTTCCGGCATTAAGTTGCAAACAACGGACAATTACATTAAGTATGGTGCGTAATGTAATCAATAACTACATCCTCGGACATAGAATCAATGTTTTATCCCTAGTGGCAACAGCACATCCACAACCTTAGAACTTTCCATCACTCGTCCCGCATTTAATGGAGGCATGAACCCACTATCGAGCATAAATACTCCCTCTTGGAGTTAAGAGTAAAAACTTGGCCAGAGCCTCTACTAATAACGGAGAGCATGCAAGATAATAAACAACACATAGATATAAATTGATAATCAACATAACATAGTATTCTCTATCAATCGGATCCCAACAAACACAACATATAGCATTACAGATAGATGATCTTGATCATGTTAGGCAGCTCACAAGATCCGACAATGAAGCATAATGAGGAGAAGACAACCATCTAGCTACTGCTATGGACCCATAGTCCAGGGGTGAACTACTCACTCATCACTCCGGAGGCGACCATGGCGGTGTAGAGTCCTCCGGGAGATGAATCCCCTCTCCGGCAGGGTGCCGGAGGCGATCTCCTGAATCCCCCGAGATGGGATAGCGGTGGCGGCGTCTCTGGAAGGTTTTCCGTATCGTGGCTCTCGGTACTGGGGGTTTCGCGACGAAGGCTATTTGTAGGCGGAAGGGCAAGTCAGGGGGCCACACGAGGGCCCCACACAACAGGCCGGCGCGGCCAAGGGCCAGGCTGCGCCGCCCTAGTGTGGCGTCGCCTCGTGGCCCCACTTCGTAAGTCCTCCGGTCTTCTGGAAGCTTCGTGGAAAAATAGGCCCCTGGGCGTTGATTTCGTCCAATTCCGAGAATATTTCCTTACTAGGATTTCTGAAACCAAAAATAGCAGAAAATGGCAACTGGCTCTTCAGCATCTTGTTAATAGGTTAGTGTCGGAAAATGCATAAATATAACATAAAGTATGCATAAAACATGTAGATATCATCAATAATGTGGCATGGAACATAAGAAATTATCGATACGTCGGAGACGTATCACCCCTCCAAGCGTAGACGTACTTCCCTTTACAAGGAAGGAAGTACGGGAATCATATCGTTGTCTCTCCGTGTGGTCCACCTCGGTTACCTCTATCCTCTTACCGCCTTTACTACTTGTATCTGGTATTGTTGCTTGCATATTGTCATATAGGTGAATTCACATAGTTGCATATCTAGAGAATTTACCTTTGTGTCAAGCCTAATTTGAAAAAGAATTAAAATTTGAGTTTACACCTATTCACCCCCCTCTAGGTGTTATACGATCCTTTCAATTGGTATCAGAGCCTTGGCTCTTATTCGGGCTTTACCGCTTAAGAGAGTATGGCCGAAAAGGGGGTTGCTAGTTCGGAGCCTGCATCCATGGAGGACATCAAGGAGTTGAAATCGTCAATCTCCTCGATGAATGACTCCATGAGTGAATTAAGGGATATGATGATGAGCTTTATGCAAGCCAATAAATCTCCTATCCCTCCTACCACCACTACCGAGGTTGGCAATCCTAGTTTGGATAAGACCTCTCTTGGTGCCCCTACGGAGGCCGAAACCAAGGAGGAAGATGGTAGTGGTGAGTCCTCTCACAAGATAGATCCTAATGCATCCAGATTGTACTCGACAGTTGCTCCTCCGCTCGTGTACTCTCTGGATCCTCCCATTCCTCACCCTCGCATTAATCCACGAGGAGATCCACCGTCACTTAATCCTAATGCATTTTCTTTGTGGCAAACCAAGATGAAGTCATATTTAAATTCCTCATCTATTGAACTATGGAGAATTTTGTGGAAGGATACAAGCCTCACAATATTAATGGTTTGTCTCGTAGGGAAGTGGTTGATTGTCAACTCAACGCCACTGCCTTATATATGATTCAACAAGCCGTTAGCGAGGATGATAGACCCTACATCGAGAAGGCAACAACCGCCAAGGATGCTTGGGATATTCTCGCCGAAGTATTCCTTGGAAACTCAAGCATGAGGCAAAATAAGTTCCAAGAGGTTAGCAATAAAGCCGAAGGATTCTACATGGAAGATGGTGAACATCATCGGGATATGTACCGCCATCTCAAGGCTCTTGCTATCTCCTTTCGAGACCTTGGTGCCAGTTATGTTGATAATGATTGGATCAAGAGGAAGTACATCAATGCTATATTGCCCTTTGAACCGGCCGATCTAAGGATTCTCAAGAACAAGCACAACTTTGAGCAAATGACCTCCAATGATGTCATGCAAGAAATGGATGCTTTCAAGGTTGAGTCAAAGATTGCGGTTGATAGTCGTGTCCTGGCCATTGGGATGAAGAGAAGTGAAAACCTAGCATTGAAGGAACATGTTTGTGTAGAGGATGAAAAAGATTTGAGGGAAACTAAGTATGAAGGGCACTCCAAAGAACTCAAACGTGATCTACATGGTCACATTGCTCTTCTCACAAAATCCTTTTGGAGAGACCCTTCCAAATTAAAGTTAAAGGGAAACCAAAAAGGATATGCCAAGGGCCCAAGAGTTAGAACTTGCTACAATTGTGGCAATAAAGATCACTTCATTGCCGAATGCCCATATGAGATTAGAGAAGATCATGGTGGAAAGCTCATCCTCAAGGACAAGTCAAAGGCCCCAGCAGCAATTTTCACTGCTGTAATGAGCTCATATAGCTTCTTGAGAACTTAAATGGACCTTTTATCGAAAAAAGCTATAAATGGACCTATCTCTTGTACCCAGTTATATGTACACTCTGTATGAAAGAACATAAACTTACTGAATGAATATATCACATTTTGAGGACTCTAAATTTGGTAACACGTAGAATCTGGACACCTAGATAGCAATCTGGAGAATTCAAGCGACAAAATAGCACAACTTCAGCATCGTTTCAAAAGGGTAATGAAGAGTCGATCTGATTCTGAATATGTTACAACCTGATGTGATCCGGGAGTGATGTTTTGGCACATGGGAGCGTATGCTCCCTTTATTTTGAAATACATGTTAGACACATTTTAAAATGTCAAAAAAACTGAAACAAAAATTTTGCACGTACATCTTCATGTGCTACACGCTCACAAAGTCGTTTCATGAAAAATCGACATGTCATGTGGCGTGTGTAAAAAAGACAAAATTCGGTGCTGAAACAAAGAATTATCACAAGATAAATTTTCTCTTTTTCGTTTAGACTACAAAAAATATTATTTTTTCGTGAAACTTGACTAATACACATATATTATGGAGATGTACATGTAAATTTTTTTATCAAAATTTTTTAACACTTGAAAATATGTTTTTATGGTAGAGGGATCATACGGACCCGGGAGCCGAATTGAGTTTCTGATGTGATCCTATATATATCTTGTGGCAATGTGGCTGGTTTCTCAACAGCTAAAATAACATATCTGCAGCATAGTTTCAAAAGGGTTATTAAGAGTCAATCTGTTTCTGGACATGTTACAAGCACATGCGATCCTACATCTAGTGGCTAGTTTGTCAATGAGATATTCATTTCGTACCAAGTAGAACAGAACATTTATCTAAAGGCTATTTTTGCAATGAGTTTTTCCTTTCGTACCAAGTTAAGAATAGAACATTCCCACTATCTAGTTTTTCCAAAAAAGAGTCAACATGACATTCCAAGTTCTGAATCGACCCGAGATGCTCATTCCAGGAGATGAGCAGTTCAGGATAAACAACGAGCATTATAATGGTCAAATTATCAGAAGCAAGCAAAAAAATGAAAAATAAGATCAAAGCTAGAGAGAACGCAGTCCACTATTCGGTTGAAATTAAGCTTTTTCCCATACGAGACATGCAAACATTCACGTTAAAGCAAGAGAATGCATACAAGATATTCCTGGACCATTGTGCATCAAGCATATGAGCAGAAAATGTATACACTATATGAAATACCAGAATCTTCTTAACTGAATATATCACATTTTGATAATTCTGAATCTGGCAAGAGATAGACCTTCTTTTTATATCTGATCAAACCTGGAGGATATCTCATGAATCTGGACACCTAGATAGCAATATGACGATAAGTGCAAAAAGAAAATAAGAGAAGTATCGTACCTGCATTTCATCAAATATGTGTGCATCAAAATCATCCTTTTGGTCGTGGTTGCCATGCTCCTACAGATCTTCTTCTTGTGACTTTCCTCACTTAGATCCTTGTCTAAAATGCAAAAATCGGCAGCAAGCCAGAGAGAACATCAATCATCTTGTTACTGTAACACCAATCGCCAGCTGACATAAAAATATCTTCTTTTTGCTGGAGGCTAGGGACGAGAAACCAGAACCAGAAAAACTGAACCAAACAGATCAAGATCCAAAAGGAAATTTAGGGGGATAAGAGGCCGTTCTAGGAGATGGAATGAGATGAGTTGGAGAATCACCTACTTCTATGGTTGATTCGTCGTTCCCCTCACAGTATTGGTCGCTTCACAAAAGGAGAGAAACAAGGATTCAGATATGGAATGAAGAAAGGGGAGAAAGAAGAGATTGAAAAGGCAGGGCCGCATCAACCTAGACTTACATCAACACGCGGACGGAGCCACGCCGGTGACTAGATGCATCGGCCGCCTCTCACACCTCATGCACGCCCGCCTCCGCCTCTGCAGCTTCTCTCGGCTTCTCCCGCATGTCAACCGCTGATGCACGAAGTCCCCTTTCCTCTCGCCCCGAGAGGCGGCCGCTGGAAGCAGAGCACGTGGAGGAGGACGTCGGAGCGTGAGGCAGCGCAACAGGATTGGAGGAGGCGGTGCGGAGCGGGAGGCAGGAAGTGGATGGATTGGGAGAGATGAGGGGAGTGGGGATTGGGTGGCGGCCGCGAGGCAAGGGATTGGGGAGAGGAGGAGGCGTCTTGCTATTTTTACCGGAGGTGGAGGGCGACGTTCGGAGGAGCATGGGAGGAGGCGGGGTGCCGGCGGCGCAGAGGAGGAGCCAGAGCAAGGAGGTGGCGGCAGGAGGGAGGCGCTATGGGAGAGGAAGAAGAGAGATGCGGCGGCTGCGAGCAAATGGGTAGGGTTTGGCTTGTGGCTCTGGTTTTGTTTCACGTACAACCATATGCGTCGAACGATTGAGAGACACGTGGCCCACTCGGTGGTAATCGACCGACACAAGCGACCCAATCCTTTCGTGCAAGGTGGATGTCGTGGATACGCTATGAGGCCCCCTATGGGGGCATCAATTATACCTTTAGATAAGGTCAAATGTTTATAAATTAAGTGCAAATATATTTTTTAAGTTGCTTGTTTCTAAGTTAAATTATTTTTACGTACATATCCTGAATTATTTTGCGACATGTGTTGGAGAAAAAAACATGAGCGGTTCACAATAGTCTAAATAAACAGAGACTACCCTATGAATCTTGATCACAACTGAACTGACCATCTATTTCGTCTTTTTGGAAGAAATTCACATCAGTAATTTGCATTTCGGATTTTCCCAGGGAGCAACAAATGGACAGCTATTTTTTTATCGTGCCAGTTTTTTTACTGTCAGTAATTTGCATTTCGGTTTGACAAATTAGCACCGACTCGGTATTTTCACCTTGGCGTATCGGCGAAAAAGTAAACTGGCAGTTAGAACCGGGGTCCACTCCCCGCCGCCGGTATTTAGCGCCCCGGGGACGCCGGAAAACTTTTCAGCGACCGCCGTGAGAGGGGAAAGAGAGAGACGTTGGAACGACGGAGCGGCAGATGGCGGCAGAGCCGTGGGCCAAGTTCTTCTGGGAGCGTTTCAGCGAGTCCTTCTCCTTCGCCGCCGTCGCCCGCTGCTACCTCGCCGCCGTCGCCACCGACCTCGCCTCGCCTCTGCGCGCCGGCGAAAAGGACCCCGTCCTCGCCTCTCTTCTGCGCGCCGGCGAAGAGGGCCCCGCCCTCGCCTCTCCTCTGCGCGCCGGCGAAGAGGGCCCCGCCCTCTCCTCTCCTCTTGGAGCCGGCGAAGAGGGCCCCGCCCTCGCCTCGCCACTGCTCGCTGGCGAAGAGGAACGCGCCCTCGCCTCTCTTCTGCGCGCCGAGGAAGAGGAACGCGCCCTCGTCCGGATCGGTGAGTGCGAGAACAAGCTCGTGAAGGCGACAAGGCTCCTCACCTGCGCGATATCAGCGCTGGGTACGGTGGGCATCCTCTCCTTCCGCTACATGCGCAGCGACGCCACCGCGGAGGTTCGGGCCTGGGAGGGGGCGCGCGCGGCCAGGGAGCGGGCAAGGGACGCCTACGACGCCGTGGCTTCATCGCGCGGTCACCTTGGAGCCGCGCGCCGCCTCGTCCCCTTCGGGGAAATCTCGTACCACGCCGCGGAAGACGAGCGGGAGGCCGCCTTGGCGGCCATCGAGGCGGCCTCGGGGATCCTTCTTGCCATGGATGCGTTTCGCTCCAGCGACGACGGCGTCCCCGACGTGGTCCTGCCTCGCGCCAACAGCCGCCCGCGCTCCGCGGCCGTGCCAGCCAAGCTCATCGGGGCTGAGGGAGCAACGAGCAGCACCGACAAGTGGAGGTCGCTCGGGGGCTTCGTTCCTGACGCCCTCCTCCGAGTCGCGCTCTCTGGAGGTGGTGTGCGCGAGATTGAGATGGCGCAGGCTGCGCTCCGGCTCGCCGCCGACGCCGTCGACAAGGAATCCAAAGTCGCCGCGCCCCCCGACCACTCCTCCGCCGTTGATTGGGCCTCATCCTCATGTTACACTGCCTGCACCCGCTCGTTCGACGCTGCCCACGACGTGCTCTCCGGACTCCTCGCTATCAACCGCGAGGCCGGCAACGTGTTCCTCTACTGCGCGCCGCAGCTTGGCCCTGCCCGCGTCGGGAAAGGATGGCGATCGGCGGACTCCATGGAGGTGTCGCGCGCGCGCAGACACCGAGCGCCACGGCCGCGCCGCGCTGGACGGGCTTTGGGAAGCGGCGGCGCTTCTAAATTACGTGTTTGCCGGCGTTATGGTTTGGGGTTCTACATCCTCTTGTTGGGAAGAGGCCCGGCAGGCCATGCGCAGAGCTCTCATCGAGACCAACAAGGCGCGGGACGCCGGCGAGCAGCTGCAGCACGCGGCATCTCGTGAGTCCATTCACGCCGCGTGCGCAGTTTTCCAGTTCGACTGAAGAACAATGCGTGGGTTCAGGTCTCCGGCGCCCGGCAGATTCTTGCATCTTACTCCTGGCCCGTCGAGGACCGTCTGCGTTTGCCGCACGTATGTGTTGTTGAATCTCTCTAGTTCGTGGAGTTGCACTTCTGCATCCGTTCCTCGATCGCTAGCTAGATGCTATTGAAACTATATATGATGATCCTTACCCTGTGTGTAATGACTTGTTGCGGTTATCTGGAACTGGAATCACGCACGGTACAGCTAGTAATTCATTGATTTGGATGTCTTCGATTCTTCCTAATTAGCAGCAGCTTATTTCCTATTGACAGAATGCTTCCCATGGATGAATGCAGCAGCGATTTCGTTTCTCTAACTTGTTTTCTTGACAGAAAGCTTTTGTATCTTGTGGCTGGTTTATCTGACATTCCAGAGTTCATTGTCTAACTTGCAGCAGCTTGATTTGGGTGCTAACTACTCCTACCATGATACGTTGTTCAAACCTGGAATCAAAATGCAATTTGCAGTTTTAATTGCGATCAGGGACAGATGCAGTCATGAATTAGAGCCATGTCCATGGGTTCACCCAATATTTGTTTCTGATCAGCACTACATTTGTTGTTTCTGTACCGTTATTTGCAGCAGCGAGTCGTTTGTGACTTTCTGTAACTTGTTTCTTGCTGGAAAGTTTATGTAACTCTGTTGTTGGCTTATCTGACATCCTAGAGTTCATTGTTCAAACTTTCGGTACGAGCTTTACTATTTTTTTTTCATCTGGATGTACAATTTTCCGTTTTGCACTACGATCGATCAGACGGAGTAATTCCTTGTTTTGGATGATTGTTGCTAATTAGCAGCATCTTATTTTCTGTTAGCATAATGTTTTTGATGGATGATATGCAGCAGGCTATTTCGTGTCTATAACAAGTTTTTGACAGGAATCTTTGGTAACTTGTTGCTGGCTTATCTGACATCAGAGATCATTGTTGTAGCTTGGTAACTTGACATGGGTAGTAGTTAGAGCATCTCCCGTCGCGTCCTCCAAACCATCCCCCAAAGCGATTTGGGGCGCGCCGGACAAAACAAGTTCCCAGCCGCGCGCCCTAAAGGCATTTTTGTCCGGCGCGGCCCAATACGATGTTCCGGCGCCCCGAGCCCGTCCCCTCTACAGGGGACGCCCCGGGCACGCCTGACACAACGAAATGAGAGGCGAGGAGGCGTGGGCGGCTCGGACACTCAACCGCCGCCTACGTAGCGACGGTGCAGTTGCCGGGAAGCGAAACCGTCGCATTGGCAACCGCGTTGACCGATGCACCAACCGCCGGAATGGAGCGCAGACTCCTCGGAAGAGCAACCGCCGCTCTCTTTGACTTCTGCACCACCATTCATTCGCGCTCAATAAAACCCGTACGTAGGCGCTTTCGGATCTTCAACCGGCCGCCATTCATCCAAACTTCTCCTCACGACGATAAGCTACATATCTGAGCTTCCATCCGACACCTCCAACGAGGGCAAGCCTCCAGGATGGCACCATTGGTGGGACAGAGCCCGGACGCCCAGCAGCAACGACGATTCCCCGCCGCCACTTGACAGCGCGGAGGAATGGCAGACCGCGGAGGAGGAAGGGTCAGAGGAGGCGGCGGCGGCCCATGCGAAGGCGGAGGCGGACGCGAAAGCGAAGGCCAAGGCCAAGACCAAGGCGCAGCCGGTGAACACCAGCGACGACGAGGAGGACACAAGTTCCTCCGACGCGTCGGCCGACATCGCCTCTTCGGAAAAGGTGACGAGCAGGAAGCGCCACCATGATTACGACGACGAGGCGGGGCCATCTCCAAAGAAGAAGTAGTTTAAAATAATTTATATGTAATTTGATTCTGTTTTTTCGAAGTTTTATCTGTAATTTGTTTATGTTGCACCGATTTGAATATTACTCCCTCCGTTCTTTTTTAATTGACTCAGATTTAGTACAACTTTGTACTAAATTTGAGTCAATTAAAAAGGAACGGAGGGAGTAGTAAAGAGTTTTCTTCTATCTATCAAAATTATTTTTAATGTTTGGGGGCGGCGTTTGGGGGACGCGGTTGGGGAGCGACGTCCCCCAAATATGGCACGAACAAAACACGTCTCTCAAATGCTCAATCGGGCGCCGTTTGGGTGACGGTTTGGGGTAGGCGACTGGAGATGCTCTTAGTTACTGTTACGGTACCAGTGTACCACGGTATAGATATATCGCTGTTGCAACCTGGAGTTAAAGTGCAATCGGCAGTTTTAACATCGATCAGGAAGCGACACAATTGTGAACTAGTAGCATCCCACTTGATTTGGGCACACATTTGTTTCTGATTAGCATCAGCTTATTTGCTATTAACAACACTCATGGCCATGGTTGATAATGTACATAGTAGGCCCCGATGCTCTGCGATCCGAAATGTCCGTTTCAGCCAGAATACAGTAGTATCGAAGGAGGAAGTAGTACTACATTCAGACATGTTAGATTATTAGTCAATTTCCGTGTGAGTTTAATTACCGAAAGCAACATTACAGATGCACAAGCATACTTAACTAAACACATCAGACTAAATACATGCATCAGATCTGAACATGAAACAAGTAGCAGTGCAAGATAGGAGAGAAAAAGCACGTACATCGCGACCGGGAAGGTCGCAGCAGCAGCACCACCACCATGGGAGTTGTTGATGTCGCCCATGGTGTAGTCGGATCTGTCGATGAAGCAGCCGAACCGTCGAAGAAGAAGACGAACAGTAGCGAGCACTCGCGCCGAGACGCTCCCCAAAAACCTTCTCGCCCGTCTCCCGGTGCAGGATCTCAACGGGCGGAGTTTCGGAGGCTTGCTCTCCCGGACGGCTGTGCACGCAATCGCCGGGATGGGGAAGACTAGAGAGTAGCGCAGCAAAAGGAACTTCACGAGAGAGATCTAAGAGTGCTATTTTCCAGATCTGATCGGTCTCCTTGTATAGCCTGGGAGGAGAGCCGCCCCGACCACGTTGCCACGCGTAGAAAGCCAGAGACACGCGGCAAGCATGCACATGCAGGCCGACACGTACCCAACACAGTTGGTGCACCAAGCAAAAATTTAGGCTTCCTTGAGTGTGTCTCGAACTCGAACTCGAGTCACGAAACGCGACGTGCATGACGAGGCGAGGCGAGGCGGGGCGGGCGGGGGAGGAGGAGTGCGCGAGGGCTCCTTCTATTCTCACTCACTTGGAATGACTAGAACAGCGGCCCTTATATACCACTCCAACTCTCTCCCAACTAGCAATGTGGGACTAAACTTTGTCCCCCAAGGCTGTCCCAAGCTGCCAACGTGATGGGCCTTGAGATTTCAGGATTTGTAGACTACATGGGCTGCCTTATTGGGTTGCAGCCCATCTACATTCAACAATCCCCCACCAGATCTCATATGCACATCAGATGACACATTAGTTCCATTCACTGTTTAATATACCTGCACTTCAGTGGAGACTGTTAAGTTGAACTTCCACCTAGGCAAGGTGCTACGCTTAACTACAACTGAACAATGGACTATGCCTTGAATTGTCAGTCTTTGTGCAGCAAGTTTCGCTCAATGCCGGCACGGTACAAGGCTACCATAGCCTTCCCCTCGGGTGGAGCTTATAGGTCATACTCCTCGGCCCTTCATGAGCTTACTAGAGATTCACCCAAATCTCCCACACTATGACCAGTAGTGTCGCTCGTATAGGTGTGTTCTTCAAAAGATCGCCCTGTAGGACGGCGTCTTCGCTCATCAAGAGCCGCTCAGAACACATTAAGACATTGTCAACCTGCCTTACAGTAGCTATGAGAGAATTGCATCTGCAGCGGAGTGGGAGTATTAAATTTTCTCTCAACTCAGTTGCTCCGGTTTGTTTTCCCAGGTCCTAGTTCACGGAATTTCCGATCACATAGGTTGGGTTACCCCCTCGGCAACTCAAGTGGGTCTCAAACTGTAAGGGTACATTTCCCCTATGTGTGGTTTTGGTAATTAATGACAACCCCTATGGACTAATGTTTTCATTGAGTTTATTTGAGTTTATATGAAGGAATATTCCATAGGTACTTATTGTATTCCATGTGTTGGATTCAAGTATGGATGACATGAATATAAAGATACACCTTGTGTATTGGCATCAAGATCATCGATTTAAAGATACATATGTGATATGATCAAGAAGATGAAATGAAGATGGAGTTATTATGTGGAACTCAAAATTATCCATGCTCTATCTTAAGTGAGTATGTGTTGGCGTCAGAAACCCACCGGCGAGTAGCGACGGGCAACACGTAGAGCCGGGAGGCTCCCAGAACTGCGGCTGGCCCTGGTCCCTCCGAGCGACGGCCCGCAAAGCTCCTGGTACGCACGTCCCGATGCTGGTGCAAGGGCGTGCCACCTGACCTATACCTGGTCAGGAAGGTGATGGATTTGCTTCGCTTAGTTTCCTGCATGGCATACACGTAAACATTAAATACGAGCCTCGATCGGCTCTCAGGTTGTCCTGTGAATCGGCTCAAGGAGCCGATCCACCCACGGTTCGTATGAGGTCTACGATCACATGGTGGTCCTGCTTGATCAATATAAAGCTAAAACGACCTATGATGATTTAGGGTTTTCACCGCATAATCGGAACATCCTACACGTGATTGAGCCTGGCAGCCACGTAAGATGATAATAGACCAGCCCTAGATAAGGCCTAAAAACCAACATAGAGTTGATCCCCGGAACATCTTATCTGGGGCTAGCAAACTACACCCTACGCGCCACTGGATTCTTCAACCCGTTTGCAAGGCCTAACTATGCAGATATTAAACTAATCCTTGAAGAACAAGGAGCAATCATAACGGATCGGATCTACTAAACATGGATCAAGCAAGGTGCCGCCCTTACACCTAAGATAGGTGTAAAGGCGGCTAGATGTCTAGGGATAGTATAGAGCAAAGCATGTAACGTGGTAAAACAATGCTAACCCTAACACATCTACGATAACTACGTTGCTCGCCATCAACAAGGCTTCAGCACGAGCAACGCATGAACAACGAATAAACGTATACTGCCTAGATCACAAGATGCGATCTAGGCAGCATGATGCTTACCGGAAGAAACCCTCGAAACAAGGGGTTGGCGATGCGCCTAGATTGGTTTGTGATGAACGTGATTGTTGTTTTTCTCAATAACCCTAGATACATATTTATAGTCCGTAGACTTTCTAACGTGGGAATAATCCCAACCGTGTACGAGCCAAATTCTAACTAACCGACACGTATTCTACTATATTTACAGATACATGGGCAAACTAGCCCAAACTTCGTGCACAAGGCCGATTCATGTATATCTTCCGTACATATTCTTCAAGCCCATCTTGAATTACGGCCGACCCCTGATCCGGTCAAATCCTGGTGATAACACATGCCCCCCTGGTTTTGGAAATGATAATTCCAAAACCACTCTGCTTTTTTCTTCGTCGGGTCATGTCGTGGCGGAGCAGAACCGTCGCAGTATTCTTCATCATGATGCCTGGCCTTCTCAACTTCTCCGCGTGATTTGACCGTTGTTTTTATTTTCTTTTTTGGGCACCACTTCCTCGAAAACTGCTGTGGCATTAAATCCACTATACCCACTTTTATTTAACCGCGCCGAACAGTTCGCCTCTTCATCCCCTTGCTCTGTTCTATCCATCGGCACCCAAAAATTCCCCATCTCCCGTAGCAATGTCTTCCTCTTCTTCCTCCTCCGCCTCGTCGGCCCTTTCCTCCCAGTCCTTCTCCTCTTCGTCCTCCTCCACCTCGTCAGATCTTTTCTCCCAATCTTCTTCATCTCGGAGTGGGACAGAGAGGACCACGAGCCCTACGTCTGGTCCGAGGACGACAAGTCCCTGACCAGCGGTGACGACGACCTCCAGTTCCTTGCCAATGGGGAACTGGAAGCGACGAGTGAGGATGACTCGTTCTCCTGGGACGGCTACACTTCCTCCGAGGAGGAGGAAGAAGAAGACGACGACGACTCCCTCGAGGACTATCCGCCGGCGAAACGCTTCCGCGCCGGATCAGACGATGACGACGACGACGACGACGAGGAGGAGGAAGCTCCCATAGAGGGCTATGGGAGCAGCGACGAGGAGCTCGCCGGCAGCAGCGCCGACGAGAGCTCCGACGACGAGGGCAGCAAAGGCCCGTAGAGTAGGGTCTACTAGTATAGGTCTAGTAGTAATAGTAGATTGGTCAATAGACCTTCCTTTTGTTCTTCCTCCTTTAGCAATCGGCTCTTCCTCTGTAAGAAACCTCCTTTATTAATGAAGAAAATGTTCCTCTATTGATTCTACTTTCGTTAATTTTGCCGATTGTCGAACGAAGTCGATGCACAAAGAGCCGATGGCATGGCATCGGCTTTTACTCAAAAACGTGATTTAAGGCCAAAACAGGTCCAATCCGTATTCACGCCATCCTTCAATCGCACAGATTCAACTCCTTAACAATCCAATGAGAGAATCCTCTCAAATGCCATGGACTCTGGCCTGAACTGATCTGTTAACCTGCTCCATTGCTTATTCCTCTAGAGTCGATGGCTTTGCATCGGCTTTTTTTATTGTTCTAAAGTCGATGTCCGTGCATCGGCTGTGCTTGTATCCATATTTCTCAAGTCGATGTCTGCGCATCGGCTGTGATTTGCATATAAAGAAATTTTTTACTGGCCGATTTTATACATCGGCCCCCATGTTTCACTGTCCATCGTTCCACATGCTTGGGAAATACTTCTTGAGATGTTGACCATTGACAGCTGCTGGGAACTTAGCGCCGTCCAGCTGCTCCAGCATGTATGCATTACCCTTCAAAACCTGGACGACTTTGTATGGACCGTGCCAATTAGGAGACCATTTGCCATATGCTTTATCCTTGGTCCCTAATGGCAACACAGCTTCCCATACTAGATCACCAACTTGAAACTCCTTTGGTCTCACCTTCTTATTGTATGCACGAGCCACCCTGGCTTTGTTCTCTTTAATCTTCTCCAAGGACCAAAGTCTAAGTTCCGTTGCATCCTCAATAGTGTCACTCATCAGGGCTGCATATTCTTCAGTCTGTCGGGTCATTACGAAACGTGACACGTCTCGATCCAGCCGTAATTTCCCAAGGTAATACGGCTTCCAGCCCATAGACAAGCTGGTATGGCGAAGTTTTTATAGCTCCATGGCATGACATGCGATAGGCCCACAAAGCTTCTGACAACGTTTCATGCCAAACCCTAGGGTTCTCGTCAATTTTCCTCTTGATCAGCTTGATCAGGCTCTGATTGGACGCTTCAGCTTGCCCGTTGGCTTGAGCATAGTATGGAGATGATCGGATCAACTTAATTCCCATTTCATCACAGAATTTTCTGAATTCCTTAAAGATGAAGACCGAACCTCCATCGGTCGTGATGGTTTGGGGAATCCCGAACCTATGAATGACGTGTTCTTTTACAAACTTGATCACATCTTCTGATTTTACCTTCTTCATAGGGACGGCCTCCACCCATTTGGTGAAGTAATCTGTAATGGCCAGAATCCACTCGTGGCCTTTGCTCGACGCAGGATGGATTTTGCCGATCATATCCATGCCCCAACCTCGAAATGGCCAAGGCTTGATGATAGGGTCCATCGCTGATGCAGGTACCATCTGAATCTTCCCAAACATCTGACACGCTTGGCATCCCTTGTAGTACTTGAAGCAATCCTCAAGCATAGTGGGCCAATAAAACCCTGATCGCCTGATCAGCCACTTCATCTTATGAGCCGATTGGTGAGTTCCACAGGCGCCTTCATGCACCTCATGTAAGAGCCGATTAGACTCAGTTGGTCCCAGGCATTTGAGTAGTAACCCTTCCAACGTCCTGTAGAACATGTCGTCTCCTATAAGGACATATTTCATGGCCTTGTACCTTATCCGTTTAGGTGCCCCCGAGCCGAATCCTTCAAGTAATTGAAGATATCGGCTCTTCGATCATCCTATTCCGGGAGCCGCACTCGAACTTCGACCCGTCCGGTATGTCCTTGTATCCTGATGCCATCTGTGCGAGATCATTGGCCTCGGTATTCTGAGATCTTGGGACCCAATTGAAGTTGATGTACCGAAATTGTGTCATCAGCTCACGACATTCCATCCAATATGGGAAGAGTGACTCACTCTCGCACTTGTATTCGTCCGTGAGCTGGGAGATCACCAGCTTCGAGTCTCCAAAAAGCTCCACCGCCTCTGCCCCGGCTTCCAAAAGCAACTCCATTCCCTTGCGTACTGCCTCATACTCAGCTACATTGTTAGTGCAAGGTGTAGATAGCCTGATGGAGAAGGAATATGTTGCCCCCCGAGGCGACACGAGCAGAATGCCGATGCCACAACCATCGTCACAAGCCGATCCATCGAAGAACATAGCCCATGCACGTATAGATAGTGCTGCTATATTAGTATTGATCCGTTCAGCTATCAGATCGGCCAACGCTTGTCCCTTGACTGCTTTCCCAGGCTGATACCGGAGATCGAATTCCGATAACGCAAACATCCACTTACCGAGTCGGCCTTTCAAAACAGGAGCCGACAGCATGTGCTTGACAACATCTGACTTGCATATGACGATGATCTCTGCCGTCAACAGGATATGATGAAGCTTGGTGCAGGTGAAGAACAGGCAGAGGCATAACTTCTCAACCTCAGGATACCTTGTCTCTGCATCCAACATTCTTCTGCTGAGGTAGAAAACGACCTTTTCAACACCCTCATAGAGTTGCACCACTACTGAAGCGATGGACGTGTCGGCCCTGCGATAAGTAGATATAGAACGGCCTGTCTTGCTGGGGTGGAACTAGCACAGGCAGCGTTGTTAGATAGCGCTTAATCTCGTCAAACGCTTGCTGCTGTTCTGCCCCCCAGTGAAACTCGTCATCAGATTTGATCTTCACCAACGCCATGAACGGCTCAATTCGTCCTGACAGATTAGAGATGAACCGCCGGACGAAGTTGATCTTGCCGACAAGACGTTGGAGTTCCTTCTTCGTGGTAGGTGGCTGCATGGTACGTACTGCCTCCTGACTTTTCAGGCCGATCTCAATTCCTCGTTCATGAACCAAAAAACCTAGGAACTGACCGGCCGTCACACCAAAGGCACACTTCTTTGGATTCATTCTCAGCCCGAATTTTCGAGTTCGGTCTAGGATGCGTCGCATATCATCCAAGTGTCCTTCCATGGAGACAGACTTAACCACCACGTCGTCGATGTAAATTTCCACCAACTTGCCGATCAGATCATGAAAAATGTAATTCATGGCACGTTGGTATGTTGCACCGGCATTCTTCAGCCCAAAAGTCATGACCACATATTCAAACAAGCCCACAGATCATGGTACTCTGAATGCAGTCTTGTGTATATCTTCTGGAGCCATGAAGATTTGGTTGTAGCCGGCATTGCCATCCATGAAGCTTAACCCTTGTGGCCAGCAGCTGCATTGATCAATGTTTCTGCCATAGGCATTGGATACTCATCCTTTGGAGTGGCTCTGTTGAGATCTCGGAAGTCTATGGCCACACGCCATCGGCCGTCCTTTTTCTCTACAGGTACGATACTGGAGATCCATTCAGCGTACCTGCATGGCCTGATGAACCCGGCGGCTAACATTTTCTCGATCTCCTTCTTGACTTCTTCGAGAATTTCGGCCTTCATCTGACGTGCTCGTTGTTGGAATAGCCGAAATCCTTTCTTGAGAGGGAGCCGATGCTCAATGATACTCCTGTCTAACCCAGGCATCTCCGTGTAATCCCATGCAAAGCAATCTGGGTATTCTTTTAACAGAGCTATCATCCGGCTCCTGAGATGTGGATCTAACTTTTTGCTGATGAAAGTTGGTCGTGGCTTATCCCCAGGACCAATGTCGACTTCCTCTAGCTCATCAGCCGATGTAAACCCATATCCTAGCTTTCCGTCACCTGTTAGATCGACGCTGAACACAGGCAAAACGTGTGGTAAGGATAATATGGGCCGATTGCTGGAATCGGCCCCCATTTTGATTGCATTGCTCAATGAAGGTTTACATCGTGTTCGTGCCTTACTATGACTACGTGGCATGCCTGAGACAAGATCATCACTTTTTATTTTTTGGGGCCGATCACAAGGATCGGCCTTGCCACGTACATCCATAACTTTTGCTCTTGTTACACGGTCAGGCCGGTGGATAAGACCAGCCTCACCCTGTTTTTTGTCACGTCGATGCGCTCACAGTCGTCCAAAGTGATGCCAGAGAGTGGCTCTTGGCCTGCCGTCTCCCAAACGTTCATGCCAGCCGTTGAAATTTCGGCTGAGTCATCTGCGTGGACGATCTCTACTTCATCTCCATCCCACTGTATTAAGCATTGATGCATCGTGGATGGGATGCAGCAATTGGCGTGGATCCAATCTCTCCCTAGCAGGACAGCGTAGGTGCTCTTGCTATCGACAATGAAGAACGTCGTAGGGATGGTCTTCCTTCCTACGGTCAGATCCACGTTCAGAACACCTTGTGCTTCTGATGCTTGGCCGTTGAAATCGCTCAGTGTGACGTTGGTCTTGATCAGATCCGAGCTAGAGTGTCCCAAACGACGTAGCATGGAGTACGGCATGATGTTGACTGCCGCTCCGGTGTCGACCAGCATCTTGTTGACCAGCTGCCCATTGATATAACATCGTAAGTATAGGGCCTTCAGATGTCTGTAGCTTCTTTCTCGTGGCTTCTCAAAAATAACCGGCCGTGGGCCGCAGTCAAGTTGTGCCACAGATGCCTCTTCTGTTCCCGGAGCACAGAACTCTGCTGGCAGGATGAACACCATGTTCGTGCCAGCCGATGTCTCATCATCGGCTTTCTTCTGTTTGGGGCGCCACTCCATCTTTTGTGGTCGACCCTCTTCGTCCAGAGTTCGCTGAATTTTCGCGGCTAGATCTGGCCGCGCCTTCCTTAACGTGTGCAGGTATAACCTTTCGGCTTCCTCCAAGCCACGTAATTGCTGAACCCTACGCTTTTGGGAACGGCTGAGTCCATCAAGGCACCACCTTGGCCGGTGGTATCTATCTTCTTCTTCTTCATCGTCATCTTCTAACTCCTCGAGATCTTCCACCCGAGAGGACTCAGCTTGCTTGTTCCGAGATGGGAGGGGCCCTAGACGCTTGAACACTGACACGTCTCCTGTGCCCTTCTTCTTCTGTCTACATTCTGGGCAGTTGCCGATTGTAGGCAATCAGCTCATTCCTGAATCCCAGCGGTGCTTGAAGAAGGGACAATCCCAGTGCTTATCCATGTCGTCTTGCTCTCTTGACCTTTCCTTGGCATGGCGCTCATATCTCTCCTCGTCGCGATCGTGCCGACGATGTCTCCTGGCGTCCCTGCTAGCCAGACGATCTCCTTCGTCACCGTCGTCGTATCGTCGGCGTTGGTCGTACTGACTCACATATTTGCTGAGGAGATGATCAGAGAGAGGTCGTTGATATCGCACATTCTTCACTTCTCCCTCTGTGATGTAGCGCTTGCCATCGTGTCGGAGCCGATCGCGTGGAGCGGCTTCCTCTTTGTCCTTGCCACGAGAGCGGCTGCCCTCGTCTCTGTCCTTACCAGAGTGGTGCCCAGGCCCTACCATGTTAATGCTGAACGAGAAACCTGGCTGGCACCTCCCAGGGTAAGTGCACTACACCATGTTAACGGCGGGGAAGGGGTGCGTGTCGACTTTCATGGCGTACTGGCTAAAGATTAGATGCCCTTGCTCTATCGCCATTTGGATCTGTTGACGCCACACCCTGCAGTCGTTGGTGGTATGGGTTAACGTGTTGTGCCACTTGCAGTATGGCTTGCCGTTGAGCTCTTGCACCGTAGGGAATTTGTGGCCTTCGGGTAACTTTAGCTGCTTTTCCTTGAGCAAGAGGTCGAAAATTTGCTCAGCTTTGGTCACGTCGAAGTCAAACCCTCTTGGAGGACCTTGTGGCTTAACCCAGTTGCAGGACACGGGGCTTGCCCCCCGAGTCCATTCAGCTACTGCTACCTCTTGATCTCCCGCAGAGCCTTCATCTTCATCTGCCTCAACCAGGACTACCGCACGCTTGAACTTGTCCTGGTACCACTCTGGGTGGCGCTGTTCATATAATGATAGTTTCTGAACCATATACGCCAGTGAAGGGTAATCTGCTTGAGAAGCCATATCCTTGATCGGCGATGTGAGACCCACCACTGCCAACTCGACTGCTTCTTTTTCAGTCAAACGAGCCGAATAGCATCGGTTCCTAACGGTCCTGAAGCGTTGGATGTATTCTGATACTGTTTCTCCGCGCTTCTGTCGTACTTGTGCTAGATCGGCAATGCCAGCCTCGGAAGCCTCTGAGTGATACTGCATGTGGAACTGTTCTTCCAACTGCTTCCAAGTCCGGATTGAGTCTGGTGGCAGCGTTGTGTACCACCCGAAAGCCGATCCTGTGAGGGACTGTGCGAAGAACCTCACGCGTAGTGCATCTGCCGCTGAGATCGTGCCCAGCTGCGCCAAATATCGGCTCACATGCTCGATTGAACTGGAGCCATCTGACCCACTAAACTTGGAGAATTCAGGGAGCCGATATTTGGGTGGTAGTGGGATCAGATCGTACTCGTTAGGGTATGGCTTGGAATAGCCGACTGCCCTCCTTTTCGGCACCATGCCGAACTGGTCTCTCAAGATTGTACTGATCTGGTCCGCGGTGCTAGCCGCAGGAGCCGAGCTCTGAAGATTCGCTGGAGTGGCATACTTAGCTAGCCACGCTTGCTTCTCAAGATCTGAGCTAGCTGCAGGAGTTGAGCTTTGGAGGTTTGTTGGAGTGGCATACTTAGCTAGCCACGTCTGCTTCTCAAGATCTGATCCAGAAGTCCCTCCTGCTGTTCCAGAAACCCCTGCTGTTGCAGTCTGGCTCGTGAGTGCCCAGTTGCTGCAGTCTGGCACGTATGTGCACGTATATCCGTGCGGGATCTCCTTGGGTGCTTCATACAAGAACTGGTAATCACTAGGATCACCGCCGATCTTGTAGACGATGAATGTCGGTGAACTCGGCACTTCTGGTGCTGCCATCGTGAACGGCAGCGGTGGTCGGGTCTGGAGCGGTACCTCCCCTTGGTGAGTCCCTAGAGCAGGTCCTGTCGGAGAGTACTGGTGCCTCATGATTTCCTGGATCACCCGAAGCGCGACACACTCGAAAGCGTTCACCAGGCTCTCAAAATGGCGGTGTAGCGAATGAGCTACCATGTGATTAACCTCCTGACGCAGAGACCTGGTGCGTTCTTCTGAAGGGATAGACAGATCCACTCCATCGAGCGCGCCTTCAGGTGAGAACCCCTTCCACCTGATGCCGTGTGAGCGGGTTCTCTGGAAAGAGCCGATGAGGTCGGCTTCGAAGATAGCTTTGACATCGTCATACTTCTTCTTGAGCTCCTCGGTCAGATCCTCGTACGTGACTGGAGGACCTTCCGCCATCTCAGATTCGGATGATGATGCCGTTGACGTTGAAGACTGTCCCACCGGGCGTGCCAGAATGTGTTGGCGTCAGAAACCCACCGGCGAGTAGCGACGGGCAACACGTAGAGCCGGGAGGCTCCCAGAACTGCGGCTGGCCCTGGTCCCTCCGAGCGATGGCCCGCAAAGCTCCTGGTACGCACGTCCCGATGCTTGGTGCAAGGGCGTGCCACCTGACCTATACCCGGTCGGGAAGGTGATGGATTTGCTTCGCTTAGTTTCCTGCATGGCATACACGTAAACATTAAATACGAGCCTCGATCGGCTCTCAGGTTGTCCTGTGAATCGGCTCAAGGAGCCGATCCACCCACGGTTCGTATGAGGTCTACGATCACATGGTGGTCCTGCTTGATCAATATAAAGCTAAAACGACCTACGACGATTTAGGGTTTTCACCGCATAATCGGAACATCCTACACGTGATTGAGCCTGGCAGCCACGTAAGATGATAATAGACCAGCCCTAGATAAGGCCTAAAAACCAACATAGAGTTGATCCCCGGAACATCTTATCTGGGGCTAGCAAACTACACCCTACGCGCCACTGGATCCTTCAACCCGTTTGCAAGGCCTAACTATGCAGATATTAAACTAATCCTTGAAGAACAAGGAGCAATCATAACGGATCGGATCTACTAAACATGGATCAAGCAAGGTGCCGCCCTTACACCTAAGATAGGTGTAAAGGCGGCTAGATGTCTAGGGATAGTATAGAGCAAAGCATGTAACGTGGTAAAACAATGCTAACCCTAACACATCTACGATAACTATGTTGCTCGCCATCAACAAGGCTTCAGCACGAGCAACACATGAACAACGAATAAACGTATACTGCCTAGATCGCAAGATGCAATCTAGGCAGCATGATGCTTACCCGGAAGAAACCCTCGAAACAAGGGGTTGGCGATGCGCCTAGATTGGTTTGTGATGAACGTGATTGTTGTTTTTCTCAATAACCCTAGATACATATTTATAGTCCGTAGACTTTCTAACGTCGGAATAATCCCAACCGTGTACGAGCCAAATTCTAACTAACCGACACGTATTCTACTATATTTACAGATACATGGGCAAACTAGCCCAAACTTCGTGCACAAGGCCGATTCATGTATATCTTCCGTATATATTCTTCAAGCCCATCTTGAATTACGGCCCACCCCTGATCCGGTCAAATCCTGGTGATAACAGTATGAGAAGATACAAGGTTGAGTTGGGCAAGTTCAAGATGAGCATCTTGAGTGGATCACATGCTTGAAGCTTGTCGTCCATTTGGTGATAATGGACATGTGAAGATGTGCATCAATGGAGCTTTCCCATCATAGTGTATGGGGGAGCATTTGTGAGTCTTCACGAAGCAACATTGGTCAAGTGAGGCATTCCGGCTTGAATGAAGCTTGAAGAGTTATCATCAAGATCAAGCGGGATGCGCAAGGCAAAGGTATGGCCTTGCTAGGTTTTCCTTTTACCGGTCTCAAGGTGGATGTTGGGAGACCGGATTATAGGATAGATAGCCGCACTATCAAGAGGGGCTTTCGGTTGGGTAACTTGATCACATCATCTTAGGGAGCTCAATCCTTTGCATACTTTGCATATCCTTATTGCTTCTTGGTGTTTCTCTGTGTGAGGTTCTTGAGCTTGTTGCTAGCTTTACAACAAGCCCAAGTTCATCGAAAACGGAATCCGCATGCATCTTCTATTGCGTTTTCGAGTTTGGACGTCTTCACCGTTTCTTGACGGTGGGAGAATCCCTCTCTAAAATCATCTAAAAATGTTCTGTGAGGAGTCTCCATATTTCACCATTTTTTGTTGGGGTTCTATTCGTCGTTATCTTTCCAACAAAATTGGTTTCATGTCAATCGGAGTTCGGGAGCATTAGTTATCACAGTTTTTGTATAACATGTTTTCCTGCTCACCCGGTCGGACCGGCCCATGCGCCGGCCGGTTCCGGTCTGCCGCCCGGTCAGCCGGCCTCCCAACCAGCCTGCCCGGCATGCCGACCGGTCAACCGGGCACCAACCGGGCGCCAACCATGCACCGGACTAGCTCCGGTCAGCCGGCCTCCCAACCGGCTGGCCCGGCGTGCCGACCGGTCAACCGGGCGCCAACCGGGCGCCAACCGGATGACCTCCTGGACGACACAAAGTGACCCCGGTCGGGGTCCGGCCTACCGACCGGTTTGGACCGGCTGGTCCCGTCTGTGGCCCGGTCCGACCGGGCCCTGGACCGGACGGCCCGGCCCCAGGCCCGGTTGACCGGCCTCCTCGACGGTTGACTCAGCCCAACCTTTCCCCAACGGTTATATTTGCTCTTGGGCTATAAATAGCCCTTCTTCCACCTTGGGCTGAGTCAGTTCTTCCCATTCTCTCTCCTCCATTGTTGCATTTGAAGAACTTGCTCTCTCTCTTGCTCCCCTCCATGATTCTTGCTCATTCTTGAGGGATCTAAGAGAGGAGATCTAGATCTACACTTCCACCAATCCATTTCTCATCTAAGTGAGGGAAACTCTTGGGATCTAGATCTTGGAGTCTTTTGTTGACTTTCCCCATTGTTCTTCCTCTCCAATCTCATCCTAGCATTTGTTGTTTGGGTGGGATTTGAGAGTGAAGGATTTGAACACCTCTAGTGTTCTTGCTTTGCATCATTGCATAGTGTTGAGCTCTCCACCACGATTAGTTCGAGTGAGAGACCGTGAGCTTGTTACTCTTGGAGGGAGACCTCCTAGTTGGCTTGGCGGTTGGTGCTTGATACATCCAATTTGCATCACTATTTTATATCATAATTTGCTGTTATTCATTGATATATTTCATATTTGGAGATGATACTTATGTTATTTCATCTATTTTGCATGATTCATGATTATTGGAGGATCGCGCACCGGAGTCGGGATTCTTCCGGAAAAAGCGCCGTCGGAATGCAATATTTCGGAAGATCAACAGTTGATCGGAAATTATATGAAAAATCCTATTTTTCCGGAAGACGAAGGGAGCCGGAAGGGGAGCCGAGGGGACCCAAGGTGGGCCCACCTCATAGGCCGGCGCGGCCCAAGGCCCGGCCGCGCCGCCTCGTGAGAGGGGGCCCACAGCCCCCTCTCGCCTCCTTTTCTTCGCGAACGTCTTCGTCCCAAAAACCTAAGCTCCGAGGGATAGGTCGCGAAGGGTTACGGCCGCCTCGCGAGGCGGAGAACACCGAGAGAGAAAAGAGCTCTCCGGCGCGAGCTGAGATCCGCCGGGAAATTCCCTCCCGGAGGGGGAAATCGACGCCATCGTCACCGCCATCGAGTTGGACATCATCTCCATCACCATCATCATCATCTCCATCATCATCACCGCCGTCTCGACCGCTGCACATCATCACCGCTGTAACAATTTGGGTTTGATTTTGATTGTTTGATAGGGGAATCTCTCCCGGTGTTGATTTCTACTTGTTATTGATGCTATTGAGTGAAACCGTTGAACCAAGGTTTATGTTCAGATTGTTATTCATCATCATTTCACCTCTGATCATGTTCCATATCATGTCTCGTGAGTAGTTCGTTTAGTTCTTGAGGACATGGGTGAAGTCTAAATGTTAGTAGTGAAGTATGGTTGAGTAATATTCAATGTTATGATATTTAAGTTGTGGTGTTATTCTTCTAGTGGTGTCGTGTGAACGTCGACTACACGACACTTCACCTTTATGGGCCTAGGGGAATGCATCTTGTACTCGTTTGCCAATTGTGGGGTTGCCGGAGTGACAGAAACCTAAACTCCCGTTGGTATATCGATGCAGGAGGGATAGCAGGATCTCGAGTTTAAGGTCTGTGGTTAGATTTATCTTAATTACTTTCTTGTAGTTGCGGATGCTTGCAAGGGGTATAATCACAAGTATGTATTAGTCCTAGGAAGGGCGGTACATTAGCACGGAGTTCACCCACACAACACTTATCAAAACAATGAAGATTAATTAGCCGTATGTAGCGAAAGCACTAGACTGAAATCCCGTGTGTCCTAGAGAACGTTTGGTCATTATAAGTAAACAAACCGGCTTGTCCTTTGTGCTAAAAAGGATTGGGCCACTCACTGCAATTGTTACTCTCGCACTTTACTTACTCGTACTTTATTCATCTGCTACATCAAAACCCCTTAATACTTGTATGTGAGCATTTACAGTGAATTCTTCATCGAAACTGCTTGTCAACACCTTCTGCTCCTCGTTGGGATCGACATTCTTACTTATCGAAGATACTACGATACACCCCCTATACTTGTGGGTCATCAAGACTATTTTCTGGCGCTGTTGCCGGGGAGTGAAGCGCTATTGGTAAGTGGAATTGGTAAGGGAAATTTCTACTGTTTGTGCTGATTTTATTTCTTCCTGCTGCCATAATTCATTATGGAGAGATCTTCTCTTGAGTTTTTATTTGGAAAATCTACTACTACTGCAAAGGTAGAGGATGAGGCGCCAGGTGAGGAAGAAATACCATACAAAATACCTATGAAAATTATTGAACGTGTAGTAGATAACCGTTATACAGGGGATGGAACTGTCCACCCTGGAGATCATTTACTGTTCTTACATGAATTATGCGGTTTATTCAAGTGTGCAGGTATTGCTATGGACGAAGTGAGGAAGAAACTGTTCTCTATATCGCTGTCTGGTAAAGCGGCGCATTGGTATAAATTACTGGATAATGGGGATTCTCTTGAATGGAATGATATTGTGCCCCGGTTTTATTCTAAGTTCTATCCTCCAAGTGAAATCCACAAGGATCGGAACCGCATATATAATTTTTAGCCTCATGATGGAGAGAGTATTGCCCAAGCGTGGGGGAGATTGAAGTCTTTAATGCTCAAATGCCCCATTCATGAGCTTCTTGGTAATGTTATTATTGATAATTTCTATGCAAGACTTTCTTTTGAAGACAAGACCTTGCTGGATACTTCTTGTTCTGGATCATTTACACGCAACAAAGAATAGTTTAAAAGGGACCTTCTTAATCGGATCCAGGAAAATACTGAAGGATGGGAGAACGACAAAGATAGAGAATCAGGTATAAATTATGATTATAAACGCATTGAAGCTTTTATGGATACTGATAAATTTCGTAATATGAGTGCTACTTATGGTCTTGATTCTCAAGTTGCTGCAAATCTTTATAAAGCTTTTGCCTCTCATTATGAATTGCCTAAGAAGAACTTTGATAAGTATCATGAACCGTATAAAGATAAAATTGATTCATCTATAAATAAATGTGTTGTAGTTGAAACTGTTGATCATGTTATTCCTGAAGCTTATATTGAAAAAACTCCTTTCCCCGCTAAAATGAAGGAGTACTCGTTATAAATAGTGCGGTTCATAAAAGTGAAAAGAAACCTATAGAACTCGAAGAACAATAAAAGTTGAACCTGCTGTTGCAATAGTTAAAGATCTTGTGACAGAAAATGTGGAGGATGGTCATATTATTTTCTGTGAAGATGCTTCTAATATTGTTTCACATCCTAATAAGTCTAAGAAAGCTAGTGTTCCTATGCTATCTGTTAGATTTGGAGATCATTGTTATTATGGTTTATGTGATATTGGTGCAAGTATTAGTGCTATTCCATATGAGCTTTACACGGAGATTATGCACGAAATTGGTTCTTGTGAACTTGAAGATATTGATGTGGTTATTCGGCTGGCTAATAGAGAAACTATCTCTCCAATTGGTATTGTTCGAGATGTGGAAGTTCTATGCGGTAAGATTAAATATCCTGCTGACTTTTTGGTACTTGGTTCTACTTGCTAGTAAATATTGTCCTATCATTTTTGGTAGACCTTTTCTAAATACTTGTGGAGCTATTATAGATTGCAAGAAAGAGAAAATTTTGACTAAATTTGGCTGGTGAATCTTATGAGTTTAACTTCTCTAAATTTACCAAAACTCCTTATAAAGCTGATTTGCCTAATAACGATTTTAAAGTTGAACAGTGTGCATCTATTGCTCTTGCTCCTAATAATCCTTTGCAGCAACATTTGGAAAATAGTGAGAGTGAAGTTTTTAGGGAAGAAAGAGATGAGCTTGATGAAATTTTCCTTCGTCAACCTATTCTTAAGCATGAATTACCGGTAGAAGATCTGGGTACAACACCGCCACCAAAGGAAGATCCTGTCTTTGATTTAAAACCATTGCCTGATAATCTTAAATATGCTCATATTGATGATAAGAAAATATATCCTGTTATTATTAGTTCTAAGCTTTCGAGTTTGAAGAAGAAAGGTTATTGGAAATATTGAAGAAACACCGAGGTGCTATTGGCTACACTCTTGATGACTTGAAGGGGATTTCTCCCTCTATTTGCCAACATGCCATTAATATGGAAGATGATGCGAAGCCTGTTGTTGAACCTCAGTGTCGTCTAATTCCTAAGATGAAGGATGTGGTAAGAAATGAGGTATTAAGACTTCTTGAAGCTGGTATTATATATCCTATTGCCGATAGTAGATGGGTTAGCCCTGTGCATTGTGTTCCTAAGAAAGGAGGAATGACTGTTGTGCCTAATGATAATGATGAGCTCATACCTCAAAGAGTAGTTGTAGGGTATAGAATGTGCATTGATTATCGAAAAGTTAATAAAGTTACTAAGAAAGATCATTACCCTTTACCTTTTATTGATCAAATGTTAGAAAGGTTGTCTAAGAATACTCACTTTTGCTTTCTTGATGGTTATTCTGGATTTTCACAAATTGCTGTTAAAACTAAGGATCAAGAGAAAACCACTTTCACTTGTCCTTATGGAACTTATGCTTATAGACGTATGCCTTTTGGTTTATGTAATGCTCCTGCTACTTTTCAAAGATGCATGTCTGCTATTTTTCATGGCTTTTGCGAGAGTATTGTAGAGGTATTCATGGATGATTTTTCTCGTCTATGGGAATTCTTTTGATAATTGCTCGCGGAACCTTGATCAAGTTTTGCAGAGATGTGAAGAAACTAACCTTGTTCTTAATTGGGAGAAATGCCACTTTATGGTTAATGAAGGAATTGTATTGGGACATAAAATTTCCGAGAGAGGTATTGAAGTTGATAGAGCTAAAGTTGAAGCAATTGAGAAGATGCCCTACCCTAGGGATGTTAAAGGTATTCGTAGTGTTCTTGGTCATGCTGGGTTTTATAGGAGGTTTATTAAAGACTTCTCCAAGATTTCAAAGCCTCTTACTAATCTTCTTCAAAAAGATGTACCTTTTGTTTTTGATGATGATTGTAAGGAAGCTTTTGAAACTCTAAAGAAAGCCTTAACAAGCTTGCTCCTATAGTTGAACCTCCCGATTGGAACTTACCATTTGAAATTATGTGTGATGCTAGTGATTTTGCTTGTAGGCGCCTGTTCTTGGACAGCGAGTAAATAAAAAATTGAATGTTATTCATTATGCTAGTAAAACTCTTGATGCTTGCTCAAAGAAATTATGCTACTACTGAAAAAGAATTGTTAGCTGTAGTCTTTGCTTGTGATAAGTTTAGATCTTATATTTTTGATTCAAAAGTTACTATTCATACTGATCATGCTGCAATCAGATACCTTATGCAAAAGAAAGATGCTAAGCCAAGGCTTATTAGATGGGTACTTCGTTGCAAGAATTTGATTTACATATTGTAGATAGGAAAGGTGCTTGATAATCCTGTTGCCGATAATTTGTCTAGATTGGAAAATATTGCTTATGATCCTATTCCCGTTAATGATAGTTTTCCAAATGAACAATTGGCTGTAATAAAGGTGAGCTCGCGAGAGCAGTCCTTGGTATGCTGATTATGCTAACTTTATTGTTTCCAAGTACTTGCCTCCAACCTTTTCAGCCTCAGACAAAGGAGGAAATTCTTTTATGACTTGAGGCATTATTTCTGGGATGACCCACACTTATATAAAGAAGGAGTGGATGGTATTCTGCGAAGATGTGTTCCCGAATATGAACAGCAAGAGATATTGAGTAAATGTCATGGTAGTGCTTATGGAGGACATCACGCCGGAGATAGAACCGCCCAAAAGGTTCTACAATCAGGTTTTTATTGGCCAACTCTCTTCAAAGATGCAAGGAAGTTTATTTTATCTTGTGATGAATGTCAAAGGGTTGGAAATATCTCCAGACGTAATGAAATGCCTATGAATTATACTCTTGTTATTGAACCGTTTGATTGTTGGGGATTTGACTTCATGGGACCTTTTCCCTCTTCAGAAGGTAACACTCATATACTTGTTGCTGTTGACTATGTTACTAAATGGGTGGAAGCCATACCTACAAAAAGTGCTGATGGTGAGACCTCTTTAAAGATGCTTTTAGACATTATTTTTCCTAGATTTGGAGTTCCTAGATATATTATGACTGATGGAGGTTCTCATTTTATTCATGGTGGTTTTAGAAAAACTCTTGCTAAATATGGTATTAATCATAGAATTGCTTCCGCTTATCATCCTCAAACTAGTGGGCAAGTAGAACTATCAAATAGAGAAATTAAATCTATCTTGCAAAAGACTGTTAATAAAACTAGAAAGAATTTGGCTAGTGAATTGAAGGAAGCACTATGGGTTTATAGAACTACTTATAAAAATCCCATGGGAATGTCACCTTATAAAATGGTTTATGGAAAAGCTTGTCATTTACCTTTAGAACTAGAGCACAAAGCTTATTGGGCTGTTAGAGAATTAAATAAAGATCCTAAACTAGTCTGGTAATAAGAGGTTGCTGCAATTGAGTTCTCTAGATGAATGGATAAGTGAAGCTTATGAAAATGCTAAACTCTTTAAAGAGAAAGTTAAAAAATGGCATGATAGAAGGATTATCAAAAGAGAATTTAATATTGGGGATAAAGTCCTATTGTATCGGTCTCGTCTCAGATTCTTTGCAGGGAAATTACTCTCGAAATGGGAAGGACCATATGTTGTTGAGGAGGTGTATCGTTCAGGAGCAATAAAAATTAGCTCTCTCCAAGGCAATGCTACACAAGTGGTGAATGGACAAAGACTCAAGCATTATATCTCGGGAGATTCTTATAATGTAGATGTTGATGTTATTCGAGTGGAAACACCGGAGGCTTCTATCAAAGGAAAAATTGACAGTCCGCCAGAACTCGACTTTGAATAGGTAACAGTACTGGTAATAAAAAGTTCGCAATTTGCTTTCCGAACAATGTTTTTGGTATTTTTGGAAAATATGAAAAATTACGAGATCGAAACGGAGTGGAGTAGACGCACGAGGGCGTGCCCCCATAGGCCGGCGCGGGCCCCAGCCAGGCCGCGCCGCCCTATGAGCTGGCCGCCTCGTCGCCCCTCTCCGACTCTAGTTCGACCTGGTACTTTCCTTATGACATACAAATTCCTGCTATATAATCCCCCGGACCCCTGGAGGTCCGTATATCGTTTTCTCGACGTGTTTTGTTTCGAGCTGTTTCTGCCACGATCTGTTTTCAGTCTAGAAGCACCATGGTCTCCAAGAACAAGGGCAAGGAGCTTTCGGATGAAGATATTCAAGATCCCGAGTGGAAAGAGGTGGACAAGAGCGTCAAGGAAGAGGATGAAGAAGAAGTGGAGGAAGACTCGCGCGCATACCCGCGTGCTACCATCGCAAGCATCGAGGTGGTGGATAACCCTTTTAGTGCAAACAAGAGCGCAAGAATTCGCACCGGAGGAAGGGTTCCACGTCATTACTTAGCTCCAAAGACATCTTCTTCAGGCACTCACCACCCCTTCTGCAATCTAATTTACCAATAGTCAAATTGAAAAGACTCCCAAGGCAGCATTGCCTAGCAATTGGGATATAGATCGTTCTAACACTGCAGGAAGGATGAAGCCTGAAGCTGAAGGGTGGGGAAATAACTCCAAGAATTGGGATTCGCCGTCGGACATACTTCTTAATCGCGTCGAGCACAATTCGGAGATGATCCGCAACCTCATGTACAAGATTGATGAGCTTCAGGAGCTTGTTGAGAAGCTTGTCGAGAATTCATCACCACCATCGCCGAAGGAGTAATTCATCATCGGTATTGGCATCCCCTTGGTTTGTTCCAAGCTTGGGGAGTGCCGCGGTATCACATCATCACTACCTTTTACTTTTTACTATCAAGTAGTGTCATATCATGAGTAGGGAAGTTATCATATAAGATGGGTTGCGGTGTGGAAGTATCTCTCCTTTAGTTGGTTGTCTATGTATCCCTTGGTGTGAGTTATCGTTATGGAATATTAATGAGAAGTCTTATCATTTACATATTGCACATCTTATTTTAGTCTCGCAATCCTTATTATATGATTGATCTTGTTATTAGTATTGGTATCACTTTGGGAGCATTGAATAAATCTATTTGGTTTTGGCAAACTTAGCATTGGTCAATAGCAACAACACTTTGAGGTTTAAGTAGAAAAGAGAAATACATGTAGTTGTTTCATTATCTTCCTTTCTTGTTAGCTCATAGCTTATTATTCTGAAGTTAAAACTGTTTGTGCTTGCAAGGAAGATGCATGATTGTTTCTATCACATGTATATTTGTTTGTTTCCCTCGACTCTTATGCTTGCTAATTAACCTTGCTAGCCAAAGACCTGTACTGAGAGGGAATACTTCTCGTGCATCCAAACCTTAACCCAAACCTATGTCATTTGTGTCCACCATAACTACCTACTACATGGTATTTCCTGCCATTCCAAGTAAATACTTCGTGTGCTACCTTTAAACAATTCAAAATTTACTATCTCTTATTTGTGTCAATGTTTTATAGCTCATGAGGAAGTATGTGGTGTTTTATCTTTCAATCTTGTTGGGCAACTTTCACCAATGGACTAGTGGCTTCTTCCACTTATCCAATAATTTTGCAAAAAGAGCTGGCAATGGGATTCCCAGTCCCAAATTAATTAACCTAAATAGACACTCCTCCATGGTATGTGATTGATGGACGGCACCCGAAGGATTCGGTTAGCCATGGCTTGTGTAAGCAAAGGTTGGGGGAGTGTCATCATAATAAAACTAAAATAAAAAGGCACTCCTTCATGGTATGAGATTGTTGGCAGGCACCCGAGGATTCGGTTAGCCATGGTTTGTGAAAGAAAGGTTGGAAGGAGTGCCACACAAAAATAAAATGGGAGCCGCTCTTTGAAGGTTTGTCTGGCAAGGGGGCTAGAGTACCCGCTACCAGTCGTTGACAACAACAAACACCTCTCGAAATGTTACTTTCATTCTCTTTATATGATTTCAAAACTGAAAAAGCTCTAGCACATGATTTAATCCCTGCTTCCCTCTGCGAAGGGCCTATCTTTTACTTTATGTTGAGTCGATAAACCTATTTCCCTCCATCTTAAGCAAGCATTTGAGTTGTTGTGATCAAACCATTATATTGTGATTTACCTCATCATGTCTTTTACTTTTCCTTGTTCAGTACAAGTTTTATCTGAATGAATATAGCTTTGAAAGTTATCAATGATCATGAGGAGATTATTATGATTGAGTATGCAAGTTGTGCCATATAAACTTTAACATAAGAGCACTGCTCGATAGATAAGTATAACCTGTTAACTGTTCTTTGACCAAGAACGAAGTTTGCCATCACCAACTAAGATTTCTTATGCACTTTTATTTGTGATTACCTTATACTTGTTTCAAGTTGAATTATATGAGGAAGTTGTTTACTAGAATGTCTTGTGTGAATGAATATGATGCTTCTTGTCCGTATTTTATTTATCGACTCTTCACTCCATAAACATGTGGTCCTATTTACTGAGTTCAGTTTCGCTTGGGGACAAGCGAAGTCTAAGCTTGGGGGAGTTGATACGTCCAATTTGCATCACTATTTTATATCATAATTTGCTGTTATTCATTGATATATTTCATATTTGGAGATGATACTTATGTTATTTCATCTATTTTGCATGATTCATGATTATTGGAGGATCGCGCACCGGAGTCAGGATTCTGCTGGAAAAAGCGCCGTCAGAATGCAATATTTCGGAAGATCAACAGTTGATGGAAATTATATGAAAAATCCTATTTTTCCAGAAGACGAAGGGAGCCAGAAGGGGGAGCCAAGGGGACCCGAGGTGGGCCCACCTCATAGGCCGGCGCGGCCCAAGGCCTGGCTGCGCCGCCCTGTGAGGAGGGGGCCCACAGCCCCCTCTCGCCTCCTTTTCTTCGCGAACGTCTTTGTCCCGAAAACCTAAGCTCCAGAGGATAGGTCGCGAAGGGTTACAGCCGCCTCTGCGAGGCGGAGAACACCAGAGAGAAAAGAGCTCTCCGGCAGGCTGAGATCCGCCGGGGAAATTCCCTCCTGGAGGGGGAAATCGACGCCATCGTCACCGCCATCGAGTTGGACATCATCTCCATCACCATCATCATCATCTCCATCATCATCACCGCCGTCTCCACCGCTGCACATCGTCACCGCTGTAACAATTTGGGTTTGATCTTGATTGTTTGATAGGGGAAACTCTCCCGGTGTTGATTTCTACTTGTTATTGATGCTATTGAGTGAAACCGTTGAACCAAGGTTTATGTTCAGATTGTTATTCATCATCATATCACCTCTGATCATGTTCCATATGATGTCTCGTGAGTAGTTCGTTTAGTTCTTGAGGACATGGGTGAAGTCTAAATGTTAGTAGTGAAGTATGGTTGAGTAATATTCAATGTTATGATATTTAAGTTGTGGTGTTATTCTTCTAGTGGTGTCGTGTGAACGTCGACTACACGACACTTCACCTTTATGGGCCTAGGGGAATGCATCTTGTACTCGTTTGCCAATTGCGGGGTTGCCGGAGTGACGAAACCTAAACCCCCGTTGGTATATCGATGCGGGAGGGATAGCGGGATCTCGCAGTTTAAGGCTGTGGTTAGATTTATCTTAATTACTTTCTTGTAGTTGCGGATGCTTGCAAGGGGTATAATCACAAGTATGTATTAGTCCTAGGAAGGGCGGTACATTAGCACAGGTTCACCCACACAACACTTATCAAAACAATGAAGATTAATTAGCCGTATGTAGCGAAAGCACTAGACTGAAATCCCGTGTGTCCTCGAGAACGTTTGGTCATTATAAGTAAACAAACCGGCTTGTCCTTTGTGCTAAAAAGGATTGGGCCACTCGCTGCAATTGTTACTCTCGCACTTTACTTACTCGTACTTTATTCATCTGCTACATCAAAACCCCCGAATACTTGTCTGTGAGCATTTACAGTGAATCCTTCATCGAAACTGCTTGTCAACACCTTCTGCTCCTCGTTGGGATCGACATTCTTACTTATCGAAGATACTACGATACACCCCCTATACTTGTGGGTCATCAGTGCTCTGGTGATCTCTTCAAGAAGATTGTGAAGAGGCCCGGGCTTCTCCTTCGTGGAGCTTGTGAAGTGGTTGTGGAGCTTGCCATCTCCGGAGCGGAGGAAAAGCTAACCATAAGGAAAGGGCCATTATCCATCGTGGGTGTGGTTCGGAGAATAGGGTGAGCCTTCGTGGCGCGGGGAATCCTTCGTGGGACCTCCACTCCTCCAAATGTGACGTACCTTCTTGCAAAGGAAGGGAACACGGGAATACATCCTCATCTCCGCGTGCCTCGGTTATTTTTATACCCGAGCTCTCTTTCCTTGTGATAGCCATCGTGCTTGAAGTACATATATCTTGCTATTACTTGTGCTACATATATCTTGTGCCTATCTTTCTTAGCTCTAGTTGCTATTGTTACACTTAGTTGAGCTTAGCATATTTAGGGTTTGTGCTTGTAAACTAAACGATAGTTTAGTTCCGCATTCTTACAAGATAAATCCGTAAGAGTTTTTAATTGCCTATTCACCCCCTCTCTAGGCGACATCTCGATCTTTCACAAACCCATCTCCCTCGATGCAAGATCTATCATGTTTCTTGATAGTCCTTTTGTGAAAGGATCTGCCAGATTTTTAGCACTTTGGACATAATCCAATGCCACTCCGGAGTTCTTCAGTTTTCTGACAGACTTCAGTATCCTCTTGATATGTTTGGAACTTTTCATATTATCCTTAGAACTTTTCACTTTGATAATCAAAGTTTGATTATCACAGTTCATGAGGATGGCCGGTATTGGTTTTTCAACCATAGGCAAGTCCATCAAGAGCTCACGAAACCATTCCGTTTCGACAGTAGCTGTATCTAATGCCGTGAGTTCTGCTTCCATAATTGACCTCGTTAAGATGGTCTGCTTGCAAGACTTCCAGGAAACAGCGCCACCACGAAGAGTGAAAACATATCCACTTGTGGCCTTCATCTTAGCATCAGAAATACAATGAATTCCATAACTCATGGTTCCCTTTAGATAGCGCATCACTCTCTCAAGAGCATGCCAATGATCATCTCCCGGGTTGGCCACAAACCGGCTAAGTTTGCATACAGCAAACGAGATATCAGGCCTCGTAGCGCAAGCTAAATACATGAGTGAACCAATGATTTGAGAGTATCTCAATTGATCTTTAGTTTCCTTTTCATTCTTTCGAAGCAAGACACTAGGATCATAAGGTGTGAGAGAAGATTTGCAATCAGCATAGCCAAATCTACTCAACACCTTCTCAACATAATGAGATTGCACAAGTGTAATCCCATTATTCCCATCTCTCAATAGCTTGATGTTTAATATAACATAAACTTCTCCAAGATCTTCCATCTCGAAACATTGAGATAAGAAGGTTTTTACCTCATCAATCACTTTGAGACTTGTCCCAAAAATTAGTATGTCATCCACATACAAGCATAGGACAACTCCCTCACCCCCACCATGGCGGTAGTACACACATTTGTCGGCTTCATTAACAACAAAGCCTTCATATGTCAAAGTTCTTTCAAACTTCTCATGCCATTGTTTGGGTGCTTGTTTGAGACCATACAAAGATTTCTTTAATTTACACACCTTTCTTTCTTGACCTTGTAGTACGAAACCATTAGGCTGTTCCATTAGGCTGTTCCATGTAAATTTCCTCCTCCAACTCTCCATTTAGGAAAGCCGTCTTAACGTCCATTTGATGAACGAGAAGACCGTGTGAGGCAGCCAATGACAGTAGTACTCGAATGGTGGTCAATCTCGCCACAGGTGAGTAAGTATGGAAGAAATCTTCGCCTTCCTTTTGGGTATAGCCTTTGGCTACAAGCCGAGCTTTGTACTTCTCAATAGTACCATCAGCTCGAAGCTTCTTCTTAAATACCCATTTACATCCTACAGGTTTGCACCCATAAGGACGCTCAGTTAACTCCCACGTTCCATTAGCCAAGATGGAATCCATCTCGCTTTGAACCGCTTCCTTCCAGTGAGTCCGCATCGGGAGATGCGACGGCTTCGAAATGGTAGTGGGAGTATCATCCACAAGATACACAATGAAATCATTACCAAAAGACTTTGCAGTACTTTGTCTCTTACTCCTTGTGGGAGCTTCATTGTCATCTTCATCAGAATCTGAACTCTCATCATCAGATTCCTCATCAGACTCCATAGGAGTTTCATGTATTGGATCAGATTCCCAACTAGATATGCCGTGCATATCTCTCATAGGAAATATATCCTCAAAGAATGTAGCATCTCTTGATTCAAAGATGGTGCCAACATTCATGTCGTCCACTCCAGATTTCACCACAAGAAATCTATAAGCAATGCTATGGGCAGCATAGCCAAGAAAGACACAATCCACGGTTTTTGGTCCAAGCTTTCGCTTTTTGGTGATTGGCAAATTCACTTTAGCCAAACAACCCCAAGTTCGTAGGTAGGAGAGTGTTGGTCTTTTATTTTCCCATTCCTCATAAGGGGTAATCCCTTTATTCTTGGTTGGAACACGATTTAGGACATGACACGAAGTCAATATAGCCTCCCCCCACCATTCCTTGGATAAACCCGAAACATCTAACATGGCGTTAACCAAATCTGTTAGAGTACGTTTTTTCCTTTCCGCAATCCCATTAGATTGTGGGGAATTGGGAGGCGTCCTCTCATGGATTATGCCATGTTCCGCATAGAATAAATTGAACTCATTAGAAAAGTACTCTCCACCACGATCGGACCGAACCCTTTTTATGTTTCTTTCAAGTTGGTTCTCAACTTCAGCCTTATAGGTTTTAAAGAAATCAAGAGCCTCGTCTTTAGTTTTCAGGAGATACACATAACAGTACCTAGTGGAATCATCAATCAAAGTCATGAAATATTTCTTTCCACCTCTTGTCAACTCACCATTCATCTCACATAGATATGAATGTACGAGCTCTAGTGGTGCCAAGTTTCTTTCCTTCGCAGGCTTGTGAGGCTTGCGAGGCTACTTTGCTTGCACACAAGCATGGCACTTAGAGCCTTTGACAAAGGTGAATTTCGGAATTAAACTCATATCATCAAGCCGCGTCATACAACCGAAATTAACATGACAAAGTCGTGAATGCCAAACATTAGTTTCATTAACACTAGTGCTTACATGGTTCACAACATTATCACAGAAGTCTTCTAGAGAGAAGCGAACCATTCCCTCACATTCATATCCCTTTCCAACAAAAGTTCCATACTTAGACAGTACAACTTTATTGGACTCAAACACCAACTTAAACCCATCTTTCATAAGACAGGAGCCACTAACGAGATTCTTCTTGATAGAAGGGACATGCAGCACGTTCTTCAGTTGCACGATCTTCCCCGAAGTAAACTTCAGATCTACCGTGCCAACACCACGAACAATAGCATGTAACCCATTCCGCATCATTACTGAAGAACCTCGGGCCTGATAAGAGGTAAACATGGAGATGTCAGCACACACATGAACATTAGCACCTGTATCAACCCACCATTCCGTGGGCTGAAACACCGAAAGAACGAGAGGTAATATATTACCATACCCCGTAGTTCCTTCCTCTGTGTTGCCAATGACCATGCCGACAGAATTTGAGTTCCGTACAGCTCGACATTTCTTTCCTTTGCGTTGTGGACAACGATTAGCCCAATGGCCTGTCTCGCCACACACCCAAGCAAGGATCTTTCTTCTCCGTTTTCCCCTTCTTCTTGAAGTTGGTAGTCTGGGAGACTCCCTTGTTCTTTCCCTTGGACTTGTGGGCATTTTTCTGTACCATATTGGCAGCAGAACGTCTCTCGGTTCCTCCAGTATGTTTGTCTTTTGCCCTTGCCTTCTCCTCAACATCTAGAGAGCCCATGATATTCTCAACAGAGAACTCATGCCTTTGATGTTTCAGAGAAGTGTCAAAGTTCCTCCATGAAGGGGGAAGCTTAGCGACAATGCATCCCGCGACAAACTTGTCCGGTAGCACACACTTGAGGAGCTCAAGTTCCTTTGCCAAGATCTGTATCTCATGAGCCTGTTCTACTACAGATCGGTTCTCAACCATTCTGTAGTCATTGAACTGCTCCATAGCATACAGTTCACCTCCGGCATCGGCAGCACCAAACTTAGCGTCCAGTGCATCCCACAGTTCCTTTCCATTTCGGATGTGCAGATAAGCATCACCCAACTAGTCTCCAAGCACACTTAGGACGGCACCCACAAAGATTACGGTGGCATCCCCGAACGCTTTATCCTCGTCGGAAGTAATCAGACCTCTGGGAGTACCTTCCGCAACTCGGTGCACACCCATAGAAGTGAGCCACAAGAGGGTCTTACTCTGCCATCTCTTGAAATGAGAACCCGTAAACGGGCTCGGTTTGAGCGCAGCAGCAAAACCAGATGGTGAAAATTGCCTAAGCAAATAAGGTTTTTGGATTGTTAGATTATTAGGCAATCTCCGTGTGAGTTTAATTACCGAAAGCAATATTACAGATGCACAAGCATACTTAACTAAACACATCAGACTAAGCACATGCATCAGATCTGAACATGGAACAAGTAGCAGTGCAAGATAGGAGAGGAAAAGCACGTACATCGCGACCGGGAAGGTCGCACCACCACCACCACCACCATGGGAGTTGTTGATGTCGCCCATGGTGTAGTCGGATCTGTCGATGAAGCAGCCGAACCGTCGAAGAAGAAGACGAACAGTAGCGAGCAGTCGCGCCGAGACGCTCCCCAAAAACCTTATCGTCCGTCTCCCGGTGCAGGATCTCAACGGACGGAGTTTCGGAGGCCTGCTCTCGCGGACGGTTGTGCACGCAATCGCCGGGATGGGGAAGACTAGAGAGTAGCGCAGCAAAAGGAATTTCACGAGAGAGATCTAAGAGTGCTGTTTTCCAGATCTGATCGGTATCCTTGTATAGCCTGGGAGGAGAGCCGTCCCGACCGCGTAGGAAGCCAGGAACACGCGGCGAGCATGCACATGCAGGCCGACACGTACCCAACATAGTTGGTGCACCAAGCAAAAATTTAGGCTTATTTGAGTGTGTCTCGAACTCGAGTCACGAAACGCGACGTGCGTGACGAGGCGCGGCGGGGCGGGCAGAGGAGGAGGAGTGCGCGAGGGCTCCTTCTATTCTCACTCACTTGGAATAACTAGAACAGCAGCCCTTATATACCACTCCAACTCTTTCACAACTAGCAATGTGGGACTAAACTTTGTCCCCCAAGGCTGTCCCAAGCTGCCAACCTGATGGGTCTTGAGATTTCAGAAATTGTAGACTACATGGGCTGCCTTATTGCGCTGCAGTCCATCTACATTCAACAAGACAAACATCCACTCTGCATCGATTGTACAAGTTCAGTAGTAGTACGCATATTTGCACGACCGCAAGCAAATCAACAAAGTTTCAGAGCGCATGAATCAGAATTGTCGACGAACACTAAGATGACCACTAGCTACGAATGATTTTTTTTTTTTAGATTCTGAGGGAGACAGCCTCCCTAGTTCCATTTATACCACAAATAAAACCAGTGTTCGGTACAAAACAGAACTCACCCAAAACAACCCCAAAAGCCACTGCTTTTAACCTAGACTGAAAACCAAGTTTTAAACTACTCAGACATGACCTCCTCCAACTGAACCAGCTACAGCCCAGTGCAAACAAAAGCACGCCACGAAGTTAACGTTTTCAACAACCACACCAAACTCTGCCTGTACGGCACATCAGCAAGGAACACAAGACAGCAACATCAGGGGAAGACTGCACCCTATTACAACACCACTGCAGAAACTTGGCAGAAATTTAATTAAAGCACAACGTGCACCCTATTACAAAACCGCTACGAATGATCAATCAAACGAAGAGATTCTACGAACAGGCCGCGACACCACTCAGATGGCTGCGGTCGCGTTCCTCGCGAGTTCGGGCGCGGGACGATGCAGAGCCTGGCCAGGGCGTTCCAGGCGGCGGTGTAGCGCGGGTCGACGAGGGCAATGTGCTGGATGGAGGCGAGCGGTTGCGCCTGGTCGGGGCTGCCTCCGCGGAGCCCGATGAGCTCGGCCGAGAGCATGTAGGCCGCGCCGATGGTGAGGTTGAAGACGGCCGCCCCGAGCGACTCCAGCCTCCAGCGCGTCGTCGAGGTCGGCGCGTGCATCGGCGCGTCGATGAGCCGCGCGCCGGCCATGCCGGAGAGGTCCGCCGCGTGCGCCACGCGGTATCCTGAACTACTTCTTTCACGCATTTCTCTCTCGCGCGCCAGATGGTTGTTCTGCGTGTTCGTTTCTGCAACTTTTCGGGCGGCCGGCATCACGATCTCTTGCCGGCTTTCGGCTGGCCACGCTAGCGGGGTGGACCTTAACCCTAACCCTAAACCCTGCCACGATTCATGGAGGTGATTACTAGAACGTTCAGTAGGAGTGGCGATGGGAGTTATAATTCGTCGTGGCGGCTTGGATCTCTCGCAAAATAATTCCTTTTTTTTTAAGGTTGCCACTTGGCGCTTTATTTATATTGGATAAAAGAGTTACATCTCCAATTACAGAAGGAACTATGAAGAGTACTCAACTATGAAATTGGGAGGACTACCATCCCAAACATAGTTTTCATTATTCTCATAATCAACCTTTGCTAAATTAAGCATTGGCAATAATTCCTTGATTTGGATGTGTGTTGATTGCTCCTAATTAGCATAGGCTTGACAGAATGCTTTCGATGGATGGTATACAATAGCAATTTCTTCTCTCCAACTTGTTTGTTTATTTTTTGGGAGCGTCTAGAGATCAGTCGTCTGAGACTTAATAAGTCTAAGTCGCTGACATCAGTAACTTATTAAGCCGTGTACTACTTTAGTTTTGGCGTTCAGTTTTATGCGTTCACATTTTTCACTAGAAAAAATAATCTATACAACCATTTAAGACATAAGAAAAATCTTAGTAGCAATTTACGTGTAACTGGAAAAAACTCAGTTGCAATCCACATGTAAGTGGAAATTCTTAGTTGCGATGCATGCGTAACTGGAAAAATCTCAATTGCAACCCACATGTACGTGAAAATTCTTAGTTGCAACATATGCGTAACTGGAAAAATCTCAGTTGCAACGCTCAGGCAATTGGAAAAAAAAAATCAGTTGCAACCCACATGTAAGTGGAAATTCTTAGTTACGACGCGGGTGTATCGGAAAAATTCTCAGTTGCAACCCACATATATGTGAAAATTCTTAGTTGCAGCATATGCGCAACTAGAAAAATCTCAGTTGCAACGCTCATGCAGTTGAAAAAATAAAATCAGTTGCAACTCACGTGTAATCAAAAAACCTCGTGCAACTGGAAATATATCGTTTGCAACACGCGCGCAACTGGAATGTGCGGTAAGTGGTTCCATGGGAGAGATAAAGACGCCTTATAGATAGGAATCGTCACCACGAACCCACTTCACAAAGCCCGCAAAAAATAAGTCAGCCCGCTTACGCGTCGGACCAACAACAACACAAACACACACAAACAGGCCAAAAGTTAGAGCACGAATCTCCAAACACAAAATAGAATCTCCAAGCTCTGGACTTAAACTTATTAAGTATAAGGCGTCTGATTTCCAGCAAATCCGTTATTTTTTACACGAAGTATCTGCAATTTGTTTGGTTAGCTGATATCTAAGAGTTACCAAAATGCTACAAAGTGCCTGTGGCCACCTCGTCTTCGGAGTCATCGATTCCTGGAAGTCGGATTGTCCATCAGCATCGCCGCAGCACTTGGTCATCCCGACCGATCCCTACCTGTGGGACCCACCCGACGTGAGAACCGTATCTGTGCGAAACCTATGAGGTGTTGCATTTGTTGCACTGGACGCCGTGCAAGGTTTGAACACGACCCTTAGGTCGATGACGAGTACGACACAACATTCATGTTCTAGCGAAACGTTAACCGCTTTTGGTCTACGAGGGTACGTCACCGAAGCTATCTCCGTTACAGCATTACACTTAGATCGAGGAAATCATGGTGCGCTAGTTTGTCTTTTATTTTGTTTGCTGTTGCGAAACCAACATGGTTATGACAGATGTTGGCGGCGCCTTTCGACAGAAGGCATCATCTTTGCAGATCGCGTTGCTTCGCTCGTGCTTCTTTGGGGGAAACCCTAGATTTAGGTGTCCCAGATTAGAAGATGGCGACACCCGATGTCGCATTCTCTCTTGAGGGCTTTCTTTTGGAGCATGTACCATATCGAGTGGTTTGGAGATGGAGTTGTGCGCTTTCTACCGCATCGACGCCGCTAGGTCTCGGCAGCATGGTGCGGAGGGGTTGGTGCCAGACATGAGATGATGGGCGTGCGCAGGGTGGGGGCCTAGCTGTTTGGCGTCGACGGCTGGAACGACAAAGATTATGCGGATCTCTATCCACAAGTTTGCTCGGTGGTTCGATAGAGGTGGCGGCTTCTGTAGCGTGTGCGCGAGGTGCTCCCTAGCTAATAGTTCGCAAGACCGGATGAGCGCTCCCGTTTCGCTTTGTAACATGGGGAATGCGATGTTCCAGGTTCCACATTGTTGTGTGTGTGGGGAGGGGGTTCATTTTTTCAAGGTATGATGCCATGTTGATATAATCTTCACTCATTATCGGGTTTACATGTGTTGCATGGGGAAGTCTTCTGTGATTTTCATCAAACTTTTACTAAATAATAAGACAAAAAAAGGCCGCATGGAGCAGTTTTTTTTAAAGAAAAGAGCGTTATAACTTATAAGTAAAGACGAACACATCTGACAGTATCACACTTTGCTTTCGCTGGTGACAAACATACCACGATGTATTGCTCGAGCCAAAAATGAAGAATTCCGTGCGCGTGTTCAAATCCTATGTCGGCCACACTATTTTTTGATATTTTCTCCCCCAAATTAAAATTGCACCCTGTTTTCTTTACAAAATAGCGTTGCGGTAACCACGTGAGAAACCTCTAGCGCGTTTGGCAGGCCAGGCTCGTAAATTCAGCTATGTATACACACTTGTATGTGAACTATATATGTCTTCTTAATATTTGACTCGAAGATAAAATATATGTACACATTTTAATCAGTACAGCTGCCACCTGCCGGAAGTACACAAACTGTTGCATGTTACACTTCCAAAATAAGTGTAAATTAATTCTAACTATTGTACTAAGTCATACTCTTCCAAATTTGACTAAATTTACAAAAAGAGTAGTGACATACGTCAACCTTTATACTTTGAAACTACATTTCAGAAAAAATCTGGTGATTCAAATTTAGTGTCGTAAATGTTGCTACTCTCTTTATAAAGTTGGTCAAAGTTTAAAATATTCGACTACACGAGATAAAAGCTAGAAGTACACTTATTCGCGGACGAGGAAAGCATACCACCTTGGGAAATCGGTGTGTCGGTTTGGAAAGTCCTCTGGATTTCTCTCCATTATTTCAATTGTCCTCAGTACGTGAGGATGAAGAGGTGGAACATATTGGTTTGCAGCAGTATGTAGTAAGTGTTCTAGATTAGGAGGGCGGTCTTGTTCCGCATCAACGGGCGGTATCAGAAGCTGGCACCGGCATATGGGGCAACCTGGCTTCATCTCGAGCCACCTCTCGACGCACCTCCCATGGAACCTGTGTCCGCATGACGTCTCCTTCCAAACGGATATCATGTCCTCCTGAACCAAGCATATAGGGCATTCTTCGCAGTCGGATGACGCCTCCACCAGCTTTAGCACCTCTGCCGCCAGCGAGCCCGATGATGTCGACCCGTCTACGGTGGGAGTGTAGTATTCTTGGATCCCGAGTTGTCGTGGTTCCATGTCAGAAATAATCCACACGCTACCAAAATGCAGAACTTAATTGAACTGAAAACACAACAATTTGGTGCGCGTAGGTGTGTGTGTTTTCTTTTGACAGAACACTTCGATGTTTTGGCGTAGTCTACTTTGGTTATGTTGGGAATCTGACTCGATCGTTTGGTTCTTAGAGGAGGGCGTTCGGGTGGTATTTGTGGTGGACATCGGCGAAGCCCGAACGTGCGCTGGGAGTAGAAGTAGGAGTCCGATTCGATTTTGCGGTAGCGATAACCGGGCCTGATTCGGTCGGGCTAGTCCAGGCGCGACTGGGATTCGGTTGCAGCCGGCCATTACCTACCAATCGATCGAGCGTCCCCAGCCCAACACACCATGTTATGTTAGGGGATCTCCAGCCGCTGCACTCAAACAACCGTATTGTGTTTGAAGACATTGCTCTCCAGCCGTGTCCTCCAAACGTCGCCTCTAAAATTTTAAAATACTTTATTTTTATTTTAACAGATACAAGAAATTTATAGGTAATATTCAAAGCGGTGCAACATAAATAAATTATTACATATAAAAACTTCAAAAAGAACATAAAAAATTAAATGTAAAAACTTTGAATAAAAAATTTAACTATTTTTTCTTATTTGATGGCCCGCCTTGTCATCCTCACGGTGATGTTTCCTGCTCGTCACCTCGTCCGAAGAGCCGGTGTCGTTCGACGCGTCAGATGAACTTGTGTCCTCCTCGTCGTCGCCGGTGGTCCCCGGCCGCGCCTTTGCCCTCGCTTTCGCCTCCGCCTCCGCCTTTGCTCGGGCCGCCGCCGCCTACTCCTCCTCAGACTCTTCCTCCTCCTTCTCGTCGGCCTCCCATTCATCCTTGTTGTCCGGCGGCGGGGAACCATCGCTACGAGGCGTTGCAACTTTGTCCACCAATGGCGCCATCCCGGCGGCTTCTACTCGCTGTCGGTGTCTGATGGCATCTGAGAGAGATCGCTCATTGTGAGAGAGGAGAGGAGAGATGAATGGCGATGGCCAGTTGTAGATCACAAAGCATATACGTAGGGGTCTACCGAAGAGAGCGGTGGTTGCTCTTTCACGGTGTTCGCGCTCCATTCCGGCGGTTCGCGCGTCCATCGACGCGGTTGCCACTGCGACGATCCCCCTTCCCCGCAACTGCACCGTCGCTAGATAGACGACGGTTGAGCGTCCGTTCATGAGTCACTGACGCGTCAGGCCAGCTATTCCCCGTCTCGCATTTCGTTGTGTCCGGCGTGCTCGGAGCGTCCCTGTGCAGCGGGGACGGTCTCAGGATGCTGGACACAGTATTGAACTGCCGCGGACAAAAAAGACCTTTGGAATACGCGGCTGGGAATAAAAAAATTTGTCCAGCGCGCCCTAAATTTCTTTAGAGAAGGCTTTAGGAGCGCAGCTCGAGATACTGTCATGTCAGCCTGCTAGGCAACGAACTGCAGCTAAAAAAAAACCAAAACAACTAGGTCTCATAAACCAGGCGGTCTGAACGGCCAGCGGGAGTGATGTTTTGGCATATGATTGCTTTATTTTGAAATAGATCTAAGATACATTTTAGAATGTTAAAAAAATAGATAAAAAAGGTTTCACGCACATCTTCACGGTGCTACATGTTTATAAAGTTGTTTCATGAAAATTGACTTGTCGTGTGATAGGTGTAAAGAAAACAAAATCCGTTGCGAAAATAAGACGTTTGACATGATAAACTTTTCTCTTTTTTAAATAGACCACAAAAAATATTCCTTTTTTGCGAAACATGATGAACGGTCATATCACTAGTTAAACTGACTTTTCGTCCAGGCCTCCCCCCCCCCAGTGTCTGGAGCCGGGACAAATAGACCGGCCACGTCGCCCTGAAATCACAAAGAAGCTACGGGCCCTTTTGTCGCGGTTCTTTAAGGCCTTTAGTCCCGATTTGAGGCTCCGGCCTGGACAAAAGGGTCTGAGGCCTTTTGCGGCATGTTGGTAGCCCTTTTGTCCCGGCTGGAGACACGAGCCAGGACATAAATTCCAACCGTCCGTTCCCGCACGGAACCCGATCGGTCCTCGCCATTACTGGCACAAAATTCGGGTCGCTGGAATTTGAGCCACCGACGTGGCTAGCCAGGGGAATTGATCACCGGTGGCTGGCCCATGTTCATCTTCATCTTCCACTCCTTTATATACTCAAATCTTCTTCACCATTGTAACACACACCACATTCCTCTCCATCTAATCACCATTGCAAAAAAAATCCTCTTCGTCGATGTTTCGAACTCGATGGCGCGCTACCGGCTCCTCCAACTCGGGTTGAACCACTTCATGGCCGAAGCGATGGTTTTCAAGGTCACGGTCGCGCTCCGTGCAAGAAGGGTGGAGAAGTGGATCCGCCGCGTGAAGAGAGACTTTCTCGACGCCGAAACAAGGAAATGCGTCAGCTTGGACTGCGAGTTCACCAATCCTCACGCGCGAGGTGATCAGCGCACTGCCGTCCTTCAGCTCTCGCTGGCATCCGAGACGTTGGTGTTCCAGATTTGTCATGCCGATGAAGTGCCACAAGCGCTGAAGGAGTTCTTGCAGGATAGGAACATCAAATTCTTCAGCGCCGCTATCGGCAATGATGTTAAAATGCTGCATCACTATGACATTCGTATTACTTCTGCGTACGACCTCCAAATTTACTCCCCAACCCAACCAACAAGCCCACCCCGAATCTATATTATCTGACAAACTATACCATTGAGACAAACCTTGAGAAGAAGAAAAAGAAGAAGTACAAGAAGATGAACGTCACCGTGCAAAAAGAAGAAGAAGACGAGCTCATTTTTTGATGGTCCAATTTTACATTGAGCTACGAGCAAGTGCCATATCTTTCATCCCTTCTTGCACATTAGTTTCATCATCGTTATTCTCCTCTCCCAACTTAAACTGCACAATTAAATGGGTAGGTAAACGATGGGAATTTTTTTTACCTATGTAGGTATCAACCAAAGCGTAGGTATCATTTTACCTTCATTGAAGACCTACACATCATGTTGTCTGTCCTCCGGAAACTAGACTACATGTGTTGCATGCTTAGGTTCAGTTTTAGTTACGTATCACATGTTTACCTCCTTTTTTATACTTAGGTATCGTTTATTTTTGTATTGTGCAGGCATATGACTAGTGCAGGTCGGACTTGCTGGGTTCTTGCGGGTGTTGCTTCCCTGTCGTAGTAGTTGTTTTGTAGTTTCAACTTTGGTTTTGGGCTGAGCCATTTTAAACAGTCGCTAATAGAAAACATGATTTTCGTTCTGCACCCTGAGGGCTTTAGTCCCGGTTTAAAAACGAACCGGGATTAATGAGAGGCATTGATCCCGGTTTGTTTGGAACCTTTAGTTCTGGTTGGTATTACCCGGTTGGTATTACCAACCGGGATTAAAGATCAGTTCCGGTTGGTAATACCGGGAGGCTACCTCCTGGGCAAAAGTAGTCCCGGTTGGTATTACCAATCGGGACTAAAGGTCTACCTCTTAGTCCCGGTTCACTTTACCAACCGGGACTAAAGAGTTTTCTCGATTTTTTTCTCTCCACGCACCTCCACACCCTTCTATGGGATCGTCTTTTTTAGTTTTAAAAAATATAAAAGAAAATGATAGAAAATTCAAAAATATAATCTGTTGAGATTCCTGTATGTTATGCAACCTACTATTAGGATAAATTAATAGATTTGAATTTCCACTTCTTTTGCAAAAAAAAGTTTACAAAATGGTAAAATAACATTAACTTTTGCATACGACGTCAAAAACAAGTATATTATATCAAAATGATAGTAGGAAAAAGTTACATCCGAATTCACCGAGATTTACCCGGTAAGCCAATTTTTTAGATTCTCAAATTTTCAAATGAAAATATGAAAGCAGGAAGATTTTAGATTTACCAGAAATTCAAGATTATATATATATTTTAAAATAAATTAATAATTCCATCATGCATAAATATTAATGTTACTTAACCATAAAGTTAGCTAATTTTTAGATTTTCAAATTTTCAGGTTTTAGGTTTGGCAAAAAAAAAAATTAAAAATATTAAAATTAAAAATATTTATAATACAAATTTTAAAAGTTAATGTTCATTTATTTATTCAAGATTATTATTACATCATTACTTTTGTTTAATAATAGAATTATTTAGAATTCAAACAATAAAGAAGTGTGACATCGACCAACATGTTAATAGGATTGATATGATACTATTATCACATACATGTGCGTGAAGCACTTGAAAGTGAGATGAGAAGAAACTCGAAAGTTAAGCGTGCTAGTGCTAGAGTAGTGGGAGGGGATAGAGATCCAGTGCCTTGCTAGTCACAAGGCACAACTTGCCTTGTCCCCTCACATCCACCCTTCCCTTCAGATCCAATGGCCACCAATCTCAAGGTGTTGACCAGAACGCACGACCAGACCAACGAAATATCGACGCGGGAAGGGAAATGCTTGCGCGGGCTTCCCAGGCGGAGCTCTGCCGCCGGCGCCGTCGAGGGAAACGGGCAGGAGGGAGCTTGGACGGCTACAGCCGGAGAACACGCCGTCGGCGGGGCCCTCCGGCCCCACTACGACAGGCTCCTTCGCCCAGACCCGTCCTGCCAAGGCCCACCCCGCTAAAGGAAACATAGGGCAGGGAGCTCAGGCGGCTGCAGCCGTAGAAGACGCCGCCGGCAGGCACCTCCGCCCGATGCGCAGCTCCGACGACGCCCTCTGCCTCGCTCAAGCGAATTCAGTTGCGCCCATCTGATTCCTCTTGCAGCAGGTAGCTGATGTCTACGCACGCTTCTATTCCTGTAGACAGTGTTGGGCCTCCAAGAGCAGAGGTTTGTAGAACAGCAGCAAGTTTCCCTATCCTATGGCATCTGTCTGTTCACCACGACGACAGTTGGCGCCCACCGTGGGGCAAGCAGCGGCGCTTGCTGGAGTTCATATTCGGGCGGGCCTCCTCACCGTCGGCGGCGAGCGTGTCGTCACCGCGCTCGTCAACCGCATCCGCGACATGCGCTTCATCAACGACAACACGGGTTGCTTCTCCAATGGAGGTAAGTTCCCCAAGAACGGTCGCGTCATCGAGTTCGGCAGCATCCCCGTCTACTACGGCACCGTCCCCGAGCGCCAGTGCCTCTCGCCGGTGCTGGTGGCTCCGGACCCGCCAAGATCTGCGCTTCGCAGCGACCGCGCCGCCGGCAGCGTCGAGGTGCTGGTCATTGGTGCGGGCGACACCGACAAGGGAGCTGCGGCGGAAGGCGTTGGCCGGACGAAGTCCACACGCACGGCCAAGCCACCCACCGAGCGCGACCAGGAAGTTGCGGGAGCTTCTGCACCACCACCGGAGACTCCGCTCCAAGCGGCCATGAGCATCCTCGCCACGCCCATCGCGCAGAACATCGACCCAGCAGCGGCTCAGACGGAGCTGGAGGCGCAGCGCCAGACGCTGCTCGCGAACGAGGCCAACATCGTCCGGGCGCAGCGCGAGCTGAACCTGACCCTACGTGAGTATAATGCTGCCCATGGCTTTGCTTCTGTTAGCGCTCAGGCCGCCAGGATACCGGAAAACCGGCTTAGAGCCCGCAACCTAGATCAGGATTTGCGTAAGGAGATTCTTACCGGAAAGAGCACTTCTGCATCGTTGAGCATGGTAGAGAAACCTAAGTATAGCAGTCCGGATAAAACCATAAAAGCTGCTAAGGCTGTAGTAGAGCTGTGTGAATCGCTTTCCGGAGATGCTTTGGCAAAACAGCAAGAGCGTGTCAGGGAGCTGCTTGATACCATCGAGCAGCAAAATGCCGAGCAGCTAGCCAAGTTGAACAAGGCTGCGGCTTCGAAGTCCGTGCATTCAACAAGGAATGCCGGAAGCAAGTCCCATGGGCAGGCATCGTCCCCCCACCCGGACAAGAGAAAAGAAAAAGAGGTGAATGCGCAGCAGATGACTGTGTATGATCCGGTTCTTGCCGGAAAACAACAAGCCGGGCGACACGAGGCCGGTAGAAAAAGCCAAGGGGCAGATCGTGGCTACGCCAGATACAGCAACGCCAGAGATGAATATGCCGGTAGAGGTGAAACCGGGCAAAATTATCGTGTGCCAAGAGCTGCTTACGCAGAGGAGGAAATGCCACCGCCAAGGTACCGGCAGGCAAGGGCCGCGGTCCCGGAAAGATACGATGAAGCAGATTCGGCTACCGAAAGAGTTGGCAGCTACCGGAACCCTTTGGGGGAAAGGACGGGAGAAAGAATCCTACCAGACCGGGATGCGAGGCACAGGCTGGACAGGATGTATTTGTCTGAGAAAGTTGAAGCGGAAGGTCCTCCGGGTCCCAAGTGTTTTGGCCCGCGGATCATGAAAGAAGAACCACCGGTTCGCAACTTCACGTTGCCCCGCGATACAAAAACGTACGATGGTAGCACTAAACCGGAAGACTGGCTCGCGGATTACGTGACCGCAGTTTACGTCGCCGATGGCGGAGGAACTGTCGCTGGCGGAGGAAACCGGCGTTGGGCCGTGAGAATTATACCATCCTTCCTGGTAGGGCCTGCGCGTATCTGGCTGAACAACTTGCCTGCAGGAAGCATAAACGGTTGGTTGGACTTCGAGGAAGCTTTTGTAAGCAACTTTAGCAGTACCTACCGGAGGCCAAACAGGCCGCAACAGCTTGCCTTGTGCACGCAGCAGCCAAACGAAACAGACCGGGATTATTTGACCCGGTGGAACTCCACAAGGAACTCCTGTGAAGGGGTAATCGAAGCGCAGGCCATAGCTTGGTTTTGCAATGGGTGCAGAAGAGGTTCACCTTTGTGGCAAAAGCTACAGAGGAACATGCCAACAACGTTGGCAGAGATGATACATGTGGCGGATAGCTATGCGTTGGGAGACCCAATGCAGCCGGCAGTGCAGGCAGAGCCAGCACAAACAAGCCAGCCACGCCAAGATCAATACCGGGATAACCGGCACAACAAAAGAAGGGAAGATTTCCCGGATTGAAGATACAGTCCGCAGCAAGTTGCTGCTGTACAAGAGAATTCTGTTGCCAGTGGCAGCCAGAGGCACAAAACCGGATCGCAGTCGTGGGCGGGTCCTAAGAAACAATGGGTTAAAAAGGAACCCTGGGGCCAGAAAAAGAACTGGCAAGAACATGCAAAGTACACCATGGAAGCAGCCATGGACCAACCTTGCCGGTGGCACACACCAAATCCGGCTAATCCGTCAAACCATCTGACGAAGGATTGTTCCTGGACCAAGTACTTGATGCTAAAAGGTGCGGTAAAAGATGCGCAAGCACAGGGCTGTTCCACGATACTACCACCATCGCAAGATATGCTGCATCAGCATCCCTTGCCACCACCACCACCGCTTACCGGAGCGAATGCTATACCGGTGCAGCCTCAGCCAAACCGGCAGCAACATCAGCAAGTTCATCAGGTGGCTGATGGCAATGGCCAACCGCCACCACCAGCACCATTGGGCCGGAATATATACCAGGACCCAGACATGTGCTGTGTCGTGTTCGTTACTGAGCCAACTGACAAGCAAAGCTTGTACCGCCGCTCCATGGAAGTGAATGCAGTGATGCCGGCAGTACCAAGGTACATGTTGTGGTCAGATCAGGAAATCACCTGGTCGTTCAAGGATCATCCGAAAATCATGCCTAATCCGGGTGGTTATGCTCTTGTTGTGGACCTAATCCGGGTCGTTCAAGGATCATCCGAAAATCATGCCTACAGCTCGAGTGCGGTTCAGCAAGGTGCTGATTGGCAACGGAAGCAGCATAAACATAATGTACCGGCACACCATGCGTACGTTGGGAATCACTGAAAACATGTTGCAACCAACCCACACTACATTCCATGGGATCGTTCCGGGTTTGTCCTGCTCGCCCATGGGAAAAGTCTGGGTGGATGTGTCATTTGGAGGATGTGACAATTGCCGGGTGAAGAATGTCTTGTTCGAGGTGGTGGACCTAGACAGTCCTTACCATGCGCTGCTGGGGAGACCGGCATTGGCCTCATTCATGGCCTCAACTCATATGGCGTATCTCAAGATGAAGATGCCGGCACCATCTGGACCCCTAACCATTGTGGGAAACTACAAAGTCTCACTGGAAACCGCTTCCGCCGGGTCAAATCTGGCCGAATCGCTGGTAATCGCAGGAGAAAAAAGGAGAATGCAAACTGCGGTTGCGCTGGCTCAGTCTTCACAGTTGAGCTTAGCTGCAATGAGTGCCAACCTTGGCGCACTAACGTTCAAACCAACCAAGGAGACAAAAGACATCGTGCTGGACCCGGCTTACCCTGAGCGCACCGTTCGTATCGGTGCCGGTCTCAGTGAGGCATAGGAAAGCGCGCTCGTCAACTTCCTCCGTCAGAATCGGAATATCTTCGCCTGGTCTACCGATGACTTGGTAGGTGTTCCGAGGGAGTTGGCTGAGCATTCTCTGAATGTCCGGAAGGATGCGAAGCCGGTAAGGCAGCCGCTGCGCCGGTTTGCTGAAGACAGGAGAAAGATTATCGGAGAAGAGGTGACAAAGTTGTTGGTTGCTGGTTTCATCGTGGAGGTACTGCATACTGAGTGGCTAGCCAATCCGGTGCTGGTCGAGAAGAAAAAAGAGGAGAACCTAGAGGCAAAGGCTCCAAAGGTGTGGCGCATGTGCATCGACTACACCAACTTGAACAAGGCTTGTCCGAAAGATCCTTTCCCTTTACCCCGGATCGATCAAGTGATTGATTCCACCGCTGGATGTGAACTGTTGTCGTTCCTGGACGCCTATTCCGGTTTCCACCAGATTCCCTTGAAAAAGGAAGATCAAATAAAAACTGCATTTATCACCCCGCACGGGGCTTATTGCTATGTTACCATGCCTTTCGGTTTGCGCAACGCTGGTGCAACGTACCAGCGCTACATGCAAAAGTGTTTGTTTGATCAAATCGGAAAGAATGTGCAAGTCTATGTGGATGACATTGTGATAAAAACGAAGGTCAAGGAAACCTTGATCGATGATTTAAGGCAAACGTTTGATAACCTGAGAAGGTTCCGAATGAAACTCAATCCGGCAAAATGCACCTTTGGTGTGCCAGCCGGCAAGTTGCTTGGCTTTCTCGTGTCTAGCCGGGGCATTGAGGTCAATCCAGTAAAGATCCGGGCCATAGAAAGAATGGCAGTACCGCAAGAGCTTAAAGATGTGCAGAAGTTCACCGGAAGCTTGGCATCGCTAAGCCGGTTCATAAGCAGGTTGGGGGAAAAGGCCCTGCCGCTCTATGCTTTGATGAAAAAATCCGATACTTTTGTATGGACCCCTCAGGCAGACGCGGCATTTAAAGAGCTGAAAACAATGCTAGCTATTGCGCAGATATTGGCTTCACCTCTAGAAAGAGAGTCCATGCTGTTGTATATAGCAGCAAGAAATCGAGTCGTGAGCGTGGTGGTTGTAGTTGAAAGAGAAGAGGAAGGAAAAACCGTGCAGAGACCGGTATACTACCTGAGCGAGGTGCTCTCCCTCTCAAAACAAAACTACCCTCACTTCCAGAAGATGACTTACGGGGTGTACATGGCCGCCACAAAGCTCAAACACTACTTTGAAGAGCATCCCATGAAAGTAGTAAGCGAGGCACCAATTTCTGATATCATGGGAAACAAAGATGCTAGCGGCAGAATTGCCAAATGGGCAATTCAAGTATCACCATACATACCAGATTACGAAAGAAGGGACGCCATAAAGTCACAGGCTTTAGCTGATTTCTTGGTTGATTGGGCGGAGATGCAGTACAAACCACCAGAACACAAGGTAGAATACTGGAAGATGCACTTTGATGGATCCAAGCTCAAGAAGGGTCTGGGCGCCGGTGTGGTGCTCACTTCGCCTAAGGGAGATCATCTCCGGTATGTTTTACAAGTGCACTTCCGAGCATCAAACAATGTTGCTGAGTACGAAGCTTTGATCCATGGGCTCAAGGTCGCAAAAGAAATCGGTGCGCACCGGATCATCTGCTATGGTGACTCAGATCTTGTGGTGCAGCAATGTTCCGGAGACTGGGACGCAAAAGATGCCAACATGGCTTCATACCGGTTTCACGTGCAAAAGATTGCCGGATTCTTCGAAGGTTGTGAGTTTCACCATGTGCCGCGTGCAGAAAACGAAGCTGCGGATACTCTCTCCAAGCTAGGCTCCTCCCGACAGTAAATTCCTCCCGGAGTAGCTTTGGCTCACCTAAGGACTCCGTCAATCAAACCAAGTCCGGAATCAGAGTCAATTTTTGTACCGGAATCACATGTTGTGCCAATGGATATTGACGAAGGAAACCCGGGGACTGTTCCGGTAAACTCGGGGACTGTTCCGGTAAACTCGGGAACTGTTCCGGAAGACCCGGGGACTGTGATGTCTAAACCGGAAGAAGCTATGCTGGTGGACAATATGGAGATAGACATACCGGTATTCCTAGTCCGGGAAACGCCAACATGGGTTGAACCTATTAAGGAATTCCTGATCAACGGCACCTTGCCGATTGACGAAAATGAGTCGAGAAGGATCCAGAGAAGGTCCTAGGCATACACTATCATCAACGGTGAGGTGTACAAAAGGAGTGTTACCGGTGTCCTCCAGAGATGTGTGGAACCAGAAGAAGGAAAATAAATGTTGGTGGAGAGTCACCAAGGAGAATGTGGGCACCATGCTTCTTCAAGGGCCTTAGTGGCAAAAGTGTTCCGGCATGGGTTCTATTGGCCCACTGCTTTGGAAAACGCTGAGGACTTGGTACGAAAATGCAACGGCTGCCAGCGGTACGCCAAGCAAAATCATACCCCAGCGTCTGGCCTCAAAACTATACCACTGACATGGCCATTTGCTGTTTGGTGCCTTGACATGGTAGGTCCATTTAAAACTGCAAGGGGCAACATGACACATGTGCTGGTAATGGTGGATAAGTTCACCAAATGGTTGGAAGTGAAGCCTATCGCAAAGTGTGATGGGCATACGGCTGTGAAATTCTTAAAAGATGTGATCTTGCGGTATGGATACCCGCATAGCATCATCACTGACAATGGCACAAACTTTGCTCAAGGTGAGTTCAAAAGGTTTTGTGAGGATAACAATATCCGATTGGAATTGTGCTCCGTTGCACACCTGCAAGGCAATGGCCAGGTGGAAAGAACAAACGCTCTGGTGCTTTCCGGTATCAAGCCAAGGCTGATTGAACCGTTGGAGAAATCACCAGGATGTTGGCTAGATGAGCTACCATCTGTGCTGTGGAGCATCCAGACGACACTGAATCGTTCTACCGGATACACTCCATTTTTCATGGTTTATGGGGCAGAAGTTGTAATCCCAACCGATATCATTCATGATTCACCAAGGGTTCAACTCTATACCGAAAAAGAGGTAAAAGAGGCCCGAGAAAACGATGTGGACTTGCTAGAGGAAGCAAGAGAGCTGGATTTGGCAAGAACAGCCATATACCAGCAGAACCTCAGACGCTATCATAGCCGGAAGGTTAACCCGAGGGTGTTCCGGGAGGGAGATCTGGTGTTACGCCTAGTGCAGCGCACTGAGGGACACCAGAAGCTCTCACCCCCATGGGAAGGACCTTTCATTGTGAGCAAGGCTCTGCACAATGATGCCTATTACTTAATCGATGCACAGGAATCGAAGAAAGGCAAGGCGGACAGGTCTGGAGAAGAAACCAAGCGCCCATGGAACATAGCACTACTGCGTCCTTTCTATTCCTGAAGTTATGCTGTAAGAAGTTCCTTTTTGTACCTTAATGTTATGAATAAAGATGCCGGCACCTCGAATGAATCTCGGGGACTGCCTCTACCGAAAATTGCATGCAATGTGTTTATTTTTTCAGTTTACCGGTTGCTTGGTGAACATTTTTTCTTTCCGGTTTAGTAACGTGCTAAACCTACCGGAGTCTTCGACTGTGCTGTTGTCCGCAGACCAGCTTCATGGCAAGCAAGATAAACCGGTAGGAACTAAGCACGTGAAACACGAAGAGGATGAATGGGAACAATCAATCCGGAAAAATTTAACTAACCCCGCTTATACCGGTTTTTTGTGAAAAATTTCGAATTTTTTCTAAGTTCAAGAAAATGCTTGCTTGGCAAAAGAACTTTGTAACTCGTACGCCAAAAAACCCAGAGAGGTAGGCAGAGGCAAAGCAAAAGAACCAAGTGTGCATCGGATTGGATGCCGAAAAACTCCGGAATCTTCACAGTGCAAGATCAAAGCAAACGATATGTAAAATGCTAAGTTAGCACATAACACTTAATTTAAATGCTTACCGGTAAACAGATACCGGCATAACCACAATTGTTGTAGCACAAAGCAAAAGAACTGCTGAGTTTTATCTTACATCATAGACCCCGGCATACCGGGGTAGAATTTAACAAGTTTGAAACTCTAAGACAACAGATATAACATGGCACAAGGGAACAAGTTCAAGCAACGGGCAGCTGAGCACCGGCCTCAGGAGCTTCCGGGGGAGCAGCGCCTTCTCCGGCTCCCTCTTCTCCCTCCTCCTCGATCTCTTCCTCGTCGTCAGAGAGCGCATCTTTGACTTCGGGAGGGGGAGGGATGAAGGTGCGGAAGGGGGCGAACTCCGCGATCCGGTAGGCACGATCCTGGCGCTTGGCGGTCAAGACCGGATCCATATCTGGGGGTGCTCCCTCACGAACGGCGTGGAAGGCATCCAGATCCAGGTCTTCATACCAGGAGCAGGCGACGCACAGGGCCGCATCTGCTCCGGCACGAGCCGCAGAGCATCTCCATTCTCGGATCCTCCGGAAGCCGTCCTTTAGACGGTCAGAGAGAAGCGTTACGCTCTACGGCACAGCTTCCTCAGGCCATAGCACCTTGCAGATCTCCTTGGCATGATCTGGCAGATCAACCAAGTGCCGGTCCACGGCGCGCATGTGCTGAACCCGGGAGGAGAGCGCGACCAGATGGTCATATGCATCCCAGGGAAGCTCCCGGTCGCTGAAAGACAGCTCCGTCCTGCGCTCCTCTACCTTCCGGACGGCGTACTCCTGGGAGTCCGGAAAGATCCCTACAAAAATAAAGAGGATAAGGACACACTACCGGATGATATAATCTTATAAGCAGTAGGGGAGAGAAGAAAGGTTTACTGAGGAGCAGCGTGTCGGTTTGTACGACCAGCCGGTCGTAGTCTTTCTGCTCCGTCATAAGGGTGGCAACCTGGTTTTCAGCCAGCTCCCGTGCCTTGATCTGCTCCTCCCGGGCCTTGGTCTGCTCCTCCAATTCAGCCCGCAGCACTGCGGTGGAGTTCGTGAACTCCTCCAAGGATTCGTTCAGCTTAACCTCCGCTGCCGCCTGGACTTTCTCGAGCTCCCGGGAATGCCGGGATTCGACCACCCTGAGTTGTGCCTTCAGTTCGGAGAAGTTATTTCTCTGAACATCAGAGCCTGCTGATGCTCCTTGGCGAGCCGCTCCTTTTCCGTTGCAGGTCGGAAGGGAAAACGTTAACGGAAAGATAACTCCGGTAAAACGGAAAGATGCAGGGCAACTGGACAAGAAATGATACCTTTGAGCGCGGCAACCTGGGAGGACAAGGCCTCGATGGTGGCTTCCGGGACAACTGAAGTGTAGAAAGTTTTGTAAGTACCTGAAGGGAAAGCAACAGGTAAAAAGAAGCCGGATGAGCAAGGAAAAAAAAAGCTAACCTTGGCATTGGCTGTGGTCTTCCGAAAGCTCTCGGTGCTCCCATAGCAGCTCCTCAAAGAGCTGTTTCCGGGTAGTCGCCGTGCTCTGTTCAAGTTGAAAAGATTTTTTGGTAACGAATATGCCGGCAAGGAGAAAAGTTCCGCGCTAAGTGCTGCGCTCTCAACCCGAAACTCGGGGACTGGCTATGCCGGTTTTTCGTGTTTTTAGCAAAGTTTCGCGCTGAGAGCTTCGCTCTCAACCCGAAACTCGGGGACTGGGAAGATATATAATCCGGAAAAAGTAAAAACCGGCAAGGATGTAAAAGAAATTGAGTTTGTGCAGCTTACCACCACATTGTTGTTGGCGTCGTGCCACGCGGTGTCAAATTCTTTGACAGCGCGCCGCAGCCGGCCAAAGTGCTGGGCGGTGACAGCGCGCCGCAGCCGGCCAAAGTGCTGGGCGGTGCTCCGGGGGCCGGAAGCGTCCACAACCGGAAGCTTGTCCTTCCCCAGGCCGCAGGTCGCAGGGGACAGATCCGCCTGATTCCACTTATGGGCGTAATCAGCGAGATGCCCCAGTTCGACCCCTCCGCGGGTTAGCTCGGTGATCCGGCCCAACTGAGCTGAGACCGGTTCTCCGGCCACGACGGAGGTGCGGCTAGTGTGCAGCACCAGCGAGGAATGCGCAGGAGCGGGCCCGCCGGTAGAAGCGGTCGGTGGAGGAGTTGGAGTCTTGGACGGCGCAGGAGCCCCAGGAGCTTCCTTTGCCGGAGAGGAGCTGGCCGGCCCGGAAAAGTCCGGCACGGCCCTGGAGGGGGAGGAAGCGGTATTCTTTTTCTTCTTTGGGACAGGAGGACAAGAGGTTCCCCCTGCCCGGCGTCTTCAGCGCCAACGCCGATGTTGCTAGCGCCGGTATCTTGGTTCCTAGGAGGAGAAACAGGTTTCCCCTCCGCGCGGTGCTGTGGAGGTTTAGGGGCCACGCGCCCCGTACTTGTGCTGCCCCCGCAGGGAAGGCAGAAGGTTTGCCAGCACCAGATGGTACCGGACTTGGTTGAGGAGGAGGTGAGGCCATGGGCGAACCCTCAGAGCTTTCCGGCCTCATGCCAGAGGCGCTCTTGGTTATCTTGAGGGCATGCCTGAAAGGATTAAAGAGAAAATGATGTTAAGGAAGAGCAACCGGAAGAAGAGCCGTGAAGCGAAAGAGATGGAAGCTTACCCAGAGGCAACCGACATCTTCCGGTGATGCTTAGCGGTAACCTTCCTCCCACCGACGACTTCCTGCCGGCAACGCTTGGCGGGAGGAGCATGGCTTGAGCCGGCCTCGGTAGCGGGCGCCTTGTTCTTCCGGCCCTCGGAGCCTGCTGAGGGAAGGTCTGCAGAAAGAGAAAACGACGGATGAGAAAAATGAAGAGGCAAAAATGCCTCAAGTATAACAACCTCGTCATTCGAACCAGAGTCCTTACCGGGATGAGGGGTGTGGGTGCGACCCATTTGCTGCCTTCCCCTCACGTAGGGATCGGCGTCGAGGTCGTCCTGAAAGATGTGATCCGGCGTGTAGGATGCCGGATGCTCCTGTTTGATCCAGCGAAAGTTCTGAAACAAAAGTAACACGTTAGAGCGGAATACATGTGGTGCTATCCGGAGAAGCTTTCCGAAAATTTCAAGGCCTTACTCGCCGTGGAGGAGAGTTGCGGCGGCTATAGGGGCCAGCCCATATCTCCCGCTAGAACTTAGCGGGTTCTGGCAGATCTGCTTGGCATTAAGGACCAGGTCAGTAGGGCTAAGCAGATGGGTTGTGATCCTTGTCGGGTCCATCGGCCCCGACATCTCACTGATCTTGTGGGCGCGCCGCTGGAGGAGCAGCACCCGGCGCGCGAGGAAGACGCGGACCAGGTCCTCCGCGCAGAGGTTGGTCTCTTCCCGGTTGATGTCGATGAAGCCGGCAATCCGGGTGGACTCTTTGTCATCCCTCGGATTGTGGAGCCAGTTCTTCATGGAGGGCAGCCCGGGAACGTATGCCGGAAGATTACTGAAGTCTTCCGGACCGCCGTTCCGGACATAGAAAAAGGTTCTCTGCCAGGTCTGGACAGAGTCCAGACCAGAGAGTTTGTAGAAGTTGCTTCCGAAGCGAGGAGACAAGATGCAGCCTCCACACCGGACAAAGGGTTTAGGCGGAGGAAGTTCCCTATCTTGAATAGAGTTCTTCCGGAGATAGTAAAAGAAAGAGAAGTTATCTACAGAAGGAGTGATACTGCAGTATCCCTCCATGAAGGCGGTGAAAGAAGAAAGGTAGAAGATGGCATTGCCAGGAAGATGGTGGGGCTGAAGTTCGTAAAAATCTAAAAAGCGCCGGAAGAAGTCCGACGCTGGAAGGCCTAAGCCGCGTTCAAAATGAGCGGCGAAGACCACGATTTCACCCGGCTCAGGCTCAGGCTGGGGCTCCTCACCAGGGATCCGGCACCAAACCTCTTCCGGAATCCTCCGGGAGCGGTAGAGCCAATCAATGTCCGCCTGGGTCACATCGGAGCCCATCCAGGCTCCCCTCATATAGGAGTCCAGATCTATTTCGGCGCCATGGCTGGAGCTGCCGGCTTCCCCTTGGTTACCGGTAGCAGGAGCAGAGCTACCGGTACCAGCCTCGCTCTAGGCAAGATCTGCCGTTAGCCCATCGGAGGCTTCATCGTGGTGGCTGCTGCCGGCGGACTCGGAAAGATAAAGATCGGTTGACATCTGAATAAAGATGTCGGACGCTACTCGCAAACAACTTTCCCTAATCCTAGCCTCGTGCGAAGATCTACGAAAAGGGGAAAAAGCAAGAAAAAACCGAGATAATTATCCTAGCGCCCCAAGAACTGAAATGCCAAGAAAAGCAAGAAGATATTGGATCTAGAGACAAACCAGAGGCGGCGGAGGCGTTGGCGAAGATGTTTGCCGGAGGAGCGACGGGCTCGAGGTCGTCGGAGAAGGACGGCGGCGTAGGCGTGCAAAGGGAGCCTGCGGGAACCCGAGGTTGCGGCAGGCGAAGATCTTCGAGGAACCTCGCTACGGCGGAGGATCCCCTGTGCAGCACGAGCAGCAGCTAGACCTCGTCGGAGCAGTGCTTCGGCGGAGAACAGCGACGGCGCAGACACAGGCGGCAGGAAGCTAAGAGCGCAAGAAGGGGGCGAATGCGAGAATAAGAAGAAGGAGGAACCGCTCCCCCCTTAAATAGGGAGAGCGCGTAGTGGGCCGAAAACTGCTGGGCCGCGGCGGTTCGGTTCTTGGGCCGCCACGTGGCGCGCGGATACACACGCGGAAAATAAAAGACACAGGGAAGGCCACACGGATCCGGAACGGCCACGGGGATCCGGTGCGGCGTCATAAATGTTGGCGCAGAAGACGAACCGAAGTGACCACTGACACTGTCGCGCACCAGGCACAGTGCGCATGTCACTGACAGGCACGATACTCGAGATATTCTCGACTTCGTCGAGGAGAGGATTAATGACAAGAGATGCCGGAGAAAACTGGTACAGATACGTAAGTTCGGCAAGGGCGCCGAAGAGTTCGATCCGGATTCCGGAAGGATTAAACCGGTACCTTGAGAAAGGAAAACCTGGCATGGTCCGTTGGATAGGATCCACCGGACTATACCAGCTTCGGGGACTAATGTTGGGGGGATGACCCCCGGTATGCCAAAGGCATGCCGAAACCGGATGGTTTAGGCCATCGAAGTACCGGTTTAAAGTTTATTCCGGATAGCAGAAGTTGATTCAGGGAATCATACCGGTATCCCAAGGAGGGGATACCGGGACTTGCTGAGAGCCTACCGGAATAACCGGAAGAGGTTATACTGTAGCACGTCGGCGGAGACCAGTCAAAGATGCTCTCCAGAGCTAGAGGACAAAGATGAGCGAAGCACTTCAGCTTTAATCGAAGCCATGACGACAAAGGCAGAGGATGACGTAAAAGGTGCCGGAGGATGTCACGGCTTCGATTAAAGGCAAACCGGCATCACCGGTAGCCAAAGTAGCTTTGTAAAGTAGTTTGTCTAGTCAAAGATCCCATTAGGGTTTCTGGGGTTTCCTTCCCTTGTAAGCCACCCTCTCCCCTATATAAGGAGAGGGGGCACAACCCTTCGCGGGCACGTTACGAGACTCTAGTTTACGAAGCTTGTACAGTGAAACTTGTAAGCACTTGTGATGAAGAAGTAGAGAGATCTAGTGTTGTTCTTGTTCTTGTGTTCATCATCTTCTTCCTTTGGCCAAGGCCAAGTTCTTGAGGATCCATCCGGAAATCTCTCCATCCATAACACAAACCCTCTCCCGAATCCTCTAGCGTCCATTCGGCCCCAACTTAAGCCATCCTATGGCATCTATCTGTTCACCACGACGACACTCCTGGACCGCGCCGGTATGCTTAATTGCAAACCCGTGGCCACGCCTGTCGACACGAAGTCCAAGCTCTCCGCCACGGATGGTTCGTTGGCCACGGATGCATCATTTTATCGCTCCATCGTCGGTGCCCTGCAGTACCTCACCTTGACCCGCCCCGAGCTGCAGTATGTTGTCCAGCAGGGCAGCAGATGTGCCTTCACATGCTTGCTCCGCGGGATCCTCATTGGGCTGCGGTCAAGCGGATCCTCCGCTACATTCGTGGCACCATGGACTTCGGCCTCTCCCTCCACGCCTCCACCGCCACAGACATCGTCGCCTACTTGGACGCCGATTGGGCAGGCTGCCCCGACACGCGTCGCTCCACGTCTGGCTACTACGTCTACTTCGGACCTTCGCTCATCTCCTGGTCGTCTAAGCGACAATCCACGGTCTCTCGCTCCAGCGCCGAAGCGGAGTACCGGGCTGTTGCTAACGCGGTTGCCGAGGTCTCTTGGCTGCGGCAACTCCTCGTTGAGCTTTCATGTCCTGTTGCCAAAGCCACCGTGGTCTATTGCGACAACGTCTCCGCCGTCTACCTCTCCGCCAACCCGGTCCACCATCGCGGCACCAAGCATATTGAGCTGGACATCCATTTTGTTCGGGAACAGGTGGCCCTCGGACACATTCGAGTACTTCATGTGCCCACTCCCAACAATTTGTGGATATCATGACAAGGGTCTCCCTACGGCATCATTTGAGGAGTTCCGGTCCAGTCTATGCGTTCGACCAGGAGATGCTTCGACTGCGGGGGGTGTTGAGATACATATCCTTGTATATCCGGATGTGTATCTTCTGTAGTTATGTATAGCGATACATATCTTTGTATTGATTATTGGGCCCGCCTCCTTCCTTGTATAGTCGAGAACATGGCCTATATATGTAACGTCATATGCACCCAATCAATACATTGTGAGTTACATCCCTCTCTACAATGGCTACCCTGAATTAAATATCAAGTGTTTGCCTGAGGGCATGGAACCACTCACCAACCTCCAAACACTAGTTATTTGTGATTGCCCTGGTGCGATTAGAGGAGAACATGATGAAGCTGGCTCACATAAAAAACAAGCTACATGTCCTACCAAAGCTGCCTCTCTGTAGTGCTAATCTTATTTTATTTGTACGTACTCTTTCTGCTTCTCTTATATTAGAATTTACTCTGTCTTCCATTTCTTACAGGGTGTGTGTGGGGGGAGGGGGAGTATGTTGGACCTTCATCCTTGTTTTCAGCTCAGTTTTTTTTTGTAATTGAAGAATAAAAAGAATGAGATATGTAGTAACATCATATTGGTTTTTTGTTGCAGCCCTACTGTTCCCTACTATCCCAAACTCTGAGTACAAACCAACATTAACTACGCAAATGGCTCTCAATTTGTATTATATGTTCCATCTGTCGGCACATGTGTTTTGTCTCTGTTCTCACATATTTAGAATTGGCTTCACGGCGTTCGGTCGGGTAAAGTTTTCGCTTTGCTACTCAGGTCGTTCACATGCGCATGCAGGAGTAGTTGGACCCATCTCGCACATCTAAATACTGAAACGCACAGCTGTAAAGAAGCATAAAGTCCCCGTAGAGTGACTTGATGCAGTTGCCTGGGGCGATTTACACAAAATAACCCAAAACTGAAAGAAAAGCACAGACTCTGACCCTCCGGCGAAACTATTTCACGGATCTAATCCTTTTGTGTGGCGCCCCTCCCACGGGCGCCACACATGCCCATGTGGCGCCCCTGCTGCCGGCGCCACTGTCCCAGCCGACGTGGCCCATCGACGCTGAGCTGGCTAGCCGATCCGACGTGGCAGGACGTGTGGCGCCCGTGGCAAGGGCGCCACACGTCCACTTAAGTTTGGCCGCGCGCGTCCAGCCAGCTGATGCGTGTGGTTGGCACGTCCGTTGGGAACCCCAAGAGGAAGGTGTGATGCGCACAGCGGCAAGTTTCCCTCAGTAAGAAACCAAGATTTAATCGGACCAGTAGGAGTCAAGAAGCACGTTGAAGGTTGATGGCGGCGGGATGTAGTGCGGCGCAACACCAGGGATTCCGGCGCCAACGTGGAACCTGCACAACACAACCAAAGTACTTTGCCCCAACGAAACAGTGAGGTTGTCAATCTCACCGGCTTGCTGTAACAAAGGATTAACCGTATTGTGTGGAAGATGATTGTTTGCAGAAAACAGTAGAACAAGTATTGCAGTAGATTGTATTTCAGTAAAGAGAATTGGACAGGGGTCCACAGTTCACTAGAGGTGTCTCTCCCATAAGACAAATAGCATGTTGGGTGAACAAATTACAGTTGGGCAATTGACAAATAAAGAGAGCATGACAATGCACATACATATCATGATGAGTATAGTGAGATTTAATTGGGCATTACGACAAAGTACATAGACCGCCATCCAACTGCATCTATGCCTAAAAAGTCCACCTTCAGGTTATCATCCGAACCCCTCCCAGTATTAAGTTGCAAAGCAACAGACAATTGCATTAAGTATGGTGCGTAATGTAATCAACAACTACATCCTTAGACATAGCATCAATATTTTATCCCTAGTGGCAACAGCACAACACAACCTTAGAACTTTCTGTCACTGTCCCAGGTGTCAATGCAGGCATGAACCCACTATCGAGCATAAGTACTCCCTCTTGGAGTTACAAGCATCTACTTGGCCAGAGCATCTACTAGTAACGGAGAGCATGCAAGATCATAAACAACACGTAGATATAACTTTGATAATCAACATAACAAGTATTCTCTATTCATCTGATCCCAACAAACGCAACATATAGAATTACAGATAGATGATCTTGATCATGTTAGGCAGCTCACAAGATCCGACAATGATAGCACAATGGGGAGAAGACAACCATCTAGCTACTGCTATGGACCCATAGTCCAGGGGTAGACTACTCACACATCACACCGGAGGCGACCATGGCGGCGTAGAGTCCTCCGGGAGATGATTCCCCTCTCCGGCAGGGTGCCGGAGGCGATCTCCTGGATCCCCCGAGATGGGATCGGCGTTGGCGGCGTCTCTGGAAGGTTTTCCGTATCGTGGCTCTCGGTACTGGGGGTTTCGTCACGGAGGCTTTAAGTAGGCGGAAGGGCAAGTCAGGAGGGGGCACAGGGGCCCCACACCACAGGCCGGCGCGGCCAAGGGGGGGCCGCGCCGCCCTAGGGTTTGGGCACCCTGTGGCCCCACTTCGTTTCATCTTCGGACTTCTGGAAGCTTCGTGGAAAAATAGGCCCCTGGGCTTTGATTTCGTCCAATTCCGAGAATATTTCCTTACTAGGATTTCTGAAACCAAAAACAGCAGAAAACGAGCAATCGGCACTTCGGCATCTTGTTAATAGGTTAGTTCCGGAAAATGCACGAATATGACATAAAGTGTGCATAAAACATGTAGATAACATCAATAATGTGGCATGGAACATAAGAAATTATCGATACGTCGGAGACGTATCAGCATCCCCAAGCTTAGTTCTGCTCGTCCCGAGCAGGTAAAACGATAACTACGGATAATTTCTGGAGTGACATGCCATCATAATCTTGATCATACTATTTGTAAAGCATATGTAGTGAATGCAGCGATCAAAACAATGTATATGACATGAGTAAACAAGTGAATCATAAAGCAAAGACTTTTCATGAATAGCACTTCAAGACAAGCATCAATAAGTCTTGCATAAGAGTTAACTCATAAAGCAATAATTCAAAGTAAAGGCATTGAAGCAACACAAAAGAAGATTAAGTTTCAGCGGTTGCTTTCAACTCGTAACATGTATATCTCATGGATATTGTCAACATAGAGTAATATAATAAGTGCAATAAGCAAGTATGTAGGAATCAATGCACAGTTCACACAAGTGTTTGCTTCTTGAGGTGGAGAGAAATAGGTGAACTGACTCAACAATGAAAGTAAAAGAATGGTCCTCCATAGAGGAAAAGCATCGATTGCTATATTTGTGCTAGAGCTTTGATTTTGAAAACATGAAACAATTTTGTCAACGGTAGTAATAAAGCATATGCATCATGTAAATTATATCTTATAAATTGCAAGCCTCATGCATAGTGTACTAATAGTGCCCGCACCTTGTCCTAATTAGCTTGGACTACCCGGATTATCACCGCAATACATATGCTTTAACCAAGTATCACAAAGGGGTACCTCTATGCCGCTCGTACAAAGGTCTAAGGAGAAAGCTCGCATTTGGATTTCTCGCTTTTGATTATTCTCAACTTAGACATCCATACCGGGACAACATAGACAACAGATAATGGACTCCTCTTTTAATGCTTTAAGCATTCAACAACAATTAATTCTTTTCTCATTAGAGATTTGAGGATGTTTGTCCAAAACTGAAACTTCCACCATGGATCATGGCTTTAGTTAGCGGCCCAATGTTCTTCTCTAACAATATGCATGCTCAAACCATTCAACTCGGTGTAGATCGCCCTTACTTCGGACAAGACGAACATGCATAGCAACTCACATGAAATTCAACAATGAAAAGTTGATGGCGTCCCCGATAAACATGGTTATCGCACAACAAGCAACTTAATAAGAGATAAAGTGCATAATTACATATTCAATACCACAATAGTTTTTAAGCTATCTGTCCCATGAGCTATATATTGCAAAGGTGAATGATGGAATTTTAAAGGTAGCACTCAAGAAATTTACTTTGGAATGGCGGAAAATACCATGTAGTAGGTAGGTATGGTGGACACAAATGGCATAGTGGTTGGCTCAAGTATTTTGGATGCATGAGAAGTATTCCCTCTCGATACAAGGTTTAGGCTAGCAAGGCTTATTTGAAACAAACACAAGGATGAACCGGTGCAGCAAAACTCACATAAAAGACATATTGAAAACATTATAAGACTCTACACCGTCTTCCTTGTTGTTCAAACTCAATACTAGAAATTATCTAGACCTTAGAGAAACCAAATATGCAAACCAAATTTTAGCATGCTCTATGTATTTCTTCATTAATTGGTGCAAAGCATATGATGCAAGAGCTTAATCATGAGCACAACAATTGCCAAGTATCACATTACCCAAGACATTAATAGCAATTACTACATGTATCATTTTCCAATTCCAACCATATAACAATTTAACGAAGGAGAAACTTCACCATGAATACTATGAGTAGAAACCAAGGACATACTTGTCCATATGCTACAGCGGAGCGTGTCTCTCTCCCATAAAGTGAATGCTAGGATCCATTTTATTCAAACAAAACAAAAACAAAAACAAACCGACGCTCCAAGAAAAAGCATATAAGATGTGATGGAATAAAAATGTAGTTTCAGGGGAGGAACCTGATAATGTTGTCGATGAAGAAGGGGATGCCTTGGGCATCCCCAAGCTTAGACGCTTGAGTCTTCTTGATATATGCAGGGGTGAACCACCGGGGCATCCCCAAGCTTAGAGCTTTCACTCTCCTTGATCATGTTGCATCATACTCCTCTCTTGATCCTTGAAAACTTCCTCCACACCAAACTCGAAACAACTCATTAGAGGGTTAGTGCACAATATAAATTATCATATTCAGAGGTGACACAATCATTCTTAACACTTCTGGACATTGCATAATGCTACTGGACATTAGTGGATCAACGAAATTCATCCAACATAGCAAAAGAGGCAATGCGAAATAAAAGGCAGAATCTATCAAAACAGAACAGTTCGTATTGACGAATTTTAAAATGGCACCAGACTTGCTCAAATGAAAATTCTCAAATTGAATGAAAGTTGCGCACATATCTGAGGATCATGCACGTAAATTGGTTTAATTTTCTGAGCTACCTACAGGGAGGTGGACCCAGATTCGTGACAGCAAAGAAATCTGGAACTGTGCAGTAATCCAAATCTAGTACTTACTTTTCTATCAACGGCTTAACTTGGCACAACAAAACACAAAACTAAGATAAGGAGAGGTTGCTACAGTAGTAAACAACTTCCAAGACACAAAATAAAAACAAAGTACTGTAGGTAAAAACATGGGTTGTCTCCCATAAGCGCTTTTCTTTAACGCCTTTCAGCTAGGCGCAAAAAGTGGGTATCAAGTATTATCAAGAGACGAAGTGTCAACATCATAATTTGTTCTCATAATAGAATCAAAAAGTAACTTCATTCTCTTTCTAGGGAAGTGTTCCATACCTTTCTTGAGAGGAAATTGATATTTTATATTACCTTCCTTCATATCAATAATAGCACCAACAGTTCGAAGAAAAGGTCTTCCCAATATAATGGGACAAGATGCATTGCATTCAATATCCAAGACAACAAAATCAACGGGGACAAGGTTATTGTTAACGGTAATGCGAACATTATCAACTTTACCCAAAGATTTCTTTGTAGAATGATCAGCAAGATTAACATCCAAATAGCAATTTTTCAGCGGTGGCAAGTCAAGCATATTATAAATTTTCTTAGGCATAACAGAAATACTTGCACCAAGATCACATAAAGCATTACAATCAAAATCTTTAACCTTCATCTTAATGATGGGCTCCCAACCATCCTCTAGCTTTTTAGGAATAGAGGTTTCACGCTCTAGTTTCTCTTCTCTAGCTTTAATGAGAGCATTTGTAATATGATGTGTAAAGGCCAAATTTATAGCACTAGCATTAGGACTTTTAGCAAGTTTTTGCAAGAACTTTATAACTTCAGAGATGTGGCAATCATCAAAATTCAAACCATTATAATCTAAAGCAATGGGATCATCATCCCCAATGTTGGAAAAAATTTCAGCAGCTTTATCACAAGCAGTTTCAGCAGTTTTAGCAGTTTCGGGCAGTTTCTCGCGCTTTGCATTAGAAGTGGAAACATTGCTAACACCAATTCTTTTATTATTAATAGTAGGAGGTGCAGCAACATGTGTAGCATTAGCATTACTAGTGGTGGTAATAGTCCAAACTTTAGCTACATTCTTCTCTTTAGCTAGTTTTTCATTTTCTTCTCTATCCCACCTAGCACGCAGTTCAGCCATTAATCTTATATTCTCATTAATTCTAACTTGGATGGCATTTGCTGTAGTAACAATTTTATTATGATGATTTTCATTAGGCATAACTTTCGATTTCAAAAGATCAACATCAGTAACTAGACTATCGACTTTAGAAGCAAGTATATCAATTTTCCCAAGCTTTTCTTCAACAGATTTGTTAAAAGCAGTTTGTGTACTAATAAATTCCTTAAGCATGGCTTCAAGTCCAGGGGGTGAACTCCTATTATTGTTGTAAGAATTCCCATAAGAATTACCATAGCCGTTGCCATTATTATAAGGATATGGCCTATAGTTGTTACTAGAATTGTTCCGGTAAGCATTGTTGTTGAAATTATTATTTTTAATGAAGTTTACATCAACATGTTCTTCTTGTGCAACCAATGAAGCTAATGGAACATTATTAGGATCAATATTAGTCCTATCATTCACAAGCATAGACATAATAGCATCAATCTTATCACTCAAGGAAGAGGTTTCTTCGACAGAATTTACCTTCTTACCTTGTGGAGCTCTTTCCGTGTGCCATTCAGAGTAGTTGATCATCATATTATCAAGAAGCTTTGTTGCTTCACCAAGAGTGATGGACATAAATGTAATGTCCCAGGTTTAGAGACGATCGAGGGGTAGAATTTAGAAAGGGATGTGCATTGCATAGTAAATTCTGGGGAAATTTCGCGCTTTTAAACAAAAACTGCATCGAAGGGGGACAAGTTTCTCTCTCGACACCTTACAGGGTTAGGGTTTCGAGAGTGCGACAAACTTGCTTCTCACTTCAATAGTTAGGGTTTTGAGAAGAGAGAAGAGAGTTTGCTTGATTGAATTCCAAATGATATGACATGGTTGAATTCAAACCAAGGCTGAATTTGAATTTCAAATTTAAACATCATATGAATATCTCATAATTCAAAATTGAGGTAATTCATTAAACAAATATTAATAATTAAGTAAATGATCAATAATGAACTAGATGAACAATTATAATAAAGTAAAGCTCATTAGAGAAAACTTTGAGCTTTATTGATCATCACACACATTACAATGTCTTTACAATATTCATAAGTGAAGTAAAAGAATAATACAACACATTACATAAATGGGCAGAATAGAAGAAAGGAAAATAAAGAAAAATTACAAGTTAATATCCTAGTCTAAATTCTACAAGATCATCTTCACTTGATCTTGTATATGATGAACTCCAAGTCCATTTTTTTATCCATTCTTGATCCCTGCACAAAATCACAAAGAAGAAGAACAAATTATGCCAAGTGGCAAAGCCACTTGGCAGATTAGAAAAGAAAGTTATAATGGTGGATAATATCACAGCTCTGCCGAGCTGATCCACACCAAGCCAGGTTCACATGATCTGGTTCACACAGACACACAAGCAGCACACACATCAGGTGTGCATGCTCAACACACAGGCACTGAGTGTGCATGTGGCACCACACACTCACACCTCATCAGTGAGTCACCAAAAGGGACAAGCAGGAGCTGTCGACCAGGGATGCAAGAGAGCACCATATAAAACCTTTTCAGAGCCAAACCCTAGTTATTTGTTCATCCATCGACAGGCAGCAGTGGTAAGTTCATCAAGAATAGCCAAGAACACCAAGAACAGGTGAACAGCTAGAGCTGTCTCATCTACTCACAATCACCAGAAATTAAACCAAGACTTCAAGCTTGCTAGGAGGAGCAGGGCAAGCAAAAGACCACCGAAGCAAAACCTCTACACCAACACTCATTTTCTAGGAGCTGGAGTGAGGTATACCACACAAAAGCCTCGAGCAAGATCATATCTTGCTCATAATTAAGCATACAATACATCACTGGAGCACAGAAGGGTAGAATGCCCTGTGTGTGTCATCATCTGGCTACCAGGCCATTTGGTGCAAGCATAGATGGGTAAGACCACTAGGTAAACATCCTATGGGAACAACAGTTATGCAAATCCATGCATAACTAGAGAAATCCAGCCAAGAATGAAACCATAGCTAGCCTAATCCACACACTAAGCACCTACAGCTAGCTAGGCCATCAGACTATAGACAAATCCTTGTCTATATACATTTCTCAACACCAAAAGCCACTGGTAGTCCAAGATTGGATCAAGCCAGTGAACAACTATTCCATTCCAACCAGATCAACACAAACCATGGCAAATCACGGATAGGGGAGCAACCCGGACGAGCAACACAAGTGCCGTCGGGGTCACCTCAACCCCGAGCCAAGCACAAGAACCTATACCTCATTATCCATTTGGATTCAGTAAAGGGCTAGGGTACTCAACTGAGAGTTGGCATCCATCTAGCCCTGTCACAATTAATTAGATGATCACAACTGCACAGCAGCTCACATCACTTATCCACTTCAGTAAAATTCAGGCAACACAGATAAGTGAACAAAACAAATAAAGAAAAGCACCAGGGCTTTGCAGTGATCCAATGGATCAGTGCAAGCAACAGCATTTGCATAAGCCAACAACAATACACACCAGGTTAAGCCTGTGTGATACACACACAGCATAGAATGAGTAACAGTGAGCCACAGACACCAAAGAGCAGCTTTTACAAGCAACTGGTGATCATATGATCACCAGAAGCTTGCCAGAGCATGCTACTGCATGCTAGAACTCATTCTAAGCAATTCACACATGAACAGATAATTTGATAACTGAACAATTGCATCACAGATAAGAGCAACAGGCTTTATAATTGTATCCAGAAGCACATCAAAGGCTTGATGAACCAGAGGATCATAATACACAAGCAAAGCACATATAAATTCATCACTGGATCCCACTGCTAAGCCAACAGTAATACTCAATTAAGCATAGTCATGAATCTGAACAAAATGAACTAGCCCAGGGGCACTGGCACTTGCAAGTATGCAAGGATTAATCACCACAATCAAGCCAGGGACAAGATTAAGCACACACAGTATGCCCTAGTGACAGTAAAAATGAATAGGAGCATGCCAGTAGGCCATGAGCATCACTGGATGCTCATGAGCAATCACAGGAGGACCACAGCCAGAGATTACAATAAACCGAGATAGCTAGGAAGCACAGCGAGCAATTGAGCAAGAACAGCACAGCACAGCAAGCTAAGATCTATGGCGACAGCAGCAAGTCAAACACAGCAGAGCACCAACATCAGTAGGCCAGCACCTCCACAAGGAGGGAAGCCATGGCCAGGGATACTGGAGGAAGAAGAAGAGAGGCACAGGAGAAAGGGGGCGGCGGAACACTTACCGTGGTCGAGCAGGTAGGCACGGCCATGGCGGCCATGGCGGCACACGCCAGAGCGCGGCGGCGCCAAGCCAAGCCTGGCCATGGCGACACCACGGCACCGCCCGCACCACGGCGGCGAAGCCGGGCGGAGTCCAAGCACCGGGAGCGCCGGAACGGCGGGATCGAACGGATCCCGTAACCCTAGCATCGGACGGGGATGAGACCGAGAGCGACGGGTCGCCCGCGTCGGATCGACGCGGATAGGATTGACCGCCGTCGTGTGGCGCGTTGATTGCGCACCATGGCGGGGGCCAAGCCCGGCGAATCTCGCCGAATCGAGCGGCGACGGCGGAGGCGACGCGGGTCGCCAGAGCGGGTTAGGGTTAGGGTTCGATCGCGCGTGAGGAGAAGAGAGAGGAGTGGGGCTGGTCGAGCCGGACCGAGCCGGTCGGTTCGACCTAACCCACTGGGTTGCACCGACAGGTGGGCCCAGGGGTGTTTTTGTCTTTTCACAAACAAATTAAAATGCTGAAACTTTGAATAATCATAGAAAATTATTAATAGTTCTAAAAACATAATTAAAAATATGAAAATAGATCAACATAAAATTCTCTAACTAAATAAAATATCAAAGAGAATTTTTGAAGACAATTAAGAATGAATCTTAATTTGATGATTTAAATAATGATTTAAATCACACATATAATTTTCTATAATGAAAATAAGTCCATTAATGCATTTGGACTTCAAAAACACCTTGACAACATTTCAAGGTTGTATTTTACTTTAATTCAAGTATCCTCAAATCATTCTTAGTATTAACCTCTTACATGAAATAATAACGACATCGGAAGGGGGGAACAAACCCTAAAAATGGAATCATGCATAATTGCTTCTTTAACCATTGCCCTTATCGGACAATGATGCTATTTTTCAGAACAAGAGGACAAGGGTCAGTCCATACCTACCAACTGCAGAACTTTGCGGTGTTCGAGGCAAGTTCATCACTTGCTCATGTCATTTGAGTATTTTTATCAAATTACTTGCAAAGTATTATGGTTATCACTATTGCACAAAAATCAAAACCACTACTTTCATAACTATGAATATGACTATGTGGTGGGCAATGGAACCATGGATTGTGTTGATATGGTGGAGGTTCCATTGCACGGGCTTATATCCATCTAGGATTAAACAACAAATGTCGCCGATGATTCTTGTGCCGTAATATCCGTGTTAACCATAAGATCCGGAGTGGGACGGAGTAGTCAAAAGTGTTTCCACCTCTCGTTCATCAATGGATGCGCTTTACCGTAGACACTTGTATCCGTCGGGGCAAGCGGTGGGCTGGGGAAGCCCTAAAGTCCCCACGGCATAGTCCGTAGACACTTGTCGCTCGAAGTGCAAGCGGTGGGCTGGGGAAGCCTAAAGTCCCCACGGTATTGCGGTCTATGATGGGTTGCGGCTACCGGCGAAGGAGTTTGGTTAACGAGTCCCAAACTGTTGTCGTGGTCGGGGTCCATCCTTAAGTGGTATAAGAGGACCGACGAGGACCCAGGGTCGGGGTATGCAACAAAGGGTGGGTGTTCGAGGTAGCGGAGGAACATGATTGGCTAGACCTTATACCGGGCCTCACACCTAAGGAAGTGTGGACGGGAAAGCTGCCCGGTTGGCATCAAGGTTAAGATCTCTTATGGGTAAAGCAACACACCTCTGCGGAGCGTAAGAAGCTGTGACCTGTCACTCCCTGTTCCGGGATTGAGGAACTGCGAACGCGGCCGGAAAGGAGCTCCATGAAGTTCTAGTAAACCGGTGAAGGCTGACGGACATAGCTCTTTGAAATAAAAGCAATCTCTTAAAGAAACGTTTATCAAAACTGGCATTGATGTTAGACTTTACGGTCTAATATCGTAGCTAGTGCATTAAACACCTCTTATCTATAATGAACTTGTTGAGTACGCTCGTACTCATACCACTCTTAAACCCCATGCTTAGATTGTCCGAACCGTCCGGAGGAGGAGGACTACGACAACAATGATGGAGCCGAGATCATCGGCTACGAGGAACCGTACCTCTCGGGTGGAGTTGAAGGCGTAGACTACATCATAGTCTACGGATCCGGGGAGGCTTCCGGAGGAGAACAAGCCTAAGGATATCAGGAGGAGTAGTAGTAGCCGAGCAGCGCGAACTCTTACTATTAGCTGCTCGTTTAAATAAATGTTTAGTTTAATGAGACAATGGTATTGTAAGTTAAGTTGGGTTCGCCTCGAACCCAGGAGTTATCCTCTCAGAACCCAAGAGGAGCTCCGAGACGACTTGTGTATGATGATTGTAATAATATGTGAATGAGTTATGGACCTTGCTATGTTCTGTTGTACTACTCTGAGGGATGTAATATTTGCGGAATGGTACTTCGCGAGTGTTATATCAACGGCGGCATACTACAACATGCGGTGGTATGCGGGGTCACCACGGTTGGTATCGAGCAAAAGCTTTGACCTTAGGTTGGAACCTAGTAAATGGGACCAAACGTTAGGAGTCAAATAGGATTAGTAAAGAATTCTCTAAAAATATGGTGTATATTCAATTGAGAATACAACAATCATATCTTTTAGTGCGATAATTCTTTATTATCTCTATTATGATGCATTATTACTAATCTTATAATCTTTCTATTTCTACAGCCAACATGGCAAGTTCACGACCGGGAAGAAACGTGAAAGTTATGGATTCCACACTGAACGAGTACAAAGGAGGACTTGTCGATATCCTACGAGCCATGTTGCTGGAATTTGGGTGTGATCCCCGGATTCCGAGTAAAGAAGTACATGTTCTATGATGGACCGGTGTTAGCCAAGTGCGAGTAGGACTGCGACTTCCCGAATCTTTGGGAATGAGCGTAGTCATGCCAGTTGGAGAAGCTAGGACAACCAACACAGCCTATCATATAGCTGTTATGAGAGCCATAACCGACATACGGGAACATAAGACAAAAGAGCTTATGGATTCCGAGTTTTCCCATATTCCCCATAATCAGGAAGAAGAAGATCCCATGCTCAACCACTACAAATATGCCAAACGCAAACCCATAGCAGCGGCAAAATATATGGATAATAGCCGTAACTTCATATCATTACTCTTTCAGCTGAATCATCATCTGATAGGAGCTATTGATACGATGCTAGAGGAATTTACCGAACCTAAGGAGGAGAGTAGGGGAAAAGAACCTATGGAGAATGTAGTGCACACACCAGTTTATTCAGCTGGTGACTACATCAGCTTTGATCCACTTGCACGTGAACCTACACCTGCTACACCTGGGAACTACCTGAATAGTTCCTATGGGGGATACGAAGGCGGAGCGGAATCCGGAAACAACCAGCGTTCCGAGACTCCGATCGAGAATTCTAGGGGTTGGCGTTGGGGTAGTGATATCTGGAACCCATAGTACTACTGAGTATTATGATGGAGAGATGAACGATGATGCAACAACCCAGAACCAGAGCTATCCTAGTAATGAAGGAGAGGATGGAGGATATCCGACACAGGTTGAGTCGGGTATGGGTTTTGGTAACCCTTATGGTGGGGCTACAGGAGAGTACACCCGATGGGTGGACTATGATGCACTCAACGATCAGTTTGTGAATACTGATTTCTCCTTAGGGTCATCATCGGATTCGGACTACAAGCCAACGGGGAGACCTTATGTTCCAGGGTCTATCAGGAGGACGACACGTTCGACCGGATGGAAGCCTGGAATGTATCGGGAGTGAAGACCGATTAGAAGTCCACCAAGGGAGGCGTGGCTATAATACACAAGTACCACGTGTATTATAGTTTGTAATATTTGTATAAATTTGTACATATACTTTAATAAGTGAGTTTGCATACTCACATCGACTTGAGTATTGTAATAAGAACACTTATGTATGTATATACAGGGTATATGTTTTGTATGATTTGGTTTTGCTTCTTGATTTCCATTGCGTGATTAGTTCTGTGCACAAAGTTGAGCTCAGAAAACTTGCGCATGGAGTAACTATGAGTATCATCTTGTGTTGCAGAACTAGGGGGATTATGTCGGGAACGTTAGGAAATGAGACGGAAGCGCAGCGCATGGAGCGCGAAGCAAAGGAAAAGGAAGAGGCTGAGGGTGCAGCCAGAGATCAGTTTCCACCACCACCACCACCCATGACGCAGCAAAACTTCATCCAGTACATGCAACTGGCGGAAGAAAGGCAGCGTGTAACACTGGAGTTGCAGAACAAATTCCTTCAGGATCTGATGCAGCAGAATAGGGTGGAGAGACCTGAGAACCAGGGAGTCACATTAGCAGACTTCCAAAACACCAAGCCGATATCGTTCGCATACGCGCCAGAGCCTATGGACGCGGAAGATTGGTTGATGGATACTGAGCGCAAGCTCAACACTGTTGGATGCAATGACCAAGAGAAGGTCCGATATGCTACCCATCTGCTATGTGGACCTGCCGCATCATGGTGGGACAACATTGTAGCCGTGTATCCGGCAGGAAAGGTATTCACCTGGGAGGAGTTTGCAAGGAAGTTCAGGGAATCCAATGTCCCTGAAAGTATTGTGGAGCCGAAGCGTCGAGAGTTTGAGAGTCTCGAGCAGAAGGATAAGGCAATCCTGACTTATGTCAGGGAGTTTTCCAAGCTGTCCCGGTATGCTGTTGAGGAAGTCAATACCGAGGACAAGAAGAAGAAGAGATTTCTGAGGGGGTTAAGTCCCCAGTTTAAGGTGCAGCTTCGGATGATGAGAGCAACGGAATTCCAAGAGTTGGTGGATGCAGCCATCACTCTTGAAGATGACTTTAAACAAGCTGCAAGAAGAGAAGAGGAAGAAGGCCAAGTATGAGCCTAAGAGGTTTGTTAGTAACAAGCCCAATACCAGCTTGAGTTTCAAGCCACGGTATAACAACAACAACAACAACAACAACAACAATAGCAATCAGTAGGAGGAACCAAGGATATCGAGTCGCAAATCAGATTATATGCCATTCCCGTGGTTTAAAAGGACATGTCATGAAGGATTGTAAGAAACCCAGGATCATATGCTTTGGGTGTCGTCGGGAGGGGCACATGCTTGAAGGACTGCCCCAAGAAGAATAGTGGAGGAGGAGGAAATCGAGGAAACACCGGAGGGAATTGGAAGAATAAGAAGCCCTTCGGCAAGCTGAACTGTACCGGTCTGGAGGAGGTGGTCAACTCTGACCAGGCGGTGATAGGTACGCTCCAGATACTCACTCATCCTGGCAAAGTACTTTTTGATACTGGTGCAACTACATCATTCATTTCTCAACAATTCATCATCAATCATGAGATTAGTTGCACTAAGTTAGATACACCCATAACCATACTTTCTGCGGGGGGAACGATAGTAGTAACCCATGCCAAACAAAAACAAGTCATTATGATCAATAAGTGCGCGTTTGACGCGGACTCGTTCATTTTACCGATGAAGGACATTGATGTCATTCTTGGTATGAACTGGTTAGAAGCTAATGGAGCATTGATCGATTGTGTAAACAAAACGGTGTCATTAAAAAGTCCCGATGGAAGTAGAATGATCTACCAAGGCGACAAACATACACAGATTGAAGTGGAGCTACAGCTGAATAGCATGAAGGAGGTGAAGTTAGAAGATATATCTGTAGTAAATGAATTCCAGGATGTGTTTCTGCGGAATTACCTGGTATGCCACCGGATAGGGAGATAGAATTCACTATCGACCTAATCCCAGGAACAGACTCCGATTGCCAAGGCACCATATAAGATGGGGCCTAAGGAATTGAAAGAACTCAAGGAACAACTTGGATGACTTGGAACAAAAGGGATTCATTCAGGAGAGTGTTTCACCATGGGGATCACCTGTGATCTTCGTGGATAAAAGAGATGGAGGAAGAAGGATGTGCGGAGACTACAGAAATCTGAACAACGTCACAATCAAGAACAAGTATCCACTTCCAAGGATACAAGATCTATTTGATCAGGTTAGAGGAGCGGGAGTCTTTTCCAAGATTGATCTGAGATCGGGTTATCACCAGATAAAGATCAAGAAGGAGGACGTTCCGAAAACTGCCTTTGTCTCAAGGTATGGACACCATGAATACCTTGTAGTACCTTTTGGACTAACCAATGCCCCAGCAATATTCATGAATCTCATGAATAAGATTTTCATGCCATATCTAGACAAGTTTGTCATCGTATTCATCGATGATATCTTGATATATTCCAAGAACAAGGCGGAACATGCCGATCATTTGAGGTTAGTATTGCAAACACTAAGGGAACACCAACTTTATGCCAAACTCAGTAAGTGTGAATTTTGGCTAGATCAAGTGGAATTTCTTGGTCATGTCATTAGTAAAGATGGAATCGCTGTCAACCCGAGCAAGGTAGCAGCAGTTTTAGAATGGGAAGCACCCAAGACTGTCAAGGAAATCCGAGGATTCCTTGGAATGGCAGGATATTATCGGAGATTCATTGAAGGATTCTCTAAGATCGCAGGACCAATGACAAAGTTGCTAAGGAAGAACACACCATTCGTGTGGTCAGAGGAGTGTGAGAAGAGTTTTCAAACTCTGAAGGAGAAACTCACCACAGCACCGGTGTTAGCAGTTCCGGAAGTTGGCAAGGATTACACCGTGTACTGTGACGCATCCAAACATGGATTGGGTTGCGTACTAATGCAAGATCGGAAAGTGATATCTTATGGATCGAGGCAACTCAGACCTCATGAAGTGAACTATCCAACGCATGACTTAGAATTAGCAGCGGTCGTATTTGCACTTAAAACATGGAGACATTTTCTCTATGGAGCTAAGTGTGAGCTCTATACAGACCACAAAAGCCTCAAATATTTCTTCACTCAGAAGGAACTCAACATGAGGCAGAAAAGATGGCTAGAATTGATCAAGGATTATGATCTGACAATCAATTACACACCAGGAAAGGCTAATGTAGTAGCAGACGCCCTGAGTAGGAAGAGTACCGGAGGAGTGGAACAAGAAATATCACCGGAGTTGAGGAAGGAAATAAGCCAAGCCCAAATACAACTTTGGGAGAAGGAAGCCCATGAAGGATTATCGGCGTTGCAAGTAGCCGAGGAACTTAATGTTAACTTGAAGAATGAGATAATGATGGGTCAGTTGGACGATCCATTCATTGTAGAAGAGATGAGGAGAATAGATGAGGGAAGACCATCAGAATTTCACCGTGGAGAATCTGGATCTTTGTGGTTCCAGAAGAGGATTTGCGTTCGGATATTGCTGAAATCAAGGAAGTAATACTCCGGGAAGCTCATCAAACACCATATTCAATACATCCAGGAAGTACAAAGATGTACATGGACTTAAAGGAACTATTCTGGTGGAATAATATGAAGAGGGAGATAGCACAATATGTGGCAGAATGCCATACCTGCCAGCGAGTGAAGGCTGAACATCAGAGTCCCGCAGGGAAGTTACAACCTCTACCTATTCCAGAGTGGAAATGGGAGGAAATAGGGATGGATTTCATCACCGGACTACCCATGACCAATAAAAAGAAGGACATGATATGGGTAATCGTGGACCGGTTGACGAAAAGTGCACACTTTTTAGCGGTAAACCAGCAGGATAAAGGAGAGAAACTTATCGATCTTTACATCAAAGAGATCGTGAGTAAGCATGGAGTGCCTAAGAAGATAGTGTCGGATCGAGGATCCGTGTTCACATCAGCATTTTGGAAGCAGCTTCACGAAGCTTTAGGATCCAAGTTGGATTATAGTACCGCTTATCATCCACAAACCGGTGGACAAACCGAGAGAACCAATCAGATCTTAGAAGATATGCTTAGGGCATGTGCCCTAGACTTCGGAGGATCATGGGAGGAACATCTACCTTTAGCGAGTTTTCATACAACAATAGTTATCAAAGCAGCATCAAGATGGCACCATTTGAAGCTCTGTATGGAAGGAAGTGTAGATCGCCAATATGTTGGTATGAAGCCGGAGCAAGCAAAGAGTTCAACCCTGATTATGTCAAGGAAAAACAACAAATCATTGACATTATCAGAGACAGGCTCAAGATAGCCCAGAGTCGGCAAAAGAGTTACGCCGATCAGAAGAGAAGGACGTGGGAGCCACAAGTTGGAGACATGGTTTATCTTAAGGTAAGCCCGATGAAAGGACTCCAGAGGTTTGGAGTAAAAGGGAAACTCAGTCCTAGATATTTAGGACCTTTCAAGATACTGAGTCAGAATCGAGGTTTAGCCTTTGAGTTGGATCTACCGGGAAGGTTAGCTCAAGTTCATAACGTATTCCATGTGTCACAACTTCGGAAATGTTTGAAGACCCCAGATGAACCAATATCACATGAGGAGCTTGAGTTACAACCAGACTGACGTACATCGAGAAGCCGACCAAGATTCTCGAGGAGAGCTGGAAACAACTCGGAAACAAGGCAATCAAGTATTGCAAGATTCAATGGAAGCATCATCCCGAGAGGGAAGCCACCGGGAAAAAGAGGAAGACTGAGGAAAACATACCCCGAGCTGTTCGGGTATTACAACCACAACTTCGGGACGAAGTTTTCTTTAAGGGGAAAGGTCTGTAATGTCCCAGGTTTAGAGACGATCGAGGGGTAGAATTTAGAAAGGGATGTGCATTGCATAGTAAATTCTGGGAAATTTCGCGCTTTTAAACAAAAGCTGCATCGAAGGGGGACAAGTTTCTCTCTCGACACCTTACGGGGTTAGGGTTTCGAGAGTGCGACAAACTTGCTTCTCACTTCAATAGTTAGGGTTTTGAGAAGAGAGAGAGAGTTTGCTTGATTGAATTCCAAATGATATGACATGGTTGAATTCAAACCAAGGCTGAATTTGAATTTCAAATTTAAACATCATATGAATATCTCATAATTCAAAATTGAGGTAATTCATTAAACAAATATTAATAATTAAGTAAATGATCAATAATGAACTAGATGAACAATTATAATAAAGTAAAGCTCATTAGAGAAAACTTTGAGCTTTATTGATCATCACACACATTACAATGTCTTTACAATATTCATAAGTGAAGTAAAAGAATAATACAACACATTACATAAATGGGCAGAATAGAAGAAAGGAAAATAAAGAAAAATTACAAGTTAATATCCTAGTCTAAATTCTACAAGATCATCTTCACTTGATCTTGTATATGATGAACTCCAAGTCCATTTTTTTATCCATTCTTGATCCCTGCACAAAATCACAAAGAAGAAGAACAAATTATGCCAAGTGGCAAAGCCACTTGGCAGATTAGAAAAGAAAGTTATAATGGTGGATAATATCACAGCTCTGCCGAGCTGATCCACACCAAGCCGGGTTCACATGATGCGGTTCACACGGACACACAAGCGAGCACACACATCGGGTGTGCATGCTCAACACACGAGCACCGAGTGTGCATGTGGCACCACACACTCACACCTCATCGGTGAGTCACCAAAAGGGACAAGCGGGAGGCGTCGACCAGGGATGCAAGAGAGCACCATATAAAACCTTTTCAGAGCCAAACCCTAGTTATTTGTTCATCCATCGACAGGCAGCAGTGGTAAGTTCATCAAGAACAGCCAAGAACACCAAGAACAGGTGAACAGCTAGAGCTGTCTCATCTACTCACAATCACCAGAAATTAAACCAAGACTTCAAGCTTGCTAGGAGGAGCAGGGCAAGCAAAAGACCACCAGAAGCAAAACCTCTACACCAACACTCATTTTCTAGGAGCTGGAGTGAGGTATACCACACAAAAGCCTGAGCAAGATCATATCTTGCTCATAATTAAGCATACAATGCATCACTGGAGCACAGAAGGGTAGAATGCCCTGTGTGTGTCATCATCTGGCTACCAGGCCATTTGGTGCAAGCATAGATGGGTAAGACCACTAGGTAAACATCCTATGGGAACAACAGTTATGCAAATCCATGCATAACTAGAGAAATCCAGCCAAGAATGAAACCATAGCTAGCCTAATCCACACACTAAGCACCTACAGCTAGCTAGGCCATCAGACTATAGACAAATCCTTGTCTATATAAATTTCTCAACACCAAAAGCCACTGGTAGTCCAAGATTGGATCAAGCCAGTGAACAACTATTCCATTCCAACCAGTCAACACAAACCATGGCAAATCACAGATAGGGGAGCAACCTGGACAGCAACACAAGTGCTGTCAGGGTCACCTCAACCCTGAGCCAGCACAAGAACCTATACCTCATTATCCATTTGGATTCAGTAAAGGGCTAGGGTACTCAACTGAGAGTTGGCATCCATCTAGCCCTGTCACAATTAATTAGATGATCACAACCGCACGGCGAGCTCACATCACTTATCCACTTCGAGTAAAATTCAGGCAACACGGATAAGTGAACAAAACAAATAAAGAAAAGCACCAGGGCTTTGCAGTGATCCAATGGATCAGTGCAAGCAACAGCATTTGCATAAGCCAACAACAATACACACCAGGTTAAGCCTGTGTGATACACACACAGCATAGAATGAGTAACAGTGAGCCACAGACACCAAAGAGCAGCTTTTACAAGCAACTGGTGATCATATGATCACAGAAGCTTGCCAGAGCATGCTACTGCATGCTAGAACTCATTCTAAGCAATTCACACATGAACAGATAATTTGATAATCGAACAATTGCATCACAGATAAGAGCAACAGGCTTTATAATTGTATCCAGAAGCACATCAAAGGCTTGATGAACCAGAGGATCATAATACACAAGCAAAGCACATATAAATTCATCACTGGATCACACTGCTAAGCCAACAGTAATACTCAATTAAGCATAGTCATGAATCTGAACAAAATGAACTAGCCCGAGGCACTCGGCACTTGCAAGTATGCAAGGATTAATCACCACAATCAAGCCGGGGACAAGATTAAGCACACACAGTATGCCCTAGTGACGGTAAAAATGAATAGGAGCATGCCGGTAGGCCATGAGCATCCTCGGATGCTCATGAGCAATCACGAGGAGGACCACGGCCGGAGATTACAATAAACCGAGATAGCTAGGAAGCACGGCGAGCAATTGAGCAAGAACGGCACGGCCACGACAAGCTAAGATCTATGGCGACGACGGCAAGTCAAACACGGCGAGCACCAACATCGGTAGGCCAGCACCTCCACAAGGAGGGAAGCCATGGCCGAGGATGCGGAGGAAGAAGAAGAGAGGCACGAGGAGAAAGGGGGCGGCGGAACACTTACCGTGGTCGAGCAGGTAGGCACGGCCATGGCGGCCACGGCGGCACACGCCAGAGCGCGGCGGCGCCAAGCCAAGCCTGGCCATGGCGACACCACGGCACCGCCCGCACCACGGCGGCGAAGCCAGGGCGGAGTCCAAGCACCAGGAGCGCCAGGAACGGCGGGATCGAACGGATCCCGTAACCCTAGCATCAGACGGGGATGAGACCGAGAGCAGCAGGTCGCCCGCGTCAGATCGACGCGGATAGGATTGACCGCCGTCGTGTGGCGCGTTGATTGCGCACCATGGCGGGGGCCAAGCCCGGCGAATCTCGCCGGAATCGAGCGGCGACGGCGGAGGCGACGCGGGTCGCCAGAGCGGGTTAGGGTTAGGGTTCGATCGCGCGTGAGGAGAAGAGAGAGGAGTGGGGCTGGTCGAGCCGGACCGAGCCGGTCGGTTCGACCTAACCCACTGGGTTGCACCGACAGGTGGGCCCGGGGGTGTTTTTGTCTTTTCACAAACAAATTAAAATGCTGAAACTTTGAATAATCATAGAAAATTATTAATAGTTCTAAAAACATAATTAAAAATATGAAAATAGATCAACATAAAATTCTCTAACTAAATAAAATATCAAAGAGAATTTTTGAAGACAATTAAGAATGAATCTTAATTTGATGATTTAAATAATGATTTAAATCACACATATAATTTTCTATAATGAAAATAAGTCCATTAATGCATTTGGACTTCAAAAACACCTTGACAACATTTCAAGGTTGTATTTTACTTTAATTCAAGTATCCTCAAATCATTCTTAGTATTAACCTCTTACATGAAATAATAACGACATCGGAAGGGGGGAACAAACCCTAAAAATGGAATCATGCATAATTGCTTCTTTAACCATTGCCCTTATCGGACAATGATGCTATTTTTCAGAACAAGAGGACAAGGGTCAGTCCATACCTACCAAGCTGCAGAACTTTGCGGTGTTCGAGGCAAGTTCATCACTTGCTCATGTCATTTGAGTATTTTTATCAAATTACTTGCAAAGTATTATGGTTATCACTATTGCACAAAAATCAAAACCACTACTTTCATAACTATGAATATGACTATGTGGTGGGCAATGGAACCATGGATTGTGTTGATATGGTGGAGGTTCCATTGCACGGGCTTATATCCATCTAGGATTAAACAACAAATGTCGCCAGTGATTCTTGTGCCGTAATATCCGTGTTAACCATAAGATCCGGAGTGGGACGGAGTAGTCAAAAGTGTTTCCACCTCTCGTTCATCAACGGATGCGCTTTACCGTAGACACTTGTATCCGTCAGGGCAAGCGGTGGGCTGGGGAAGCCTAAAGTCCCCACGGCATAGTCCGTAGACACTTGTCGCTCGAAGTGCAAGCGGTGGGCTGGGGAAGCCTAAAGTCCCCACGGTATTGCGGTCTATGATGGGTTGCAGCTACCGGCGAAGGAGTTTGGTTAACGAGTCCCAAACCGTTGTCGTGGTCGGGGTCCATCCTTAAGTGGTATAAGAGGACCGACGAGGACCCAGGGTCGGGGTATGCAACAAAGGGTGGGTGTTCGAGGTAGCGGAGGAACATGATTGGCTAGACCTTATACCGGGCCTCACACCTAAGGAAGTGTGGACGGGAAAGCTGCCCGGTTGGCATCAAGGTTAAGATCTCTTATGGGTAAAGCAACACACCTCTGCGGAGCGTAAGAAGCGTGACCTGTCACTCCCTGTTCCGGGATTGAGGAACTGCGAACGCGGCCGGAAAGGAGCTCCATGAAGTTCTAGTAAACCGGTGAAGGCTGACGGACATAGCTCTTTGAAATAAAAGCAATCTCTTAAAGAAACGTTTATCAAAACTGGCATTGATGTTAGACTTTCTGGTCTAATATCGTAGCTAGTGCATTAAACACCTCTTATCTATAATGAACTTGTTGAGTACGCTCGTACTCATACCACTCTTAAACCCCATGCTTAGATTGTCTGAACCGTCTGGAGGAGGAGGACTACGACAGCAATGATGGAGCCGAGATCATCGGCTACGAGGAACCAGACCTCTCAGGAGGTGTTGAAGGCGTAGACTACATCATAGTCTACGGATCCGGGGAGGCTTCCGGAGGAGAACAAGCCTAAGGATATCAGGAGGAGTAGTAGTAGCCGAGCAGCGCGAACTCTTACTATTAGCTGCTCGTTTAAATAAATGTTTAGTTTAATGAGACAATGGTATTGTAAGTTAAGTTGGGTTCGCCTCGAACCCAGGAGTTATCCTCTCAGAACCCAAGAGGAGCTCCGAGACGACTTGTGTATGATGATTGTAATAATATGTGAATGAGTTATGGACCCTGCTATGTTCTGTTGTACTACTCTGAGGGATGTAATATTTGCGGAATGGTACTTCGCGAGTGTTATATCAACGACTGGCATACTACAACATGCAGTGGTATGCAGGGTCACCACAATAAAGGTACCTCCAGCAGCTGAATCCAATAAATTCCGTGAAGAAAAATTTAGTCCTGCATAGAAGGTTTGGATGATCATCCAAGTAGTCAGTCCATGGGTTGGGCAATTTTTAACCAAAGATTTCATTCTTTCCCAAGCTTGAGCAACATGTTCAGTATCTAATTGTTTAAAATTCATTATGCTACTCCTCAAAGATATAATTTTAGCAGGGGGATAATATCTACCAATAAAAGCATCCTTGCATTTTGTCCATGAATCAATACTATTCTTAGGCAGAGATAGCAACCAATCTTTAGCTCTTCCTCTTAATGAGAAAGGGAACAATTTTAGTTTAATAATATCACCATCTACATCTTTATATTTTTGTATTTCACATAGTTCAACAAAATTATTAAGATGGGCAGCAGCATCATCAGAACTAACACCAGAAAATTGCTCTCGCATAACAAGATTCGATAAAGCAGGTTTAATTTCAAAGAATTCTGCTGTAGTAGCAGGTGGAGCAATAGGTGTGCATAAGAAATCATTATTATTTGTGGTTGTGAAGTCACACAACTTAGTATTTTCAGCGTTGGCCATTTTAGCAATGATAAATAAAGCAAACTAGATAAAGTAAATGCAAGTAAACTAATTTTTTGTGTGTTTTTGATATAGCAAACAAGATAGCAAATAAAGTAAAACTAGCAACTAATTTTTTTGTATTTTGATTTAGTGCAGCAAACAAAGTAGTAAATAAAACTAAGCAAGACAAAAAACAAAGTAAAGAGATTGAGAAGTGGAGACTCCCCTTGCAGCGTGTTTTGATCTCCCCGGCAACGGCGCCAGAAATTTGCTGCTGGCGCAAAGTTGACGTGGGAGTTAGAGATCCCTGTGATGTAAATTTTCTTCAGGTCCCCGGCAACGGCACCAGAAATTTGCTTGATGCGTGTGGTTGGCACGTCCGTTGGGAACCCCAAGAGGAAGGTGTGATGCGCACAGCGGCAAGTTTCCCTCAGTAAGAAACCAAGGTTTAATCGGACCAGTAGGAGTCAAGAAGCACGTTGAAGGTTTACGGCGGCGGGATGTAGTGCGGCGCAACACCAGGGATTCCGGCGCCAACGTGGAACCTGCACAACACAACCAAAGTACTTTGCCCCAACGAAACAGGTGAGGTTGTCAATCTCACCGGCTTGCTGTAACAAAGGATTAACCGTATTGTGTGGAAGATGATTGTTTGCGTAAAAACGAGTAGAACAAGTATTGCAGTAGATTGTATTTCAGTAAAGAGAATTGGACCGGGGTCCACGAGTTCACTAGAGGTGTCTCTCCCATAAGACAAACGGCATGTTGGGTGAACAAATTACAGTTGGGCAATTGACAAATAAAGAGAGCATGACAATGCACATACATATCATGATGAGTATAGTGAGATTTAATTGGGCATTACGACAAAGTACATAGACCGCCATCCAACTGCATCTATGCCTAAAAAGTCCACCTTCGAGGTTATCATCCGAACCCCTCCGGTATTAAGTTGCAAAGCAACGAGACAATTGCATTAAGTATGGTGCGTAATGTAATCAACAACTACATCCTTAGACATAGCATCAATGTTTTATCCCTAGTGACAACGAGCACAACACAACCTTAGAACTTTCGTCACTCGTCCCGGTGTCAATGCGAGCATGAACCCACTATCGAGCATAAGTACTCCCTCTTGGAGTTACAAGCATCTACTTGGCCAGAGCATCTACTAGTAACGGAGAGCATGCAAGATCATAAACAACACGTAGATATAACTTTGATAATCAACATAACAAGTATTCTCTATTCATCGGATCCCAACAAACGCAACATATAGAATTACGGATAGATGATCTTGATCATGTTAGGCAGCTCACAAGATCCGACAATGATAGCACAATGGGGAGAAGACAACCATCTAGCTACTGCTATGGACCCATAGTCCAGGGGTAGACTACTCACACATCACACCGGAGGCGACCATGGCGGCGTAGAGTCCTCCGGGAGATGATTCCCCTCTCCGGCGAGGGTGCCGGAGGCGATCTCCTGGATCCCCCGAGATGGGATCGGCGTTGGCGGCGTCTCCGGAAGGTTTTCCGTATCGTGGCTCTCGGTATCGGGGGTTTCGTCACGGAGGCTTTAAGTAGGCGGAAGGGCAAGTCAGGAGGGGGCACAGGGGCCCCACACCACAGGCCGGCGCGGCCAAGGGGGGGGGCCGCGCCGCCCTAGGGTTTGGGCACCCTGTGGCCCCACTTCGTTTCGTCTTCGGACTACTGGAAGCTTCGTGGAAAAATAGGCCCCTGGGCTTTGATTTCGTCCAATTCCGAGAATATTTCCTTACTAGGATTTCTGAAACCAAAAACAGCAAAAAACAGCAACTGGCACTTCGGCATCTTGTTAATAGGTTAGTTCCAGAAAATGCACGAATATGACATAAAGTGTGCATAAAACATGTAGATAACATCAATAATGTGGCATGGAACATAAGAAATTATCGATACGTCGGAGACGTATCACCAGCCCGACCCTTCTTCTTTCTTTCTCCCTCTGTTCTTCTTCTCTCCTCATAGAGGCGGTCGGCTCTCTCTCTCCCCCCTCTCCCCCCACCAAATCCACCACCAAATCACCAGATCTGTCCGTGGAGATCGTTCCCCATCCATTTCTCAAGGTAATCCCCTTCGAATCTTCTCCATTCATCCACTAATTTCATAGATCTTGCTAGATTTGGACATGAACCCTAGATATGGAATTTTTTTGTGCACTCTATATTGTAGTGTTTGTGTTGGAGATGGTAGCCTCATGTATGCATGTGTTTGAACCATAGATTTGTTGAAACCTAGATATGAAATTTCACATGTATGTGTATGAACCCTATGTATGTATGTATGTGTATGAACCCACATGTATGCCTAGTATTTGTGATGGAGTAACTCATATTTGTTAGTGGAATGGGTCATAATATGGTTCAAACATGTAAACATGTAGGATGGCCGGTCCCGGTGGCCGGGGAAGGAGCCGCCGCGGCCCTGGGCGCCCCCGGGGCCGGGGAAGGGGCCGCCGCGGTGGAGCAACAACAGCCCAACGGTCACCGTCAACTGCACCCTCCTCGTCTTCGCATGAGGAACGCTGCTTTGAGTTCCTCCTCCGCATCGACGACGACCCACTCGGCATCAAACGGCTACCGGACAAGTTCGCCGAGTTCGTCGATGGCGTCGAGCCGGCGCAGTTGCAGCTACGGGAGGCTAGCTGCAACTTCTGCCGCTGGCCCGTGGAGGTCCTGTTCGACGGGCAGGGCAAGATGTACCTGCACACGGGGTGGGACAAGTTCGCCCGTGACCTCGACCTCGAGCCCGGCTGCCAGCTCACCTTCCTGTACGAGGGGGACGGCGAGATGATCGTCAAGGTGTTCGACGACACAGCCTGCCGCGTGCACTACCACACCGACGACTCCGGCTCCGACACCGATAGTTAGAACTTATGCGTGTTGTGAACTCTATCTTCGTTGCTTCGTGTTGTTTGAATTCTATCTTAAATTGTATGAAACTATGTGCTATGATGTTAGGTATGACGATGTTATGTCTATGATGTGTGTACGAAATGGCTGTTGATATGATGTGTGTATGACATAGCTTTTGACATGATGGCACTTTTGTTGGAATATGGTAGGATTTTTCATGGTTTAACACAAGTCAATGTGTGGCGCCCATCCCACTGGCGCCACACTGCACTGTGTGGCGCCCCTCCCATCGGCGCCACACATCGATATGTAATTGCCTAAAACATACTGTAAGACAAATCGTCTGGGACATAGCCGTTTTGGCGAGGCTCTTTGTGTGGCGCTGATGGCGTGTAACTCACACGTTCGTTGGGAACCCCAAGAGGAAGGTATGATGCGCACAGCAGCAAGTTTTCCCTCAGAAAGAAACCAAGGTTTATCGAACCAGGAGGAGCCAAGAAGCACGTTGAAGGTTGATGGCGGCGGGATGTAGTGCGGCGCAACACCGGGGATTCGGCGCCAACGTGGAACCCGCACAACACAACCAAAGTACTTTGCCCCAACGAAACAGTGAGGTTGTCAATCTCACCGGCTTGCTGTAACAAAGGATTAACCGTATTGTGTAGAAGATGATTGTTTGCAGAAAACAGTAGAACAAGTATTGCAGCAGATTGTATTTCAGTAAAGAGAATTGGACCGGGGTCCACAGTTCACTAGAGGTGTCTCTCCCATAAGACAAACAGCATGTTGGGTGAACAAATTACAGTTGGGCAATTGACAAATTGTTATCACCAGAATTTGACCGAGTCAGAGGTGGGCCGCGATCAAGATGGATTTGAAGATTATATACGGAAGAAATACGTGGATCGGCCTTATATGCAAAGTTGGGCTAGTTTGCCCGTGTATCTGTAACATATTAGGATACGTGTCGGTTAGTTAGAGTTTTACCCGTGCACGGTTAGGTGCACGCCTAAATTAGAAAGTCCCCTGGACTATAAATATGTATCTAGGGTTTATGGAATAAACAACAACTCACGTTCAACCCAAAACAAACCAATCTCGGCGCATCGCCAACTCCTTCATCTCGAGGGTTTCAATCGGGTAGCGACATGCTGCCTAGATCGCATCTTGCGATCTAGGCAGCACAAGCTCCACGTTGTTCATGCGTTGCTCGTACTGAAGCGTCTTTGATGGCGAGCAACGTAGTTATCATAGATGTGTTAGGGTTAGCATAGTTCTTCGTATAACATGCTTACGTAGTGCAACCCTTGCATGTCTAGCCGCCCTTACGCCTATCTCAGGTGTGGGGGCGGCACCCTGCTTGTTCATCATCTAGTAGATCTGATCCGTTACGATTGCTCCTTGTTCTGCAAGGATTAGTTTAATATCTGCAGTAGTTAGGCCTTACAAAGGGGTGGAGGATCCAGCGGCACGTAGGGTGGCGTTCGCAAGTCCTAAACAGGATGTTCCGAGGATCAACGTTATGTTGGTTTTTAGGCCTTGTTTAGGATCGGCTTATGAGCACCGTGCGTGGCCGCGAGGCCCAACTCGGAGTAGGATGATCCGATTATGCGGTGAAAACCCTAAATCGTCGTAGATCTCATTAGCTATATCTTGATCAAGCAGGATCACCAAGTATTCGTGCACCCCGTACGAATCATGGGTGAATCGGCTCTTTGAGCCGATTCACGAGATAACCTCGAGAGCCGATCGAGGCTCGTATTTAATGTTTACGTGTATGCCATGCAGGAACTAAGCGAGGCATCCCCATCACCTTCCCGACCAGGTATAGGTCAGGTGGCACGCCCTTGCACTTCGCATCGCCGCGTGTGACCGGAAGAGCATTGCGGGCCGTCGCTCGGAGGGGTCTCGGCCAGCCGCAGCTCTAGGCTCTTCCCGGCTCTACACCGTGTTGACAGCCGCTGCCCGCCGGTGGGTTTTGGCAATCAACACATTCTCGGCACGCCCGGTGGGACAATCGTCTACATCAACCACATCGCCATCTACATCCGAGATGGCGGCGGACGGCACGCCGGTCACCTACGAGGAGCTGCTCGCCGAGCTCAAGAAGAAATATGATGAGATCAAGGTCACCCTCGAAGCCGACCTCATCGGCTCTTTTCAGAGAACCCGTTCCCATGGCATCAGATGGAAGGGATTCTCACCGCAAGGTGCACTCGATGGGATAGATCTCTCTGCCCGTCGGAGGAACGCACCATGGGCCTACGGCAGGAGATCAACTACTTGGTGGCTCACTCACTACACCGCCACTCTGAAAACTTGGTCAACGTGTTGGAGCGTCTCGCTCTGCGCGTGATCCAGGAGATCATGAGCCACCAGTACTCGCCGTCAGGACCAGCTCTTGGGACGCATCAAGGAGAGTTGCCGCTCCAGTCCCGTCCACCGCTGCCATATGCGTTGGCAGCACCACCTGAAGTGCCGGTTACACCGGCATTCGTCGTCTACAAGATTGGTGGTGACCCTAGTGACTACCAGCTTCTTGACCGAGGCGCCTAAGGAGATCCCTCAAGGATACGCGTGCACGTATGTGCCGGATTGTGGCAACCGGGTACTCTCAAACCAGGCCACAACATCGGGGACTCCGGCGAAAACAGGAGAAACGTCGCCGACGAGCTTGAAGAGCGTACGTGGCTAACTAAGTACGCCACCCCGACGAAACTCCCGAGCCCAGCTCCTGCAGTTGGCTCAGAGCTAGAAAAGCAAGCATGGCTGGCTAAGTACGCCACCCCGGCGAATCTTCAGAGTGCAACTTCTGCAGCCAGCACAGCGGATCAGATCAATACCATACTGAGAGACCAGTTCGGCATGGTGCCGAAAAGAAGGGCAATCGGCTATTCCAAGCCGTACCTCGACGAGTACGAGATGATCCCGCTGCCACCTAAATATCGGCTCCCTGACTTCTCCAAATTCAGTGGATCAGATGGCTCCAGCTCCATCGAGCACGTCGGCCGATATTTGGCGCAACTAGGACCGGCTTCAGTGTCGGATCAGCTACGCGTGAGGCTCTTTTCACGGTCCCTCACGGGATCGGCTTTTGGATGGTACACCTCTTTGCCAGCAAACTCCATCCAGCCTTGGAAGCAGATTGGAAGAACAATTCCATACGCAATACCATTCAGAAGCTTCCGAGTCTAGCATTGCCGATCTAGCACAACTACGTCGAAGCGCGGAGAAACGGTGACGAGAGTACATCCAGCCGCTTCAGGAATCTTAGGAACCGATGTTATTCGGTTCGTATAACGTAAAAGGAAGCAGATCGAGTTGGCGTAGCGGGCCTTGCAACACCGCTCAAGGACATGGCCTCCCAAGCGGACTACCCCTCACCGGCGCACATGGTTCAGAAACCGTCGGCATATGAACAGCGCCACCCGGACTCGTACCGGGACAAATTCAAGCGTGCAGTAGTCCTGGTCGATGCAGAGGAAGACGAAGTTTCTGCGGGAGATCAAGAGGTAGCAGTGGCTGAATGGACTCGGGGGGGAACTCCCGTGTCCTGCAAATGGGTAAAGCCACCAGGCCCGCCCAGGGGGTTTGATTTTGACGTGACCAAGACTGAGCAAATCTTCGACCTCCTGCTCAAGGAGAAGCAGTTGACGATTCCCGAAGGTCTCAAATTCCCCACGGTGCAAGAGCTGAACGGAAAGCCATACTGCAAATGGCATAACTCGCTCTCCCATGCCACCAACGACTGCAGGGTGTGGCGTCAGCACATCCAAGCGGCGATAGAAAAAGGGCGTCTAATTTTCAACCAGTACGCCATGAAGGTTGACACCCAGCCTTTCCCCGCCGTTAACATGGTGGAATGCACTTACCCTGAAGGTTGCCAGCCAGGATCCTCGTTCAGCATCAACATGATAGGACCTGGGCACCACTCTGGCAAAGATGTAGACGAGGGCAGCTGCTTTCGTAGCAAGGACACAGAGGAGGCCGCTCCACGCGATCGGCTCCATCATGATGGCAGGCGCTACGTCACCGAGGGAGAAGTGAAGAACATAAGATATCAGCGACCCCTCTCTGATCACCTCCTCAACAAGTATGTGAGTCAGTATGACCAACGCCGACGATCCAGCTATGATGATGAAAGAGATCGTCTGGCTAGAGAAGCCAGAAGATATCGTCGGCATGATCGCGATGAGGAGGAGCACGAGCGCCATGCCAAAGAAAAATCAAGGGAGCAAGACGACAACGACAGGCACTGGGACTGCCCCTTCTTCAGACACTGCTGGGATTCAGGAATGAGCCGATTGCCCACAATCGGCAATTGCCCAGAATGCAACCAGAAGAAGAAGGAGGCAGCCAACGTATCTGTGTTCAGGCGCTTAGGGCCTCTCCCACCACAAAGCAAACGCGCTGAGTCCCCTCGGTGGGCAGATCTCGAGGATTCAGAAGACGAGGGACAAGGAGAAGAAGAAGACAGGTACCACCGTCCAAGGTGGTGCCCTGATGGACTCAGCCGTTCCCAAAAGCGCAGGGTTCAGCGATTGCGCGGCCTGGAGGAAGCCGAAAGGTTATACTTACATACGCTAAGGAAGGCACGACCTGATCTGGCTGCGAAAGTTCAGCGAACCCTGGACGAAGAGGGTCGTCCACGGAAAATGGAGTGGCGCCCCAAGCAAAGGAAAGCCGATGATGAAACATCGGCTGGCACAAACATGGTACTCGTCCTTCCGACGGAGCTTAGTGCTCCACGATTACACGGTGCACTCAACGTGGACGACAGCAAGCGCATCAACAGGATAAAATCAGAAGTTGGGCTGGTTTTATCCACTGGCCCGACCATGTAGCTGAAGCAAAGCGATGAGCAAACGTGGCGAGGCTGATCCTTATGATCGGCCCCAAAAATTATGAAGGAGCATTACAGAACCTTCAATCAGCGCTTCAATTGATATGGAGGCCGATTCCAGCAATCGGCCAAAATTATCTTCACCACATATTCTGCTTGTGTTCAACATCGATCTATTGGGCAGCGGCCACGTCGGCGGATGAAAGTCAGCACGAATCCTCGCGGAGCCGACGTGCAACTACAGTGCCTTGGCTAACCAAAAAGCCGATATCTGCAGTCACCTGGCAGATTCGGCTCGGGGGCATATAGTCAGATGAACGTATAGGCAGATAAACATGTGTAAACATATGCGCAGTGAAACATTGGGGGCCGATTAGGAAAAATCGGCTAATAAAAAAAAAATCATAACATACAGCCGATGCGCAGCCATCGACTCTAGTACAGTCACACAAGACCAAGACCTACTGGCTATGTGCTCAGGGCTCACATTGTCGCCAAGTCAGTTAAGGAAACTGATCGATGGGGGCAAGTCTGGCTGATTCTTCATGGTGGCTATCTCGGATTACCAGATTACCTAAGGTCAGAGCCCTTTTGTTTGATCTGTGCATCCATGCCGGTATTCTCGCCTTGATTGAGGCTCGGGGGGCAGCTCGCCCTAAAATTCTTTGTTTTGGAAAGCCGATTTCGTTGGAATCGGCTGGTTCCGTATTAATAACTTGGAAGCCAATGGTAACGTGTTCGGCTGATTCGTCACTATTCTTGCCATTGGGTGAGGCTTGGGGGGCAACTCGCCTGAAAGTTTCTTGGCTCTAGAGAGCATATTTGGTTGGAATCGGCTGGCTCTACATCGCAATTGTTCTGAAAAGGGGTGCTTTTGCTACAGAGGTATCAGCTTTAGCATCCAAGCTGATTCAGCGACAGTTCCAGGGTCCTTGTAAAGACACTTGCTCAAGACTAAACCCACGGCTTACTGCGATCGGCAGTGCTATCATCATCGGTAAGACTGGCTAATTTGGAGGGATGATTGAATTGACCTGTCTCGCAGAATATCGTGAGAGACCGATGCGTTGCCATCAGTCATTGGACATTGATTGGGCTAATGGTCGACAAAGCCAGATGAGGGAGAATCGGCTGAATCAGCATACAGGGCATCGGCAAAGTCAAAAGAAGTTTTCATTGATAATAAAATTTCTTACAAGGAGAAGCCGATTGTTCAACAAAAGGGGACGGATTACTACTGCCAACCCTATGCTAGCAAATCCCTACTCTAAGGGCTGTTGCTGTCGGTGCCATCGCTGAGGTAGCTGCCGCCATTGCTGCTGTCGGCGAGGTCTTCGTTGCTGCTACTGTGACCTTCCGCAGAGGCCTCTTCCTCGTCATCATCATCGTCCTCGTCTGACCAAGCCCAGCCCCGGATACGCTTTGGTGGTGGTTCGTCGGAGGACGTGTCGTCCTCCTGTTCCTTCTTCGGGTCGGAGGAGACGTCTTCTTCTTCGTCGTCCTCCTCTTCTTTGGTAACGGAGGTAAATTTACCCCGGAAGGGAGGGTCGTTGTCATCGCTCTCCGCCTCCAGTGCTCCGTCAACCAGGTACCGGAGGTCATCTTCCCCGTCGGTTAGGGGCATGGCTCCATCTGACCAGACAAGGTCCTCACCCTCCGGCACGAAGTTGAAGTCCCACTCCCGCTTGTCCCAATGTTTGGGAGCCCGGCGGTTGTACGCCTCCATCTGGTCGTGCTCTGGAACCAACTCGCTTGAGGAAGAGGATTGGAGAGAGACGGAAGAGGAGGAAGAAGACGACATGGCTATGGAAGAAGAGGGTTTTTTGGTGCCGGTAGCTAGAACAGAGGAACGGGATGAAGAGGGCTAATCGATCGGCACGGATAAATAATGAGAGATCTGGTGGAAATTTAATGCCATTGCAGTTTCCGAGGAAGTGATGCCAAGGCTATCGAATTTTGCAGAGAAGTTGAGAAGGCAAGGCATCATGATGACGGATACTGCAACGGTTCTGCCACGACATGACCCAACGAAGGAAAAGCAGAGTGATTTTGGAATTACCAATTCCAAAACCAGGGGGGCATGTGTTATCACCAGAATTTGACCGAGTCAGAGGTGGGCCGCGATCAAGATGGATTTGAAGATTATATACGGAAGAAATACGTGGATCGGCCTTATATGCAAAGTTGGGCTAGTTTGCCCGTGTATCTGTAACATATTAGGATACGTGTCGGTTAGTTAGAGTTTTACCCGTGCACGGTTAGGTGCACGCCTAAATTAGAAAGTCCCCTGGACTATAAATATGTATCTAGGGTTTATGGAATAAACAACAACTCACGTTCAACCCAAAACAAACCAATCTCGGCGCATCGCCAACTCCTTCATCTCGAGGGTTTCAATCGGGTAGCGACATGCTGCCTAGATCGCATCTTGCGATCTAGGCAGCGACAAGCTCCACGTTGTTCATGCGTTGCTCGTACTCGAAGCGTCTTTGATGGCGAGCAACGTAGTTATCATAGATGTGTTAGGGTTAGCATAGTTCTTCGTATAACATGCTTACGTAGTGCAACCCTTGCATGTCTAGCCGCCCTCACGCCTATCTCGGGTGTGGGGGCGGCACCCTGCTTGTTCATCATCTAGTAGATCTGATCCGTTACGATTGCTCCTTGTTCTGCAAGGATTAGTTTAATATCTGCAGTAGTTAGGCCTTACAAAGGGGTGGAGGATCCAGCGGCACGTAGGGTGGCGTTCGCAAGTCCTAAACAGGATGTTCCGAGGATCAACGTTATGTTGGTTTTTAGGCCTTGTTTAGGATCGGCTTATGAGCACCGTGCGTGGCCGCGAGGCCCAACCTGGAGTAGGATGATCCGATTATGCGGTGAAAACCCTAAATCGTCGTAGATCTCATTAGCTATATCTTGATCAAGCAGGATCACCAAGTATTCGTGCACCCCGTACGAATCATGGGTGAATCGGCTCTTTGAGCCGATTCACAGGATAACCTGAGAGCCGATCGAGGCTCGTATTTAATGTTTACATGTATGCCATGCAGGAACTAAGCGAGGCATCCCCATCACCTTCCTGACCAGGTATAGGTCAGGTGGCACGCCCTTGCACTTCGCATCGCCGCGTGTGACCAGAAGAGCATTGCGGGCCGTCGCTCGGAGGGGTCTCAGCCAGCCGCAGCTCTAGGCTCTTCCCGGCTCTACACTGTGTTGACAGACCGCTGCCCGCCGGTGGGTTTTGGCAGTCAACACAAATAAAGATAGCATGACCATGCACATACATATCATGATGAGTATAGTGAGATTTAATTGGGCATTACGACAAAGTACATAGACCGCCATCCAGCATGCATCTATGCCTAAAAAGTCCACCTTCAGGTTATCATCCGAACCCCTCCGGTATTAAGTTGCTAACAACGGACAATTGCATTAAGTATTGCGCGTAATGTAACTAGTGACTACATCCTTGAACATAGCACCAATGTTTTATCCCTAGTGGCAACAGCACATCCGTAACCTTAGTGGTTCTTGTCACTCCTCCAGATTCACGGAGACATGAACCCACTATCGAGCATAAATACTCCCTCTTGGAGTTACTAGCATCAACTTGGCCAGAGCATCTACTAATAACGGAGAGCATGCAAGATCATAAACAACACATAGACATAGCTTTGATAATCAACATAACAAGTATTCTCTATTCATCGGATCCCAACAAACGCAACATATAGAATTACAGATAGATGATCTTGATCATGTTAGGCAGCTCACAAGATCCGACAATGATAGCACAATGAGGAGAAGACAACCATCTAGCTACTGCTATGGACCCATAGTCCAGGGGTAGACTACTCACACATCACACCGGAGGCGACCATGGCGGCGTAGAGTCCTCCGGGAGATGATTCCCCTCTCCGGCAGGGTGCCGGAGGCGATCTCCTGGATCCCCGAGATGGGATCGGCGTTGGCGGCGTCTCCGGAAGGTTTTCCGTATCGTGGCTCTCGGTACTGGGGGTTTCGTCACGGAGGCTTTAAGTAGGCGGAAGGGTAGGTCAAGAGGCGGCGCGAGGGGCCCGGACCATAGGGCCGCGCGGCCGGGCGGGGGCCGCGCCGCCCTATGCTCGGCTGCCTCGTGGCCCCTCTTCGTTTCGTCTTCGGACTTACGGAAGCTTCGTGGAAAAATAGGCCCCCGGGCTTTGATTTCGTCCAATTCCGAGAATATTTCCTTACTAGGATTTCTGAAACCAAAAATAGCGAGAAACGACAGAATCGGCACTTCGGCATCTTGTTAATAGGTTAGTTCCGGAAAATGCACGAATATGACATAAAGTGTGCATAAAACATGTAGATAACATCAATAATGTGGCATGGAACATAAGAAATTATCGATACGTCGGAGACGTATCAGCATCCCCAAGCTTAGTTCTGCTCGTCCCGAGCAGGTAAAACGATAACACGGATAATTTCCGGAGTGACATGCCATCATAATCTTGATCATACTATTTGTAAAGCATATGTAGTGAATGCAGCGATCAAAACAATGTATATGACATGAGTAAACAAGTGAATCATAAAGCAAAGACTTTTCATGAATAGCACTTCAAGACAAGCATCAATAAGTCTTGCATAAGAGTTAACTCATAAAGCAATAATTCAAAGTAAAGGCATTGAAGCAACACAAAAGAAGATTAAGTTTCAGCGGTTGCTTTCAACTTGTAACATGTATATCTCATGGATATTGTCAACATAGAGTAATATAATAAGTGCAATAAGCAAGTATGTAGGAATCAATGCACAGTTCACACAAGTGTTTGCTTCTTGAGGTGGAGAGAAATAGGTGAACTGACTCAACATTGAAAGTAAAAGAATGGCCCTCCATAGAGGAAAAGCATCGATTGCTATATTTGTGCTAGAGCTTTGATTTTTAAAAACATGAAACAATTTTGTCAACGGTAGTAATAAAGCATATGCATCATGTAAATTATATCTTATAAGTTGCAAGCCTCATGCATAGTGTACTAATAGTGCCCGCACCTTGTCCTAATTAGCTTGGACTACCGGATCATCACAATGCACATATTTTGACCAAGTGTCACAAAGGGGTACCTCTATGCTGCCTGTACAAAGGTCTAAGGAGAAAGCTCGCATTGGATTTCTCGCTATTGATTATTCTTCAACTTAGACATCCATACCGGGACAACATAGACAACAGATAATGGACTTCTCTTTTATGCATAAGCATGTAGCAACAATTAATAATTTTCTCATTTGAGATTGAGGATATATGTCCAAAACTGAAACTTCCACCATGGATCATGGCTTTAGTTAGCGGCCCAATGTTCTTCTCTAACAATATGCATGCTTAACCATAAGGTGGTAGATCGCTCTTACTTCGGACAAGACGGACATGCATAGCAACTCACATGAAATTTAACAATGAATAGTTGATGGCGTCCCCGAGTGAACATGGTTATCGCACAACAAGCAACTTAATAAGAGATAAAGTGCATAATTACATATTCAATACCACAATAGTTTTTAAGCTATTTGTCCCATGAGCTATATATTGCAAAGGTGAATGATGGAATTTTAAAGGTAGCACTCAAGCAATTTACTTTGGAATGGCGGAAAATACCATGTAGTAGGTAGGTATGGTGGACACAAATGGCATAGTGGTTGGCTCAAGTATTTTGGATGCATGAGAAGTATTCCCTCTCGATACAAGGTTTAGGCTAGCAAGGCTTATTTGAAACAAACACAAGGATGAACCGGTGCAGCAAAACTCACATAAAAGACATATTGAAAACATTATAAGACTCTACACCGTCTCCCTTGTTGTTCAAACTCAATACTAGAAATTATCTAGACCTTAGAGAAACCAAATATGCAAACCAAATTTTAGCATGCTCTATGTATTTCTTCATTAATGGGTGCAAGCATATGATGCAAGAGCTTAATCATGAGCACAACAATTGCCAAGTATCACATTACCCAAGACATTAATAGCAATTACTACATGTATCATTTTCCAATTCCAACCATATAACAATTTAACGAAGGAGAAACTTCGTCATGAATACTATGAGTAGAAACCAAGGACATACTTGTCCATATGCTACAGCGGAGCGTGTCTCTCTCCCATAAAGTGAATGCTAGGATCCATTTTATTCAAACAAAACAAAAAAAACAAAAACAAACCGACGCTCCAAGAAAAAGCACATAAGATGTGATGGAATAAAAATATAGTTTCAGGGGAGGAACCTGATAATGTTGTCGATGAAGAAGGGGATGCCTTGGGCATCCCCAAGCTTAGACGCTTGAGTCTTCTTAATATATGCAGGGGTGAACCACCGGGGCATCCCCAAGCTTAGAGCTTTCACTCTCCTTGATCATGTTGCATCATACTCCTCTCTTGATCCTTGAAAACTTCCTCCACACCAAACTCGAAACAACTCATTAGAGGGTTAGTGCACAATAAAAATTAACATATTCAGAGGTGACACAATCATTCTTAACACTTCTGGACATTGCATAATGCTACTGGACATTAGTGGATCAAAGAAATTCATCCAACATAGCAAAAGAGGCAATGCGAAATAAAAGGCAGAATCTGTCAAAACAGAACAGTTCGTATTGACGAATTTTAAAATGGCACCAGACTTGCTCAAATGAAAATGCTCAAATTGAATTAAAGTTGCGTACATATCTGAGGATCATGCACGTAAATTGGCTTAATTTTCTGAGCTACCTACAGGGAGGTGGACCTAGATTCGTGACAGCAAAGAAATCTGGAACTGCGCAGTAATCCAAATCTAGTACTTACTTTTCTATCAACGGCTTTACTTGGCACAACAAAACACAAAACTAAGATAAGGAGAGGTTGCTACAGTAGTAAACAACTTTCAAGACACAAAATAAAAACAAAGTACTGTAGGTAAAAACATGGGTTGTCTCCCATAAGCGCTTTTCTTTAACGCCTTTCAGCTAGGCGCAGAAAGTGTGTATCAAGTATTATCAAGAGACGAAGTGTCAACATCATAATTTGTTCTTATAATAGAATCAAAAGGTACCTTCATTCTCTTTCTAGGGAAGTGTTCCATACCTTTCTTGAGAGGGAATTGATATTTTATATTACCTTCCTTCATATCAATAATAGCACCAACTGTTCGAAGAAAAGGTCTTCCCAATATAATGGGACAAGATGCATTGCATTCAATATCCAAGACAACAAAATCAACGGGAACAAGGTTATTGTTAACGGTAATGCGAACATTATCAACTTTACCCAAAGGTTTCTTTGTAGAATGATCAGCAAAATTAACATCCAAATAACAATTTTTCAGCGGTGGCAAGTCAAGCATATCATAAATTTTCTTAGGCATAACAGAAATACTTGCACCAAGATCACATAAAGCATTACAATCAAAATCTTTAACCTTCATATTAATGATGGGCTCCCAACCATCCTCTAGCTTTTTAGGAATAGAGGCTTCGCGCTCTAGTTTCTCTTCTCTAGCTTTTATGAGAGCATTTGTAATATGATGTGTAAAGGCCAAATTTATAGCACTAGCATTAGGACTTTTAGCAAGTTTTTGCAAGAACTTTATAACTTCAGAGATGTGGCAATCATCAAAATTCAAACCATTATAATCTAAAGCAATGGGATTATCATCCCCAATGTTGGAAAAAATTTCAGCAGCTTTATCACAGGGCAGTTTCAGCAGTTTTAGCAGTTTCGGGCAGTTTTTCGCGCTTTGCATTAGAAGTGGAAACATTGCTAACACCAATTCTTTTATTAGTATTAGTAGGAGGTGCAGCAACATGTGTAGCATTAGCATTACTAGTGGTGGTAATAGTCCAAACTTTAGCTACATTCTTCTCTTTAGCCAGTTTTTCATTTTCTTCTCTATCCCACCTAGCACGCAGTTCAGCCATTAATCTTATATTCTCATTAATTCTAACTTGAATGGCATTTGCTGTAGTAACAATTTTATTATGATGATTCTCATTAGGCATAACTTTCAATTTCAAAAGATCAACATCAGCAGCAAGACTATCGACTTTAGAAGCAAGTATATCGATTTTCCCAAGCTTTTCTTCAACAGATTTGTTAAAAGCGAGTTTGTGTACTAATAAATTCTTTAAGCATGGCTTCAAGTCCAGGGGGTGTGTTCCTATTATTATTGTAAGAATTCCCATAAGAATTACCATAGCCGTTGCCATTATTATAAGGATATGGCCTATAGTTGTTACTAGAATTGTTCCGGTAAGCATTGTTGTTGAAATTATTATTTTTAATGAAGTTTACATCAACATGTTCTTCTTGTGCAACCAATGAAGCTAATGGAACATTATTAGGATCAATATTAGTCCTATCATTCACAAGCATAGACATAATAGCATCAATCTTATCACTCAAGGAAGAGGTTTCTTCGACGGAATTTACCTTCTTACCTTGTGGAGCTCTTTCCGTGTGCCATTCAGAGTAGTTGATCATCATATTATCAAGAAGCTTTGTTGCTTCACCAAGAGTGATGGACATAAAGGTACCTCCAGTAGCTGAATCCAATAAATTCCGTGAAGAAAAATTTAGTCCTGCATAGAAGGTTTGGATGATCATCCAAGTAGTCAGTCCATGGGTTGGGCAATTTTTAACGAGAGATTTCATTCTTTCCCAAGCTTGAGCAACATGTTCAGTATCTAATTGTTTAAAATTCATTATGCTACTCCTCAAAGATATGATTTTAGCAGGGGGATAATATCTACCAATAAAAGCATCCTTGCATTTAGTCCATGAATCAATACTATTCTTAGGCAGAGATAGCAACCAATCTTTAGCTCTTCCTCTTAATGAGAAAGGGAATAATTTTAGTTTAATAATATCACCATCTACATCTTTATATTTTTGCATTTCACATAGTTCAACAAAATTATTAAGATGGGCAGCAGCATCATCAGAACTAACACCAGAAAATTGCTCTCGCATAACAAGATTCAGTAAAGCGAGGTTTAATTTCAAAGAATTCTGCTGTAGTAGCAGGTGGAGCAATAGGTGTGCATAAGAAATCATTATTATTTGTGGTTGTGAAGTCACACAACTTAGTATTTTCAGCGTTGGCCATTTTAGCAACAGTAAATAAAGCAAACTTAGATAAAGTAAATGCAAGTAACTAATTTTTTTGTGTTTTAGATATAGCAAACAAGATAGCAAATAAAGTAAAACTAGCAACTAATTTTTTTTGTATTTTGATTTAGTGCAGCAAACAAAGTAGTAAATAAAACTAAGCAAGACAAAAAACAAAGTAAAGAGATTGAGAAGTGGAGACTCCCCTTGCAGCGTGTCTTGATCTCCCCGGCAACGGCGCCAGAAAAAGAGCTTGATGGCGTGTAACTCACACGTTCGTTGGGAACCCCAAGAGGAAGGTATGATGCGCACAGCGGCAAGTTTTCCCTCGAAAAGAAACCAAGGTTTATCGAACCAGGAGGAGCCAAGAAGCACGTTGAAGGTTGATGGCGGCGGGATGTAGTGCGGCGCAACACCGGGGATTCCGGCGCCAACGTGGAACCTGCACAACACAACCAAAGTACTTTGCCCCAACGAAACAGTGAGGTTGTCAATCTCACCGGCTTGCTGTAACAAAGGATTAATCGTATTGTGTAGAAGATGATTGTTTGCAGAAAACAGTAGAACAGTATTGCAGCAGATTGTATTTCAGTAAAGAGAATTGGACCGGGGTCCACAGTTCACTAGAGGTGTCTCTCCCATAAGACAAACAGCATGTTGGGTGAACAAATTACAGTTGGGCAATTGACAAATAAAGAGAGTATGACCATGCACATACATATCATGATGAGTATAGTGAGATTTAATTGGGCATTACGACAAAGTACATAGACCGCCATCCAGCATGCATCTATGCCTAAAAAGTCCACCTTCAGGTTATCATCCGAACCCCCTCCGGTATTAAGTTGCTAACAACGAGACAATTGCATTAAGTATTACGCGTAATGTAACTAGTGACTACATCCTTGAACATAGCACCAATGTTTTATCCCTAGTGGCAACAGCACATCCGTAACCTTAGTGGTTCTTGTCACTCCTCCAGATTCACGGAGACATGAACCCACTATCGAGCATAAATACTCCCTCTTGGAGTTACTAGCATCAACTTGGCCAGAGCATCTACTAATAACGGAGAGCATGCAAGATCATAAACAACACATAGACATAGCTTTGATAATCAACATAACAAGTATTCTCTATTCATCGGATCCCAACAAACGCAACATATAGAATTACGGATAGATGATCTTGATCATGTTAGGCAGCTCACAAGATCCGACAATGATAGCACAATGGGGAGAAGACAACCATCTAGCTACTGCTATGGACCCATAGTCCAGGGGTAGACTACTCACACATCACACCGGAGGCGACCATGGCGGCGTAGAGTCCTCCGGGAGATGATTCCCCTCTCCGGCAGGGTGCCGGAGGCGATCTCCTGGATCCCCCGAGATGGGATCGGCGTTGGCGGCGTCTCGGAAGGTTTTCCGTATCGTGGCTCTCGGTGCGGGGGTTTCGTCACGGAGGCTTTAAGTAGGCGGAAGGGTAGGTCAAGAGGCGGCGCGAGGGGCCCGGACCATAGGGCCGCGCGGCCAGGGCGGGGGCCGCGCCGCCCTATGCTCGGCTGCCTCGTGGCCCCTCTTCGTTTCGTCTTCGGACTTCGGAAGCTTCGTGGAAAAATAGGCCCCTGGGCTTTGATTTCGTCCAATTCCGAGAATATTTCCTTACTAGGATTTCCGAAACCAAAAACAGCGAGAAAATAGCAACCGGCACTTCGGCATCTTGTTAATAGGTTAGTTCCAGAAAATGCACGAATATGACATAAAGTGTGCATAAAACATGTAGATAACATCAATAATGTGGCATGGAACATAAGAAATTATCGATACGTCGGAGACGTATCAGGCGCCGATGCCACGGGCGCCACACTAGCATGTGTGGCGCCGATGCCGCGGGCGCCACACAAAGAGCCTCGCCAAAACGGCTAAGGACTTATCGTCTGGAGCCCCTGGATGTTTTTGACCCAATAGTTCATATAAGTTGGCATGTGTGGCGCCGATGCCACGGGCGCCACATTAGCATGTGTGGCGCCAGTGGGAAGGGCGCCACACATTGACTTGTGTTTAAAACCATGAAAAATCCTACCATATTCCAACAGTTTTGACAACAAGAACATTGCACTGAATATGTACGACACATTGACACAGCATAATGGTTCAAATGACAAATAAGGTTCGACGACATCAAGGTTTCAATTACAATAAGGTTCAACGACACGAAGGTTCGAGAAGATCAAGGTTCACACAACATAAAGGTTCGACAACAAGAACATAGCCAAAGGGACATCACTGCGTGGCAAAGGCTCCCTCCCCCTTGCCTTCTTCTTCTTAGATTCTTCAGCCAATTCTTCCTTCTCCCTTAAGTCACGAGCCAACTGAACGACCGAATCGAAGAAGTGGTGGCGCTCCTCCGTCTTTGCAGCTTCCGCTTGAGCTCTCTCCTCCTTGATGCGTTCAGCCTCCCTAGCCACCTCCTCTAGGTGCATCCTATTGGCCCTCTCCCTCGCAATTTGCTCAAGTTGGCAGCTCCTCAGGAATTTTATCCGTGCCTCGCGGTCCCGTTCGGCCTTTAGCTTCTCATTCCTCCTCTTGTGGTACAATAGGTATTCCTCATACCCCCTTTGCATACGGGCACGCTCGGCCATCTTGTTGTCTTCCTCCTCCTTCTTCTTCCTCTCTAGTTCTTCCTTCTCCTTCTTCCGCACCGTCCTTACTGCCTCCTCCCAAATGGACTCCTCCTTCTCATTGCCCTCACATGCTCCCTTCCCCTTGGTGGGTTGAGTTGCCATAGCTGTAAACCAAATTGAAAAACCAAAGTTAGTCATGGAATATGAAAATAGAAAGTACAATGCAATTAGTAACTTGGAGACACATACGGATAAGGCCCCGCTAGGTATCGTAGCATACTAGTACCGCGACGGCCACCATGCCGACCTCTACTAAGCCCTACGTGAATCATTGGTTGCCTTGGAGCTTGTCGCCATTGTGGTTGATGCCTTGAGGCTTGTTGCCTTGGAGCTTGTTGCGTAGGAGCTTGTTGTCGTTGGGTTTGTGTGCTTGGGGTTTGTTGGCGTTGGGCTTGTGTGCTTGGAGCTTGTTGGCGCTGGGCTTGTGTGCTTGGAGCTTGTTGGCGTTGGGCTTGTGTGCTTGGAGCTTGTTGGCTTGGAGGAGGTTGTTGCCGTTGGCCTTGTGTGCTTGGAGCTTGTTGGCTTGGAGGAGGTTGACGCGTTTGGCTTGGAGTTTGTTGGCTTGGAGCTTGTTGGCTTGGGGTTTGTTGGCTTCGAGGTTGATTTGAAGCTTGTTGGCTACTTGATGCTTGACTTGTGCTAGCATCATTGCCCTTTGATTTTTTGCCGGATGTGCACTTCCTTTTATTGTGGCCCTTACTATTGCATGATCCACAATTAGTTGGCTCGCGAGCGTCTTGGAATAACTTGTTTCCTGAATGACCCCATCTATCCATATCTCCGTGATACCTCTTTGTCTTTCTTCTTCCACGTTTCACAACCTTCCATTCCGGATCTGGCCAAACTTGCACTCAATGATACTCCGGCCATTGTGATTGATCCAAGTAAGGAGAAAACCTTGGAGCCCATGTCCTCTTTGTGGCTTCGATTGAGAACTCGGACTCCCGAACGGTGAGTGGGTTATTGTAGTCGACACGTCTAGTGCGTGCCGCTGTGAGCAAGTGGGAGCAAGCCAAATGAAGCAAAGAGGGCCTCCTACATGTGCATTCACATGTCTTTAGGGACACACGGAAAGCCCGGCCTCCGTGTTGGACACCACCTTGTGTGGTGCCTCCCGGCTCATTCACTTGGTAAACCCAGTCAACATTGTCATAACATGTAGCCGTTTGGGAGTCCGCATTCCTCGCCTGAAATTCCATAAACTCTTCAACCTTCGTAGGGAACTCGCAATTCCTAGCAATTTCCTTCTCCGTTTCATCGGTGTAGTTCTGGAAATAGACATTCAACTTCTCGAATGTGTATTGAATGATTGCCGTCACGGGCAATGCACGGACACCCTTCAACACATTGTTGAAGCACTCGGCCATGTTGCTTGTCATTTGGCCATATCTCCTCCCATCCTCATCATAAGCTCTTGCCCACTTTGAGTTAAATATGAGGTGTCTATGAAGAAACTCTTGACCACCCGCGTTGAGGTCTTTGTGCTTCAGCAAGCCATTGTATAGGTTTGCGAAGCGGCTCTCAGAGTAAGCGAGGCAACAATCTTGAAGGAGGTCAGACAACTCTTTGCTCTTGCATGCCCGGTAGAAGTTTGCACAAAAATGCCTCATGCACCATCGGTGATGCAAGGGAGCATGCCCGGGAATTGCAAGCTCCACCGCATTGAGAATTCCTTGATGACAATCGGAGATGACACACACTTCCTTTGAGGGTGGTATGACCCTCGTCCTCAATATATGGAAAAACCATTCCCAGTTATCATTGTTCTCAATCTCTACCAATGCAAAAGCCAATGGTACTAAACGGTTGCTCGCATCATTTGCTATTGCCACCAATAGTGTGCCCTTGTACTGCCCGGTCAAGAAGGTACCATCCACGGCTATGACGGGCCTACAATGTTCGAATGCCCTCGTGCATTGCTCGAATGACCAAAATGCACGGTGAAATACCCTCACTCTTTTACCATCATGCAATGTCATTTTGGTTGCGGAAGGCTCCACCACATGCACCATGCCCGGGTTAGTTGCGGCCATCGCTAACAACAACCTAGGGACACGGTTGTATGCTTCCTCCCAATCACCGTACAACATCTTGAATGCGGCTTGTTTGGCCTTCCATGCCTTTCCGTACTTGACGTCGTAGGCAAACCGGGATTTAACCGTATCTTGCACGGACCTAATGCTCATTATAGGAAGTGATGAGATCTCCGCCGAGAGCTTGTATGCAATGAACTCGGATGTGAGTTGACGGTGGTCCGGCTGCGCATCCTTGCCATCAAGCTTCGGCCCCCGGCACATGTGAGTGGCTACACAACTTGTTATGTGCCAAGAGGGCCCTTTTTGAAAGGTCGTGCACGGACAACCCATGGGCACCTTTTATCCACACATTTTAGCGTGTACCGCTTCTTCAAGTCCGAGTGAACAACGAGGTAAGGGCGATGATGCTTAATGGAGAACTCCTTCAACCATATCTTCAATTCCAAGAAGGTATCAAACGTTAGCCCTGTAGAGATCATAGCCGTCCTACCATCCACATCTCTCTTGGATAGTGGCCTAGCTCCAAGAAGTAAACTTTTGCCACCATCAACCACGGCTCCATCCGCAAGACTAACATCACGGAACAATGGTACCCGGATATCCCGTCCGGTTACCTTCTTGAAGATCTCGGCTCTTTCGGCTTCCTTAGCCGTGAAGCCATCCTCGTCAACCTCCTCTTCGGGTCCATCATCATCCGAGTCCGACGCATAGCATCGGGAATAAGGAATGGAGTGGTCCATCTCCTCTTGCGTCCAATATTTATCCAAATCACCGATATTGTTGCCATTCATCTCGAAACCATCATCACCATCGTCATGCTCGTCATACTCATTATCCAACGGAGGTTGTTGGGCAATGGGAGATTGGACAATGGGAGATTGGGTGGCCTCTTCTTGGCTCATGGGTGGAGGAGTCCTCTCTCGAACGGGGAGGAGGGCCGGTTAAGGTCAAGCTCGATACGAGCATCAACCGTCTTGGTTGCAAACAATTCCAAAGCCTTATCTTGTGACCCGGCCACCGTCTCCTTGTAAATGGACCAACGTTGCTCGGAGTTGATACGCATTATCTTCCAACGAGTGTGCATTCCAAACCCCACATTATGCATTCCCTCTAGCTCAACACCATCATTTGGCTCATTCCAATTCAACTCAACCCTCACTTGTGCTACCACCTCCGCAAAGCTAGGGCTAAGGTCAAACACCAAGTCAACCTCTTCCGGGTCCGGCTCTATGTTTCCCTTCAAGAAAGCATCCTTGTCCACATGATGAACATGGACAATTCTATCCATCCACCTAGCATAATGTGAACAACACATACATACATGTGTTCATTAGTTACCATAATCAACATAATCTACCCATACAAACTAGCACACTACCATTTCTCCTACTTCAACAACCCTAACATCCAACCAAATCCATCTCCACCCTCAAATCAACCAAATCCACATCTAGGGTTTCACATGTAGATTCAACCAAATACACAAAATCAATGGATGCAAAGAAGGGGAACGGAGGAGATTACCTCAAGGAACGGGTTGGGAATGATCTCCACGGGCAGATCTGACGATTTGGTGGTGGATTTGGTGGGGGGAGAGGGAGGGAGAGAGAGAGAGCCGGCTTGGACCGAACGAAGAAGAGAAAGAAAGAAGAAGGGTCGGGCAGGCTGGGCGCGCGCGGCCAAACTTAAGTGGACGTGTGGCGCCCTTGCCACGGGCGTCACACTTTCAAAGTGTGGCGCCGGCGGGAGCGGCGCCACACGTCCTGCCATGTCGGATCGGCTAGCCAGCTCAGCGTCGATGGGCCACGTCGGCTGGGACAGTGGCGCCGGCAGCAGGGGCGCCACATGGGCATGTGTGGCGCCCGTGGGAGGGGCGCCACACAAAAGGGTTAGATCCGTGAAATAGTTTCGCCGGAGGGTCAGTCTGTGCTTTTCTTTCAGTTTTGGGTTATTTTTGTGTAAATCGCCGTTGCCTGGCTCCAATAAGATCCGATCTCTAGCTGAAGCCTCTACCTTTACCATTCTTGCTCTCTACGCCCTCAACCTCCCCCAACCTTGAGAAGCTGCGCAGTAATGGCGGAGCTCGGTGGCATGCTTGCCGCTGCCATCCTGAAGGTGGTGAGCGACCAGATTGGTTCAGCCATCGGAGGTCAGATCACCCTGCAGAAGAACTTCGACAAGGATCTGAGGAAGATGAAAATGGCTCTGGAATCTGTTGAGGCCTTGCTCAAGGTCGCCGAGAGGCGGTCCATCACTGATGAACCGACGCTTCTGTGGCTGAAGCGGCTCAAGTACGCCATGTACGCCATCTCGTACATGATTGATGACTTCGAGGCCGATACACAACCAATCACTCAGCCGTCTCCACGGAAGGTATGTGTGCGGTACAGAAATCCCAGTTCATTGTACTTCGTGGTTACTCTTGAAACTAAAGACATGGTCATCACTTCTTTCTATAGAAAAACTCTCCTCGCCATGTAGTTTTGTGATTTATCCCTGTAGTTTTGGTTTCTAATCTTGCTGGAGCTAATTAAATATCAAAGGTTTGTACTAGTACCCATGTATTTTGTGCAGTAAGTTAATTTATGTATCTTCACATGGCCTTATGTTTTTTAGGTTTCAGTTTTTAAGACTTTTTATTTCTGAATCTCCTTTTCTTATACTTTTGTAACAGTAGCATATTTTATGTATATTTCAAAACTAAACAAAATTTGTTCTGATAGAAGCAAGAGGGTGTGGCTCTTAATGTTTTAACCTAATCTCCTATTGGGCTGAATGCAGTTGTACACTGCTTGCCATTTCACACTGTACTGACGAATAAACTCTCTTGCAGTTCTCCTTCAAAAAATATTTGGCAATTATGATCCCTTGTATCACAGCCGTTCCCAAGATCACAATGGACAATGAGATGGAGAAGATGAGGGAGGATCTGGAGGTGATAACTGAACAACACAAAAATTTCAGATTAACAGAAGGCACTAATGCCAATGAGCCGAAGGTCACCGACATACGGGAAACGTTGTCAATCATGGAGACACAAATTGTTGGGAGGACTGAGGAGAAAGAGGAAATATTGTCTTGTTTGTTTGATAGCATGACAGAAGAGATCACAATCCTTTCTATATATGGCATTGGAGGCCTTGGCAAGACAACCTTGGCCAAAATGATTTACAATAATACTCAGTTCAAAGAATACTCTCAGGTGTGGGTCTATGTGTCCCAGACATTTGATCTGAAAAAAATTGGAAACTCTATCATATCACAACTATCAGAGAAAGAGAAGGAGAGTGAGTACACTGGAATGGAGATGATACATAAATCACTTCAAAAGCTGCTCGTTGATAAGAAGATTCTGGTTGTTTTGGATGACCTATGGGAGAGTGAGGAATTTCATCTGCAAAGTCTGGTGGACATGCTTAGGGTTGGGAAGGGCGGTAATGTGGTTGTTATTGTAACCACACGCGATAAGGACATTGCGAAGAAAATCTCTACCATCAAACCATACAAATTAGCACCATTGACTGATGACATCTGTTGGTCTATAATAAAGCAAAAGAGTGTATTTGAATCTAGAAATGATAAAGAACAGTTACAGAAGATAGGGAAGGCCATTGCAATGAAGTGTGCTGGTGTGGCTTTAGCAGCTAAATCACTTGGACACATCCTGCATTCTATGAAGTTTGGTGAATGGGAATCAGTCAGAGACAGTGATATATGGAATGTATCTTCTTTGAAAGATACATCTTCCTCACAAGTGCTTGCGTCTCTGAAGTTGAGCTATAGTGTCATGCCTTCATATTTGAAGCTCTGCTTTGCCTATTGTGCAATATTTCCAAAAGGTCACAAGATAATTAAAGACGATCTTATTCGCCAATGGGTTTCTCTTGGTTTCTCTACTTGGCAGCTTGGTGAGAGATACATTAGTCAGCTTTTGGGATTCTCTTTCCTTGAACATTTGAAGCCACCATCGGTGAGTTTATGCATTCCCTATGTGATGGAACAAAAAAAAAATTCAATCATTGTGATGCAACGAAAGCATATAGTACCAAAAGTAGTGATGGCTAGTAGCAAAAGGTAATGTCCAGCTGTAGGGAATTTCCACCCTGAATTCTGAAGTTAAACTGCACCCACATTTAACATATAAATTTTCATAGACAGTCTCCTCTCTTATAGAGCTTGGTCCTTGTGCTTTTTGTCACTATATGATACTAGGTGGGAGAAGTTAAACACTGTTCTTTTTAAATATTATTTTAAAAAACACCTTTTTAAACATCAAGCGTGAGTCCATGTTACAACTAGAGTTACCAAAAAAAATACTACTCCGTCCGATTCATAATACTTGACACTAATATAGATGTATCTAGACACATCATAATTGTAGATACATCCATTTTACTGGCAAGTAAAATGGATCGGAGGGAGTATATTTATTACATTTTACAAACATATAAATGAAGTAGTAGTGGACAATATTTTCTGGGATGACCCTATTGATTTCCAAAAGAAAAAAAAGGAACATGTAGTGCTAACTTGGGCAATTTAGGAGAAATCCTCACAAACCTTAGCAGTCAAAGCCTATTCCTGGTCGTGAAAAATACATAATATTACAAGGAAAGGTACATTTCTTATCCAATAACTATTCTTGAATAATGAATCATATAATTTGATTTTTAATTGTCCAAACTATGTAGATTTTTCTTTCACGATGACGTAGCGAAGGCTTCTGCATACAAGCCTAACTAGCAGGCTAGCACTAGGAATCTGACATATAAATCTTTGTGTTGCTTTTTTATGCCTTCACATTTTGAAAGAAATTCTGATTTATCATAGATGATTTTTCTCTAGTCTACGTAAATTATTTATGAGTTTTCTAGACTTGTTTCATCGTATGATCACTTTTCGTTCTTTGGTTTCTTAGGATTTCTCAGAATTTTGGAACTATCTAATTTTTTCAATATGATGTTAATTGACTGCCATGCATTGAGAAACACCATCGCGTCATCCAAAACTGATTTGCACTTGTCCGAGAAATGAATTATGTTTGCTGGCGACACTTAAGCACATACTTATCTAATTTTACAGTTTAGGGAAAAAAATCTACACTTGGGACACAGCAGAGAAGCACAAGTAGAATTTACTATTCAATAACGAATTTAATTCACAAATTGTCTTAAATATAAGAAACCCCAAAATCTGACTCTGTAAAATGATTTTCTTGCAGACTATCAAACAGTATGATGAAGATATTACATTGTTGACCATGCATGATCTGGTACATGACTTAGCAAGATTAGTCATGGACGATGAGATTCTTGTCGTTGGCAAAGGCGGAAACACTGAGGGAAGTTGGTACCATTATGCATTGCTTGGTGATTGTAGTAAGCCATTGGGCTTGGAGTCATCCAAGATAAGGGCACTCCGTTTTATGGATTGTGACAAAATTAAACTTCACCATGCTGCATTTTCATCTGCCAAGTCCTTGCGCGTCCTCGACTTAAGCGAGTGCATCATACATAAGTTGCCAGATTCGATTGGTGTACTGAAGCAGCTGAGGTATCTTAATGCTCCTAGAGTCCAAGATGCAGTCATTCCGAATGATATCATCACGCTCTCAAAGTTAATGTACCTCAACCTTCATGGGTCTTCTAAAATCTTGGCTTTACCAGAATCCATTGGAAAAATTGAAGGTCTGGCATATCTTGATTTGTCCGGTTGTAAAGAAATTGCAGAGTTGCCAGAATCATTTGGGAGGCTAAAAGAATTAGTGCATCTTGATTTGTCAAATTGCTCTTGTATTACAGGTATGTCGGAGTTCTTGGGCAGCCTCACAAAACTGGAATATTTGAACTTGTCTCGCTGCAATAATATTGGAGAGATGCCAGAAGCTATGGGCATCCTATCCAAACTAGAGTATCTGAACTTATCATTCAGCTCATATATTGAAAGTTGCCAAGAAGCAGAAGTTTTGGGCACCCTAAACAAACTTGAGTATCTGAACTTATCATCTTACTGGCAGTGTGATCTTCGAAAGCTCCCCGAAGCTTTGGGCACATTTATTCAACTCAAGTACTTAAGCTTGTCAGGTTGTCACAGAATATCAGAATTGCCGAGCTCATTTCGGAGTCTAAAATTTTTGTTGCATCTTGATCTGTCATACTGCCATCGTATTGGTTGTCTAGATGAAGCTTTGGCTGGTCTTTCCAATCTGCAACATTTGAATTTACATGCTACACATATCATGTTGTTGCCACAAAATGTGACCAAACTCAGGTATTTGAAGGTGTCTGGGATGAATTATGGGGCTGAAGGTACCATAAACACTCTCATCAACTATATATGCAATAATCTTTCCAATCTGGAGCATTTGGACTTATCTTGTAATTCTATGAGGAGTATACCTGAAAGTATTTGTAACCTGAGAAAACTGCATACATTGAACCTCGCATCATGCTATTGTCTTGAAAAGATGCCAGGTAGTATACGCACAATGGATAGTTTGAAGTTTCTTGATATGAATGCTTGTATTGGAATCTCCATAGCCCCTGAGGTTGGTAGCAGTGCAATACCGTTACCACACTTTGCGGTGCAGCCTGGTGATGGCCACTCTAGTAGCAACCTCGTCCTGCTACAACACATAGATCCTGTGGAGCTCAACCTATTTAAACTTGAAAATGTGAAGTCCGTAGAAGAGGCACAACGTATAAATTTGACAGGGAAGAAAAAACTTGGGTACTTGAAACTGAAGTGGACTCCAAATGCTGAGAGGTTTGTGGATCACAAAATTTTGATGGAAAATCTGGTGCCACCAAGCACATTGACGAAGTTGGAGATATGTGGTTACAACGGTGTCAGCTTTCCAGCCTGGCTAGTACTGGACCAACTGCCAAACCTAGAGTGGCTGGTTCTCATAGACATGGCAAACCTGGAAGAGTGGACCATGCCACACTCCAGTGGTGAGGATCACGTGCTTGAACAGTTACAAATTCATGATTGCCCCCTATTAAGGTTGAAACCGCTTCCTCCTAAATCTACCAGCTGGGTGATATCAAACAGTAATAATGTGTTATCATCATGGGGAGAATGTACTGGACCACACACCAATGCCACCTCCTCTTTTTCTGAGGTAACTACCAAGTTGTGGGTTGAAAACTGCAACGTACCTCTGCATCAGTGGAGGTTGCTTCAGCACTTCCCTGGCCTCACTGATTTGCATATTAAAAGCTCAGTCGATCTAACCGGCTCACCAGAGGTCATCCAACATCTCTCCTCTCTGAAGATTCTAACACTAGAAGACAAATACTTGGAAGAGCTGCCAAAATGGCTGAACGAGAACAACCGGCAACTCACAAAGCTAGAACTGGTCGATTGCAAAAACATGGAATCACTGCTGCACTGGTTAGGAGAATTAACCTCCCTCAAAGAACTTTTACTGTGGGACTGTGCTGTCTTGTCTTCTTTGCCAGAAAGCATATAACAATTCACCTGTCTCAAGAAACTATTCATTATTGGCTGCCCTGAATTAAATCACTTGGGTGAAAGGGTATGTCTCCTGCCCAGCTCTCTCGAGTATATTCGAATCGGGAGATGTAACGGTATTAAGTGTTTGCCTGAGGGCATGGAACAACTCACCAACCTCCACGAACTATTTATTCATGATTGCCCTGACCTAAAGCAGTGGTGTGAAATAGAGGAGAACATGATGAAGCTGGCTCACATAAAACACAACGTATGTGTCCTACCAAAGCTGGCTCTCTTTAGTACTAATCTTATTTTATTTTTACCAACTCTTTCTATTTTTCTTATATTAGAATTTACTCTGTCTTGCATTTCTTACAGAGGGTTCTTTCATGCAGAAATGCCTACATATTCATCTACTTTGCCTTGCTATTTTCCTTTTGTTAAACACCACCTCGTTTTGCAAAATATAGTGGTAGAAAAAGATGAATTCTCTGGTTTCTAGAGTACATCTACTGGTCGTAGCCACTACCCATGGAATGATAAACATAGTAGTAACCTAGGGATTTGTTTGCAGTACCAGTGTGTCACACTTGGAACCATCTTTTTTACTTATCTGAATGTAACATTTGCCTTATGTATATAGCTTATCATTCATATGAACTAGAACCCAAGTTGATAAAATTATTGTTATTATTCGTTTTGCAGCTTATTTACTAGGACCGTGACCTAGACAGGTTATACCCACAGCAGGCTGCAAAATTTAGGACATGAATTACATTGCAAGGTTTCGTTCAGGACGATTTGGATTCATTGAGTTGAAGGAGGACCCTCACGAGAAGCGGAGTTATGATTCTTGCTTGCAATCTGGAGGGATATAATTTCTACCATAGTTTGTTCGATTAAAAGAAAGCATGAATGCCAACGTGATGAAAGGGTGACAACTCTGGGGGCTCTGTTAGTTTGCTCCTTTTTGTAACCAAACAATTTGTAATATCTGTGTCATCCATCTTTCATGTCCTGATGATTAAGATGCATGCAACACTGGCTCAGCTACTTACAGAGCATGGTACTTTCTTGTGATGATCTGGTGATACAGTATCTATTTGACTGTGTACTACTGTTTTGTGCATTTGGGTAGGGGAACAGAAAATGAGCATGCCCGAATCAGACTGTTGTTGTGGCTCGGGCATTAGACTTATTCTACCTCACCTAGTGTCCGAGCCTGACAGAACACCATTAAAGAAAAAGAACATATATGCTATCTAACAAACTGGAAACTGAATCTCAAAATATGTATACTCGTCATTCAATTTCTGCAAAAATATCATCAACCTTCAGAAACCCATTCGTATGTTGTGGAAGGAAGAAGAAACTTGCAGAGCGATCTTGAGTTCGCCAGTTGCACACGCCGGTTGTTCTTCCCGTCGTCGTCCATAGAGTCCACACGCCGGTTGCCGGCTGCAGGTCCGACGAACTCAAATGGGGGTGGAGAACGAACAGCGACTCGCCACCAGATTCTGGCACCGGGCAAAGGGAAGAGCGCAGCATTGAGCAGCTGCTCTGTTTCGCGCCACGAAACAGGGTAGGGCGCCCGACAAATCCATAACTCGCACGCCAACCCCACTCAGATCTCCAGCCGCTGCGTACGCTTCTGACCCACGAGTTCCTCCGCCACTTCCTCCATCGGGTCCGCACACCTGCTAGGAGTTCAGGACGCGAGGTAGGGATGCACCTCCTCTCGCGCCGCGGCCGGTTTGATGCCGTCCTTGGCTGGCCGGATGGAGAAGAAATGCCGGCAGATCCAGCAGCGACGGTCTCCGTTTTTTGTCTCGCCTCAGTTCGTCCTACATTTTGTAAACTTTGTACACTCCGATTTTGTGTGATCCAAATACCATGGTCTAAGAGCATCTATAGCCGTGTTCCGTAAAACCTAAAACGTCTCTAAATCTGACATCTAGACATGCGCTCTAATGTTCTTTTCCATTCGACCCAGGCTAATATGGTGTCCGGCGTCCTAACGAATTCCCGCTACACACAGGACACTGCTCGGGCGCTGGATGTAACCAAAAGCCGTGTCGCCAGTGGCAGGACAACCTCGACAGCCACACACAGGCACGCGAGGTTTTACGCTGTCACCTACCTCCAATCAAGCGGTGTAATGACCGCGTAGCTTTGTCATCGAGCCGCGCAGCGAAGCGTAGCTTCGCTCATGGCCTGTGTGGCCATCCACGCTAGAGTTAATTGCGACCAACTGTCCCAAACCGCTTCGCATGCCACCACTGTATAAAAGACGAACCAGCCTTCTCGGCCACTCCACACCATTCGCGCACTCCTCCCACATCTCAGCCATGTCGAGCATACGCCACAACATCGCCGCAAATGGATTCGGGCGCTGCAGTCTCACCATCACCGAGGCATGGGCATTCTACGGGGCGCGTTATCCTGTGCCTCCGTACATGCGCCTGCCAAGCAGCGGCGGCTGGAAGATGACCGTCAACAGGATCAATATTCTGCCCGCGCTGGAGACTGATTGTTGGCACGACGAGATCAAGGCCCAGCGGAGGGAGTACAACTAATTGTTTTTTTAGTACATACATCCAAAATACAAATCTGGCTCATCACAAATTTGATTGATCTTCCTTAACTTATCCTTGTCTGCATCACTATCTTTTAGAACATCATAGAAGGGGTAGCAAGTACGAGCACATAAAATAAGTAGCAAGATTGTTCAGCACAGCATTACACAGAACGAGCCTACCCTCAGAGGACAACAAGTGAGCGCGCCAACCAGAGAGACAGCGGTCGAAGGAGAGAAGAAGGGGAGAGAACACCGAAGTAGGGAGCTTGGTGGGTGAGAGGGGAGCCCAAGATAAGGCTGGGGAAAGGAGGAGATGGGACACCCGAGGGTAGTGGCCATGGCGTCGGCCTCGGGGTTTGGGACGTTCATGGGATGAAGCGAGATTTGTGGAAGTTGATAGCTAGGCCACTTGCAGAAGCAAAGTCCCCAAGCACAGTGGCGCTGGCGGAGGCTTTGCAAAGGATCAGAGTGTCATCCGCGTACTGCAAGACGGGGCATGGGGTATCCTGAACGAGGGGGTGGGACAAGGACCCGCGAGCCCAAACCTGACGGATCAGGCGCTGAAGCACATCAGCCACAAGGATGAACAGATACGGGGAGAGGGGATCACCCTGGCGGAGGCCGTTCCGACAGCGAATCCAGTCACCAGGGACGCCATTCAGGAGAATCGCAGTGAGGCGCGAACGGAGGATACTCTCCATCCAAAGACACCAGCGCTCGTCGAAGCCACGGGCTCTAAGGATAACGAGGATGTTGTCCCAGTTGACATAGTCAAACGCTCTGCGGAAATCGATTTGAAAACAATGGTCGGAGCTTTGCGAGAGTGACAACAGCGGAGGAGGTCAGCCGCATAGACGATGTTTTTCGAGATGCGGCGCCCAGATAGAAAACCCGTCTGGTCAGCATCCACAAGGGTTTGGATAGCTGTTTGCAACCTAGTTGTAAGCACCTTGGTGATAGCCTTCATTACACAATTTTGGAGCGAAATGGAGCGGAACTGGAAAGGGTGAGTGGCAGCGTCGACTTTGGGTAGAAGGACTATGAAAACGCGGTTAATACGAGCGAGATCAATGGAGCCATCAAAGAAGGACGAGAAAAGCTCGAAAACATCAGGCAATGCTGATTATGATTCCATCAAAAGATTATGCCATCGTTGGCAACAACATCTTCATCCATGGCGTGCGTTTCTTGTAGCCACATGGTGCATTGGTTTGGTGGCCAAGATCGATGTGCAATAAGCAATGCTGATTATGATTCCATCAAAAGATTTCATTACTTGGACTGCGCATGCGCATAGATTAGAGCATCTCCACTCGTCCCCCCGAACAGGCTCCGGCGAGGCATTTTTACATCCGGACGGCGAAAAATGGCCCAGCTGCGCCCCCGGTTTCTCGTTTTTCCCCGGATTTGGGTTTTCATCCATCCGGCGATCCCACGCCAACCCCGGCCTACCGGGGAGCGCTCGGGGACTCCGGACGAAGCGAAAGCGCGCGAAACGGCGAGAAATCTCTCCCGCGCTTTCGTTTCGTCTTCGCCGCGGAGGTGGCCCCCGACCGGTCAGCGACACGCGCATCGTCTTCCGCGCACGCATCGTCTTCCGCGCGCAGTAAAGGCTGCCGCCGGTCAGCTCGCCGCGGACGCGTCGCATTCCACGCGGCATTAATCCCCCGCGCCAGCCGCGCCTATATAGGCCGCTCCGCTCGCCGCGACGCGTACCCCTGCTCTCATCTCCCTCCACTCTCCGTCCACTTTCCCGATGGCGTTCTCCGACGACGACGGCGCAGCCAACAATGGCTTCCCCCGCCGCTCGCTCCACGCGTGGGAGGGGCACCTCCTCCACCAGGTGGGGTACCCCTGCCCGCCGGACACTTGGCCTCCCGGCGGTGGGTGGCGGCTAAGTCGTGGCGGCGTACCAATCCCGCCGCCGCCTCGGGGCCACGCCCTCGACGTCGCCATCGAGGAGGCGCGGATGACCATGACGGACGAGGAGCGCGCCGACCCGCGCCACCACCCCGACAACTACACGCGGTGGAACTCCTACTTCCTCCGGCGGTGGGAGCGGGAGCTGGCGGCCTACGACGGCCCGCCGCCTCCGCCTCCGCGCAACAACGCCGCGGGCCGCCGACGTTGGTGGAGCGCGCCGGAAAGGACGCTGGCGAACGTCCTCGCGCACATCGAGGGCGGAAACTTCCAGTGCTCACGATGCCCCCGCATCGAGGGCATCGGCGAGCCGCCGCGGGGAAACGTCTGGCAGCCACGGCGCATGGCTGCCAGCTCGTCGTCTTCCGGATCGGCGCCGAGGCCATCCTTGGCGCCGGTGAAGAAGGAGGCGACGTCTCCGTCGACGCCGGCGCGCGTCAAGAAGGAGCCGGCGTCTCCACCGCCGACCAGAGGGCGCAGCAGCGGCGCCCTCGTCATCCGCGACCAACCCTCCTCCCCGCAGCGTGGGCGGAAGAGGAAGGCGGCGAAGAAGGAGGATGCCGCGGCCGCCACCAACGCCGCCGCAAACAGGCTCTCCGAGGAGGAGGCGAAGCGCGCGGAGGACGCCGCCGTGGCGGAGGCGATCGCCAGGTCGCTCAAGGACCTGTGCCCGCCGACAACGCCCTCCCCGAGGACGCCGCCCTGGAGTGGTCGAGGCGCGACTGGGAGCGCGAGGAGGCGGAGCAGCAGCGGCGGCTGATGGACCTGGCCGCTGCACGCCAACTCGCCGCCCGCGCCGTTCCAACCGCCGCCGACGACGTCGCGCGCTACCGCCGTCCTACGACACCTCCATCCGGCGTCGCCATCCCCTTCGTCGACCTCGAGGCCTCGGACGACGAATGGTACAAGCCATCCCCGCCTCGCACCAGCGGCCGGTGGGGAGACGCCGGCCAGGGCAGCAGCAGCCAGGCCGCGCCGCCGCAGGTCGATGACGACGACGACTACACGATGTTCTACCGCCATTTCGGCATGTAGAGCGCCGTGTTTTAAAATTAGCAGTTGAATTCCCCTAGCCGAATTCGAAATATAGTCGAATTCGGCCTCTATGTATGAACTCCGCCCGTTATATAGTAAATATCATTAAATTTAGTCTATATTCGCCCATTTTTAGCCGTAGTTTGTCAAGTTTCCATTTTTCAAATTCGCATCGTCGTCTTCGCCTAGGCACGCGGCTAGGAAACTACTCCTCCCCACGCCAAATCTTCCTCCAATCCGGACAAAATTTCGCCGGAATTGAGCTTGGAGAGGGCCAACGAGTGGAGATGTTAGAAACACTATTTTGGGGGAAAGGGAAGACAAAAAGCGACTAGTAGCCACTAGTCCTGATCGAATAGAAGTTCGATTGGTACATGTGCGGGAGAAACATGGAGTACAATAACATATCGTGGGGGGCCACGGCCCTAAGAAAGCGTGTTCTTTGGTTTGCAAGAATTAATAAACATAGAAAATAGAAAATTCGCGTGAATGGATGTCACAGTCATACGCGGCAAAACAAAGACTTGCTGTAGAGTTGACCTGGAACAGTGTCGGGAACCCAGGCTTTACTTAGATCAGATCTGAAGCTGGAGCGTCTACCTTCACCGCTCTTGCTCCCAGTCCCCTCCCCCAACCTTGAGCAGCGGTGGCAATGGCGGGGCTCGGCGGAATGCTTGCCGCTGCCATCCTCAAGGTGGTGGGTGACCAGATTGGTTCTGCCATCGGTAGTCAGATTAAGCTGCACAAGAACTTTGACAAGGAGCTGAAGAAGATGAAAATGGCGCTGGAGTCTGTCGACGCCTTGCTCGAGGACGCCGGGAAGCGGTCGGTCACGGATAAATCTACACTTCTGTGGCTGAAGCGGCTCAAGGACGCAATGTACGCCATCTCAGACATGATTGATGAGTTCGAGGCCGATACAGAACCAATCACTCAGCCGTCTCCACGGAAGGTATGTGTGCGGTACAGAAATCCCAGTTCATTGTACTTCGTGGTTACTCTTGAAACTAAAGACATGGTCATCACTTCTTTCTATAGAAAAACTCTCCTCGCCATGTAGTTTTGTGATTTATCCGTGTAGTTTTGGTTTCTAATCTTGCTGGAGCTAATAAAATATTAAAGGTTTGTACTAGTACCCACGTACTTTGTGCAGTAAGTTAATTTATGTATCTTCACATGGCCTTATGTGTTTTAGGTTTCAGTTTTTAAGACTTTTCATTTCTGAATCTACTTTTCTTATACTTTTGTAACAGTACATATGTTATGTATATTTCAAAACTAAACAAAATTTGTTCTGATAGAAACAAGAGGGTGTGGCTCTTAATGTTTTAACCTAATCTCCTATTGGGCTGAATGCAGTTGTACACTGCTTGCCCTTTCACACAGTACTAACGAATAAACTCTCTTGCAGTTCTCCTTCAAAAAATATTTGGCAATTATGATCCCTTGTATCACAGCCGTTCCCAAGATCACAATGGCCAATAAGATGGAGAAGATGAGGGAGGATCTGGAGGTGATAACTGACCAACACAAAAATTTCAGATTAACAGAAGGCACTAGTGCCAATGAGCCGAAGGTCACCGACATACGGGAAACATCGTCAATCATGGAGACACAAATTGTTGGGAGGACTGAGGAGAAAGAGGAAATATTGTCTTCTTTATTTGATAGCATAACAAAAGAGATCACAATCCTTTCTATATATGGCATTGGAGGCCTTGGCAAGACAACCTTGGCCAAAATGATTTACAATAATACTCAGTTCAAAGAATACTCTCAGGTGTGGGTCTATGTGTCCCAGACATTTGATCTGAAGAAAATTGGAAACTCTATCATATCACAACTATCGAGAGAAAGGGAAGGAGAGTGACTACACTAGAATGGAGATGATACATAAATCACTTCAAAAGCTGCTCGCTGATAAGAAGATTCTGATTGTTTTAGATGACCTATGGGAGGGTGGGGAATTTCATCTCGCAAAGTCTCGCTGGACATGCTTAGGGTTGGGAAGGGCGGTAATGTGGTTGTTATTGTAACCACACGAGATGAGGACATTGCAAAAAAAATCTCTACCATCAAACCATACAAATTAGCACCATTGACTGATGACATCTGTTGGTCTATAATAAAGCAAAAGAGTGTATTTGAATCTAGAGACGATAAAGAAGAATTAGAGAAGATAGGGAAGGTCATTGCAATGAAGTGTGCTGGTGTGGCTTTAGCAGCTAAATCACTTGGACACATGCTGCAATCTATGAAGTTTAGTGAATGGAAATCAATTAGAGACAGTGATATATGGAATGTATCTTCTTTGAAAGATACATCTTCCTCACAAGTGCTTGCGTCTCTGAAGTTGAGCTATAGTGTCATGCCTTCATATTTGAAGCTCTGCTTTGCCTATTGTGCAATATTTCCAAAAGGTCACAAGATAATTAAAGATGATCTTATTCGCCAATGGGTTTCTCTTGGTTTCTCTACCTGGCAGCTTGGTGAGAGATACATTAGTCAACTTTTGGGATTCTCTTTCCTTGAACATTTGAAGTCACCATCGGTGAGTTTATGCATTCCCTATGTGATAGAACAATTTTGTTATTTTCTTTGAATCATTGTGATGCAACGAAAGCATATAGTACCAAAAGTAGTGATGGCTAGTAGCAAAAGGTAATGCCCAGCTGTAGGGAATTTCCACCCTGAATTCTGAAGTTAAACTGCACCCACATTTAACGTATAAATTTCCATAGACAGTCTCCTCTCTTATAGAGCTTGGTCCTTGTGCTTTTTGTCACTATATGATACTAGGTGCGAGAAGTTAAACACTGTTCTTTTTAAATATTATTTTAAAAAGCACTTTTTAAAACATCAAGCGTGAATCCATGTTACAACTAGAGTTACCACAAAAAATACTACTCTGTCCGATTCATAATACTTGACACTAATATAGATGTATCTAGACACATTATAATTGTAGATACATCCATTTGAGTGACAAGTAAAATGGATCGGAGGGAGTATATTTATTACATTTTTACAAACATATAAATGAAGTAGTAGTGGAGAATATTTTCTGGGATGACCCTATTGATTTCCAAAAATAAAAAAGGAACATGTAGTGCTAACTTGGCAATTTGCAAGAAATCCTCACAAACTTTACCAGTCAAAGTCTATTCCTGGTCGTGAAAAATACATAATATTACAAGGAAAAGTACATTTCTTATTCATTAACTATTCCTGAATAATAAAACATATAATTTGATTCTTAACTGTCCAAACTATGTAGATTTTTCTTTCACGGTGACGTAGCGAAGGCTTCTGCATACAAGCTTAACTAGCAGTCTAGCACTACGAATCTGACATATAAATCTTTGTGTTGCTTTTTTATGCCTTCACATTTTGAAAGAAATTCTGATTTATCATAGATGATTTTTCTCTAGTCTACGTAAATTATTTATGAGTTTTCTAGACTTGTTTCATTGTATGATTACTTTTCCTTCTTTGGTTTCTTAGGAACTCAGAATTTTGGAACTATCTAATTTTTTCAATATGATTTTAATTGACTGCCATGCATTGAGAAACACCATCGCGTCATCCAAAACTGCTTTGCACTTGTCCGAGAAATGAATTATGTTTGCTGGCGACACTTAAGCACATACTTATCTAATTTTACAGTTTTGCAGTTTAGGGAAAAATCTAAACTTGGGAAACAGCAGAGAAGCACAAGTAGAATTTACTATTCAATAATGAAATTAATTCACAAATTGTCTTAAATATAAGAAACCCCAAAATCTGACTCTGTAAAATGATTTTCTTGCAGACTATCAAACTGTATGATGAAGATATTACATTGTTGACCATGCATGATCTGGTACATGACTTAGCAAGATTAGTCATGGACGATGAGATTCTTGTCGTTGGCAAAGGCGGAAACACTGAGGGAAGCTGGTACCATTATGCATTGCTTGATGATTGTAGTAAGCCATTGGGCTTGGAGTCATCCAAAATAAGGGCACTCCGTTTTATGGACTGTGACAAAATTGAACTTAACCATACTGCATTTTCATCTGCCAAGTCCTTGCGCGTCCTTGACTTAAGCGAGTGCATCATACATAAGTTGCCCGATTCTATTGGTATATTGAAGCAGCTGAGGTATCTTAATGCTCCAAGAGTCCAAGATGCACTCATTCCGAATGATATCAGCACGCTCTCAAAGTTATTGTACCTTAACCTTCATGGGTCTTCTAAAATCTTGGCTTTACCAGAATCCATTGGAGAAATTGAAGGTCTGGCATATCTTGATTTGTCCGGTTGTTCAGAAATTGCAAAGTTGCCTGAATCATTCGGGAGGCTAAAAGAATTAGTGCATCTTGATTTGTCAAATTGCTCTTGTATTGGAGGTGTATCGGAGTTCTTGGGCAGCCTCACAAAACTGAAATATTTGAACTTATCTCACTGCAAAAAAATTGGAGATATGCCAGAAGCTCTGGGCGTCCTATCTAAACTAGAGTATTTGAACTTATCATTCTGCTCATATCTTGAAAGTTGCCAAGAAGCAGAAGTTTTGGGCACCTTGAACAAACTTGAGTATCTGAACTTATCTTCAGAGGAGTGTGATCTTCGAAAGCTCCCCGAAGCTTTGGGAAGATTCATTCAACTCAAGTACTTAAACTTATCAGGTTGTATGGAAATGTTAGAGTTGCCGAGGTCATTTCGGAGTCTAAAAAATTTGGTGCATCTTGATCTATCAGGCTGTCATAGTATTTATTGTCTAGATGAAGCTTTGGCTGGTCTGTCCAATCTGCAACATTTGAATTTACAGGGTACATATATCAAGTTGTTGCCAGAAAATATGACCAAACTCAGGTATTTGAATGTGTCTGATCAGATTTTTGTGGGTAAAGATACCATGGACAGTATCATCAACTATATATGCAGTAATCTTTCCAATCTGGAGCATTTGGACTTGTCTAATAATTTTTCGGTGAGGAATATACCTGAAAGTATTTGTAACCTGAGAAAACTGCATACATTGAACCTCGCGGAATGCATTGGTCTTCAAAAGATACCAGGTAGTATATGCACAATGGATAGTTTGAAGTTTGTTGATATAAATGGTTGTTTGAGAATCCCCAAAGCCCCTCAGGTTGGTAGCAGTGCAATATCGTTACCATACTTTGGGGTGCAGCCTGGTGATGGCCACTCTAGCAGCAACCTCGTCCTGCTACAACACATAGATCCTGTGGTGCTCAAGTTGACTGAACTTGAAAATGTGAAGTCAGTAGAAGAGGCCCAGCGTATAAATTTGATGGGGAAGAAAAAACTTGAGGACTTGAAACTGGAGTGGACTCGAGAGGCTGCGAGATTTGTGGATCACAAAATTTTGATGGAAAATCTGGTTCCACCGAGCACATTGAATACGCTGGAGATATGTGGTTACAACTGTGTCAGCTTTCCAGCCTGGCTAGCACTGGTCCAACTGCCAAACCTAGAGCGTCTGGTTCTCAGAGACATGGCAAACCTGGAAGAGTGGACCACGTCACACTCCAGTGGTGAGCAGCACGTGCTTGAACTGTTAGAAATTCATGATTGCCCCATGTTAAGGATTAAACCGCTTCCACCTAAAGCTAGAAAGTGGGTGATATCAAAGAGTGATAATGTGCTATCATCATGGGAAGGGTGTACTGGACCACACACCAATGCCACCTCCTCCTTTTCTCCTGTAACTACTGAGCTGTCAGTTGAAAACATCAAGGTACCTCTGCACCAGTGGAGCTTGCTTCAGCACTTCCCTGGCCTCACTGATTTGCATATTAAAAGCTCAGTCGATCTGACCGGCTCACCAGAGGTCATCCAACATCTCTCCTCTCTGAAGACTCTAACACTAGAAGACGAATACTTGGAAGAGCTGCCAAAATGGCTGAACGAGAACAACTGGCAACTCACAGAGCTACAACTGCGGAGTTGCAGCAGCATGGCATCACTGCCGCAATGGTTGGGAGAATTAACCTCCCTCAAAAAACTTTTCCTGTGGGGTTGTGTTGTCTTGTCTTCTTTGCCACAGCAACTCACCCATCTCCAGATACTAGAGATTAGTGCCTGCCATAAATTAAATCACTTGGGTGAAAGGGTATGTCTCCTGCCCAGCTCTCTGGTGACTCTTCAAATCTGGGATTGTACAGGCATCAAGAGTTTGCCTGAGGGCATGGAACAACTCACCAACCTCCAAACACTAGATATTTTTCATTGCCCTGACCTAAAGCTGTGGTGTGAATTAGAGGAGAACATGATGAAGCTGGCTCACATAAAAGACAGGGTACATGTCCTACCAAAGCTGGCTCTCTGTAGTACTAATCTTATTTTATTTTTACGTACTCTTCCCCTTTTCTTATATATTACGATTTATTCTTTCATACATTTCTTACAGAGGGTTCTTTCATGCAGAAATGTCTACATCTTAATCTATTTTGCCATGCAATTTTCCTTTTGTTAAACACCACTTTGCTTTGAAAACTAGAGCAGTAGAAAAAGGACGACTTTATCTGGTTTCTAGAGTACATCTACTGGGAATTCTTTTGTACTACCGGCTAATCAAAGAATTGTCGTTATTTACTTTGCAGAGCATTCGCTAGAGCTTGTTGAGTTAGACAATGTATATCGCACATCAAAAGTGGCACTGACGGCACCCTCGATGTTGCCGTCAGACAGATGTGGCCCCCGAGGCTCCCGTGCCAGCTGCAACTGCCAACTGCTGCTGCCCAAGGTCTGGAGATGCACGGCGTGCAAGCCAAGCAGGATGCGCCGACCATGGCCGTGAACACCATCACCATGGGCCTTGCCCTGCTTCAAGGACGGCATCAAGGACACGAGAGGCATTTCCGGCCACTACGGTTTACCTGATAGCTCGGCGATTAAGACTGCTTGAACATCTGTGTGAGGCATGACTTCATGGCTTCAGAGTCTGTTCCCAAAGAGTGATTTGTATTGACTGGAGATGTTCAGGGCATAGGGGGACCTCTGTGTTTATGCACGGAAGAGACTGAAAACCAAGTCACAAATGTAGTACTCCCTCCGGCCCACCAAAATTGTGTTAGATTTGTCAAAATTTAAATGTATCTAAAAACTATCTAGTATATTCAAATTTAGTTAAATCTTTAGACAGGTTTCATGAGACGGAGGGAGTATATGTACTTGGTATATCAACTTGCAGAAATTATTCTGTGAAACTCATTCGCAGTTCTTCCCGTCGTTCTCCAGCGGCCGATGCATTTAGGTCACCAAAAGTGACTGTGTGCATTTGTTTGGGTCAGGCCGCGATCACGGAAATCAACTAAAAGGCTAGAGTGACCGTTTGCCTCTATGGTGTCCCCAGTGGCCTGACGTTTGCTTTTTGACTGTCAACCTCATTTAATGGTGACCAACTTTCCGTTGAGTCCCGCCGCTGGAGATTACCATTTCCCGCACGAGGGCGGTCGATTCCCGCGCGCAGCCGAGAGTTTTCGCGCTCGGCCACCGCCTCTCGCGCGTAGGAAACCGAACGCTGACTCCCACCCTGTTGTGCCTATATAATGGACGCCGCCGCCCTGATGACGGTTAACCCTATCTACAATCCATGGACGACCAAGAAAGTACCTAGAGCCACATCACCGCCATGGCTCGTGTCCTCTATACGAAGATCCGGACAAAGCAGAGCTCCACGTGATGGTTGTGCTTGACGCGGAGCAGACCACCGTGTATGCCCACGAGGAAGAGCTCTACAGCCCTACCGGGGGGCATAGGGGAGCCGGCGGCACGCGTGGTTGTTGCCCAGGCGGAGGAGCGTGGGCCCCTGGAGTCCCTCCGTCGCCAGCCACCGTCGGCGACCCAAGCCGACATCCAGGCGTGCAAGCCAAGCAGGATGCGCCGACCATGGCCATGAACACCATCACCATGGGCCTTGCCCTGCTTCAAGGACGGCATCAAGAACACGAGAGGCATTTCCGGCCACCACGGTTTACCTGATAGCTCGGCGGTTAAGACTGCTTGAACATCTGTGTGAGGCATGACTTCATCGCTTCAGACTCTGTTCCCAAGAGTGATTTGTATTGATTGGAGATGTTCAGGGCATACAGACCTCTGTATTTATGCACGGAAGAGACTAAAAACCAAGTCACAAAAGTAGTACTCCCTCCGGCCCACCAAAATTGTCTTAGATTTATCAAAACTAGGAAGCATAGGCGCGTCGGCACGCCGCGCCCGTGGATGTATGCTAGCCTTTGCTAACAATTTAGCATGTATATGGTAAATAGCTTTATATTGTAACTGGGAGGCGGAAGTTTGTGGCAGCGATAGTGGTGACACAAAATAAAAGATAGTTCTTGTAGACAGAACAGAGCAAAATAATTCAACTCGGTTCGCACTGATAAAAAAATTAGTATACATTTTCAGTTATCATTGCAGATATGGATATCTATTCTTCAGTACAAATGTAAAAGTTATACAACACCATATGGATGGACTATTATATATGTTTTCTTTTGTTTTCTTAAAGATAACATGAGTGGATGCAAACAAACGGTAGTGCACATTCCAAAGAAAAAAAAAATATAGCATATTTGCTTATAGGCATGCCGCTTAATGTGTACCAAGCCACGAAGAGCGCAACATATATGAACCTACTACAAAAAAAAAGTATACATTGTTTGCAACTGTTATCTTTCATCTGGCTACATAAATGCCCTACGTCCACGAAGAATTAACAGGCCAATATTAGTTGATAGCACGGGTATTACTATTGATTCCATTGTTTTCCTCTGGTCTCAAAAGGCATTGCCATTTTCCACATCCTGCATGAAGGCGGTTACATTTCAAAAAATGATTTCGGATGGACAAAGGGCATAACTGAAATTTTAAAAGAAACCCAACATGAACATAGCTGAAACATGTACGTACCAAATACAACTGACTCCCACTGCAAGAGAACAATTCGCATAAAATAGGAGAAAAAAAATGTAAGCCAAACATTTCCATGGTAGGTGGACTGCCTACGCTATTGCTAATGTGCAAAGAAGAATATTTTTGTTTTCAGCGGTAGTAGTGTAACAGTGGTCATATTGACTTCTCTTACTAATGACTATTTTGAAAGGGATTAGAAAACCGAAATGTTGAGTCCTAAGATCAGATGAAGGGTACATTCAACATAACTCGTTGAACATTAAATTCAATTAAGGAAATTGGACAGTAATGATTTATTTAAGGAGACCTGGACCAGAGCACAAACACATATAAGTTCTCAAAATCAAAATTGCAGGGGCTGATATTCAGCCATTTGCTTCTTTATAGTCGTTGTGTAAACCAGAAGTTGCGCATCCTTTCATATTTATAGAGTAAGCAGGGAGATACAACAAAAGGTAAGAGAATTTAACAACAAACCAAAGAACATATTCATACTACTCATATGAATCCAGTAGCGTAGCCAGCCAGCAGTCACGCCCCGGGCCAACTAAACTGCTACAGTACTCAACAGTGTTAAACAGTGTAAATATTACTACAACTAACAAAGAATTTAACAAGCACGCCCCAGGCCAAGGCCCTTGTTGCCTGGGGCCTGGCTACGCCCCAGGTATAAATACAACTATGGGGCAATAGTACCAGCAAGAAGTCAGAAACAATTGTTTGCCGTGGTTTGCCCCAAACCGGCTGGCATCATTATATATGGGTAAAGACTTGTACAACAAGTATACACACGGTAGATCATACCGGAACACACACATATATCTATACAATGCCATATACAACTCTAACACCCCCCCTCAATCTAAACCGTCGTGAACAAGGTTGAGATTGGAACTAAAACGGCGTAGTGTGAGCTGAGTGGCTGGCTTGGTGAAGACATCAGCCGGTTGGTCGCCGATGGAGATGAAACGAACATCCAACGCACCCAAAGCAACCTTCTCACGCACGAAGTGAAAATCGATCTCGATATGCTTCGTGCGGGCATGGAACACCGGATTGGCAGTCAAATAGGTGGCACCAAGATTGTCACACCACAAAACAGGAGGACTGGATAGAAACACACCCAGAGCTCGATGGAGGCGAGGCAGCGCGAGGCGGGGACGGCGCTGGAGGCGGCGAAGAAGACGTGTCTGTCAAGACACAGTCAGGCGCCGAGCGGGACGTCGATCGAGGCGACGAGGCTGCATGGGAGCCGGGCCCGGGCACGCCAGCCGAGGCATGCAGGTGCAACGGTGGGACGTCGATCGGCTGTGGCGAGGCAACAGGAGAGGCCGCCGATGAAGCTGCAGGTGTAGGCGCCGAGGAAACCGGCGCATGATCCAAGGCAGAGGCGTCAACTGGTGAGACCGAAGGCGCTGAAACCTGCACAGGAGAACTAACAACACAACCAGGTGCATTAGCCGGTAACAAGGTGATGTCATAATTGCGCGTGTCGAGTACTTCGTGTAACTGGTTCATCAGGAGGAAACGACACTGGAAGCAGTTTAGATACATCAACTGTGGCACCGGGAGTAGCATAGGGAAAAACTGTCTCGTCGAACACAACGTCGCGAGAAATATAGACACGACCAGTGGACCGATCTGGACACTTGTAGCCTTTATGCATGGGACTATATCCAAGAAACACGCACATCCGAGACCGAAACTCCAGTTTGCGAGAATTATATTTACGCAGACTAGGCCAACACGCACAACCAAAGGTGCGAAGAAACGAGTACTCGGGAAGCATGTTCAGAAGGCGAAAAACAGGTGTGGCATTATTGATCACCGGTGTAGGCATCCGATTGATAAGAAAACAAGCAGTAAGAAACGCCTCATCCCAAAACCGAAGGGGTAGGGAAGAGTGGGCGGGAAGAGCGAGGCCCGTCTCGACAAGATGACGATGCTTGCGTTCGGCGATACCGTTCTGTTGAGAAGTATGAGGACATGACACACGATGAGCAATGCCGGTGCGCTGAAAATAAGCGTGGAGACGATGATACTCACCGCCCCAGTCCGACTGAACTGAGCGGATCTTGGCATTAAGGAGGCGCTCAACGTGATTCCGAAAGGTATAGAAAATACTCTCAACATCAGATTTATGTTTGATCAAATAAATCCAGCAGTAGCGACTATAATCATCGATGAAGCTCACATAATACTTAAAACCCCCAGAAGAAGGCAAAGCAGGACCCCAAACATCAGAATGAATAAGCTCAAGTGGAGATGTAGACACACGAGTAGAGTAATTATAAGGTAATTGATGACTCTTAGCACGCTGACAAGCATCACACACGGAAGACTCAATGTTTGAGGAACAAGGTAAATTATTGGAGCTAACAATTTGATGAACTACTTTATTTGAAGGATGACCAAGACGCCGATGCCACTGCTCGGAAGACAGCCGAATGCCAGAAGATGCTTGACGTCCAGAAGCCGAGACACGATTGAAAGGAAGAGGGTAGAGACCGCCGCGACTCCTACCGCGAAGAAGTATTCTCTTCGTGACCTTGTCCTTGACAAAGAAAAAATATTTATGAAACTCAACAAAGATATCATTGTCAGACACAAGGCGATAGACAGAAAGCAGGTTAGTGCTAAGTCCAGGGACATGAAGAATATTTTTGAGTTCAATAGGTGATGATGAACCAGGTAAACGAGAGTGACCAACATGCGTAATAGACAAACCTGAACCGTTTGCGACTTGCACTTGGTCCGTGCCGGTGTAACGTTCCTGGACAGTCATCCGGCCCATGTCGTTGGTGAGGTGATCAGTAGCGCCGGTGTCGAAGAGCCAAGACTGACCGGTGCCTGCCTGGTAGGCGGCAGAATTACCAGCACGATTGCCCTCATACTGGAACGCCTGGTTGAAACGCTGTTTGCATTGGAGCGCGTCGTGTCCCCAGTACGTGCAAATTTGGCATTGTGGCCTATTGCGACGGCGGCCGCCCTTGCCACCACCGCTGTTGCCGCCACCACCATTGCCGCCACCACCACCGCCCCCTTGATTTGGACGGTTGCCGCGCTGACCCTGTGGCTGCTGCTGCTGACCACCCCCGGAAGGCTGGCCGTTTGGGCGGCTGCCGAAGCGACCCCCGTTATTGTCAACGAACGGACGCCCTCCCCCACGGTTTGCATCGCCTTGCCTAGACACAGCATTGGCGGAGGTGGAGAACTCAGGGGCTGCAAAGTTTTGCTCGTTGATCTTCTCGCAGTTGAGCAGCATGGAGTAGAACGCCGACAAACTGAGGTTATCGGCGCCGGTGGCAGCAAGCACCGTGAGAGAGTGCTGAAGGGACGCGTACTGCGGCCCGAGACCGATGATGATGTAGTCCACCAGCTCGTCGTCGGTTATAGGGTGGCCGGCCATGGCCATGGCATCGGCATATCCCTTCATCTTGTGAAAGTAGGCGTCGGCGGTGAGATCATTCTTCTTCTCCGACGTCAGTTGGCGCCGCATCTGGCGCGCTCCGGCCCTGTTCTGAGCCGAGAACATGGTCATAAGGCATCCCCACACGGACGCCGATGTGCTGCGGCCGACAAGGTGGCCGAGAATCTCCTCCGTCATAGAGCCGACGAGGATGCTAAGAACCCGCTGATCGGTGTAGAACCAATTGGCGTACTCCGGGTTGGGCTTGGTCACGGCATCGGCACCTGATCCTTCGGTGACTGTAGCCGACGGCATCGTAGCCGAGCCGTCCAGGAAGCCGTACCATCCTTGGCCGGCGATGTTGGGGACGACTTGCATCTTCCAAAGCAGGAAGTTCGAGCGGTCGAGGCGGACCGTGATGGTGTTGAGGGTGGAACCGGTTGGGGCAGAGATGATGGCGCCGGCGGGGATAGATGGAGCGGAAGCGGAAGCCAACGCGCCGGCGGAGGTGGAGAGCTGCAGCGCGGACGACATCTCGCGCGAGGACAGCAGCACGGTGCGGCGAAAGCCTGCACGGAGGAGAGGCGGCGGCGGCGCTACGAAGGCGCGGCGGCAGCGTCTCGAAGGAGGACCGAGAAAACCCTAGGTGGATCGGTCGCTCTGATACCAAGTCAGAAACAATTGTTTGCCGTGGTTTGCCCCAAACCGGCTGGCATCATTATATATGGGTAAAGACTTGTACAACAAGTATACACACGGTAGATCATACCGGAACACACACATATATCTATACAATGCCATATACAACTCTAACACAAGACAAGTTAAGAAAATAACTGTCAAGAGATCTAACGTCAGTAACCAAGATCTGTACGTCAATTATAGTGCAATAGCAACAAAAAATAGGCAAACGCTTGTGGTGCCTGCTAAGCCACCTCACTTTCACCTGCCTTCAAAACCTCGACAACAATATCATCGAAAGTTGCAAGGAGATGCATAGAATGAAATAAAAAAATAAACATGATATGTCATGCTCAGTCTACAGTCGCAAATATTAGCATTCAAGCTACTGGTAAATCATGATATATTGACACATAAATAATTTCACTGGATAGGCTCTAAATTGTTGATGGATAGCTACATTTTAAGTACCCTTTGTTAGAATAGAGAAAAATGAGATATAACAATACGGAACGTCAACTCACTGTTTTCGATATCTTCGTATGTACATAAACTAATGAATCATCTAGAACTGTCACTGTTCACTTACTTGGCCATTGTGTTTATCTTGACAGATCATAGTGGCTATCCATATATGTGCATTAGACCAATTGCTCCACTGACACACAATCCATAGATAGCCCAATGAGGCGGTGAAGAGGGTTTCTAAGATTCTAGTCATGACTCGGATGGTGGTGAAGGCATCAGATGACGATTTTGTTCTAGCCATTAAGTAAACCTAGAAGATTCAAGTCTTTGTGACCCCTTGCCTGCAAGAGTTTCATCCAGGTGTTAGTTCACATGGCTCTGCAATAGAGTATAGGATTATGAGATACCAATTAAAGCAGTAACAAATCAATTAACATGTGACTCTGTTGTAAACCAGAACAATGAATATTCAGTTAACTTGTTTTCCAATATGATCATCAGAAGTACTTCTCTACACTCTATCATTAAAAAGGTATCTGTTCATAGAATTCTATAATAGCGGTGAAACATATTACCGAAAAAACAATAAGGTTTAATCGGTAAATACCACACCTGCTCTAAAAATGTAAAATCTCCGGTAGGCATTCCTAAGAAGTGAGCGCATATCATTACCTTGCGTGCAACATTAAACTTGAGCAACACGCTTGTTCTTCAACTGATATGCATCGCCTTGGAACCATGGAAAGAGCTGAACATGATCTAAGAAATAATAGCAAAACAAACCATAGAGTTCTCTGGAAGAAAACAATGCTTTAGTTGATTGTTGTTCTGATCAGCTACAGGCACAATGAGCTCTCGTATATTCTCAACTTAGGAGTGGCGTCATGAGTGGTGTCGGTGAACTGATCACACTAAATTAGAGGCAAAAATAAGTTGCCATTTTCTTGCAGCAATTAGTGTTAACAGCAAGACAACCTGAAAATAGAACAATCTATTAGCACCCACAGGGTTTGGATTTGTTTATGTTATTCAATGAATTATTCTGCCACCAAAGCAAATGAAAGCGAAAGAATGAAAAAAAAGAGATAACGGAAACCAAAACCACGAAATGTGTGTGTACTCCCCCTCAAGCTCCCATATAATCTAGCGATACATCCTCCATATTAGGAAAATCACTATAACAGGCCCTTTTTGCTAACCCAAAATCATGGAAACTTCTTAAAGGTGTAATTTCTGTAGAAATTAGCAACCAATTTGAAAGTTCCAGACATGCTTGGTTTCAGGAAAATCCATCTAATTATGCCCTGCACAAATTATAGATCTTATAGCTAAGAGCAACCATCTGATTTCAGCTACGACACAGAAATTTCTTTTATGGAATCAGAGATATGTCGTCTAAATAATACTTGATATTAGAACACACCTCCTGCTTCTCTTTGGCTAGGTTCGGAAGTAGTATTCAAAACCAGCCAGTAGCTTTGTATTTTCGAACATCCAGAAGCTGTTGAGGAGACGACGGAATAATTTGCATACATCTTGCTTGCCAAGATCTCTAAATTAGCATCGCAACACTATAAATCTCAGCTGTGATTTTCCATCACGTCCAGCCTCTGAATTCATGCACCTTGAAGTTTTTGGAAGCAATATTTGTCATAAATATTCGTAATTAGTATTGAAATCAAATATGTTTGATGTTCACGGTGTTTACCTGCTGATGGCTATGAACATTTGATCTACATGAACTTGGTGGCAGTAGATGATCTTGGAAGTGTTATTTCCTAATTAATTTACTGATGTTGAAGCCCGTAGTCCCCTTTTTGGTAGAGTACTTAAATTTCATAACCATGCTGCAGCTATTAGGCTATACGTTTTTTTTTAGATAATAGGCATAGATATGCCCGACTTTAAATTAATAAAGCCAAAAGAGTTCACAGGAACCAATACGAGTACAACCGCTGCGGCATACAGCTTAGCCAAATAGGACAAAACGACAAGCCAACTAAACAAGGGCAAACGTTCATAGCTGACAATGCATACCATCCAAACTGTCGACTCTCAGTACACTGCAATGCAAATGTAGAGTGACAGGTCAGGTCTACTCTATTACTTGTCAAAGAACATGCAAGAGGCAAAAACTTAAGAATGTCCAGTGGCAGATGAACAGTAAAGCGCAGATTTCAGAAAGAAAAGTGCAATACACCGCCTAGTTGTAACTTGTAACTATATACTTGGAAATAACAAAATACCATATACTACTTGCTAGAACCTGGCTTCTGCAAGAACAACCATTTAATTGGGCGACCTCCACATTGACTAAAATGTATGGATAAGTAAATCGAACGGAAGCATTAAGACCATACACACACATATGAGGAAAGAGAGAGAGGTTACAGCTCGTGGAGGTACCTGTCGCTGCGGACGGCGACTGTCTAGTGCCACCAATCCACCACATGGAACCTGCACCAATCGCTGACGAAAAGCATCACAACCACCAGGTAAGGGCGAACCAACCCGTGAGCATGAACTCCGCTGCTCCCCCGCCGTGCTCTCCTGCAGCCGCTCCATGGTGGACATCAAGCGCGACATCAGGGACCTCCATCTGCGTCGGGTCATGTCCCATCTCCATCACCGGCGCAGTCAAATCCCCAAGCGTCCGCCGAGGAGATTTGATGGTGCAGTTGTCCAGGAGGCCCGTCGAGAAACTAGATCGCATGTTGATGGATACCGAATGGGAAAGTAAATACCCTATGGTGTCAGTCCGTGCACTAGAACGTATTGAAAAACTGTCTGACCACGCTCCCATCCTTCTAACCACTGGAAATCCCAGACCTGTTTGTAAACGGCCGTTCAAGTTTGAACTTGGCTGGATACATCGAGAGGGATTTCATGATATGGTTAAAAGGGTTTGGGAAAGACCGGTCGGTGGAAGCACACCTATCTTGAGATGGAATAATAAAATGCGGTCTATGCGCAAACATCTCTCTGGTTGGGCTGCCCATACGGCTGGTATTCTTAAAAAAGAAAAGACTCGCTTATCAAATGTGATTGATGGGCTTGAGGCTGTTGCGGAGATTAGACCGCTGTCTACACATGAGATTGAACTTAAAAATCAATCCAATGAACAGATGGCCGGTCTTCTCCGCGAAGAGGAACTCAAATGGTATCAACGATCCAAGGCTCAATTCATCTTGGAAGGAGACTCAAATACGAGGTATTTCCATGGCCTAGCCAATGGGAGACACCGGAAAAAACGTATCCACTCTCTTATTCAAGATGAAGGGTTGATTGAAGGCCATGAGCAACTCAAGTCTTACATTACTAACTATTATAAGGGTCTGTTTGGTCCTCCTGAGGAAAGTAATTTTACTCTTAACGAGGACCTAACGGATGATATACCCCAAGTTTCGTTGGAAGAAAATGGCTTGCTAACCGCACCTTATACTGAGGAAGAGGTTAAGAAGGCTGTTTTCCAAATGGAATGCAACAAAGCACCGGGTCCAGATGGTTTTCCAGCAGAGTTTTATCAAACCTTCTGGGATACTATTAAATCGGACCTTCTAGACTTGTTCAGTGATTTACACATTGGACAACTAGAATTATTTCGTCTAAATTTTGGCGAAGTCATCTTGTTACCGAAAATTAATGAGGCAGAAAGGATCCAACAATATAGACCCATTTGCCTATTAAATGTAAGTTTCAAGATTTTCACTAAAGTGGCCACCATTAGACTTAATACGGTTGCGGATCATGTGGTTTTACCATCGCAAACAGCCTTTATGCAAGGACGGAATATCCTTGACGGAGTGGCGGTTTTGCATGAGACGGTACATGAGATGCATTCTAAGAAATTAAATGGGGTTATTTTAAAGCTTGATTTTGAGAAGGCGTATGATAAAGTTAAATGGTCTTTCCTTCAACGGACACTCGGGATGAAAGGCTTTTCACCCGAGTGGCGAGCTCTAATTAATGATTTTGTGTATGGTGGTAGTGTGGCTATACGGGTCAATGATGACACCGGACACTACTTCCAAACGCGAAAAGGGTTACGCCAAGGGGATCCGTTATCTCCGATGTTGTTTAACATCATAGCGGATATGTTGACGATACTCATAGAGCGGGCCAAGTCTGATGGTCAAATTGAAGGGGTGATTCCACATCTAGTTGATGGTGGCTTATCTATCCTTCAATACGCCGATGACACAATTCTTTTTATGGATCATGATCTTGAAAAAGCTCGAAATCTGAAATTAATTTTAGCAGCTTTTGAGCAATTATCGGGATTGAAAATTAACTTCCATAAAAGTGAATTGTTCTGCTTCGGTGATGCCCAAGACGATGTAGCTCTGTATTCGAGTTATTTGGTTGCGGGCAAGGCCAATTTCCGATCCGCTATTTGGGTATTCCGATTCATTATCGGAGACTTACAATTGCGGAATGGAAATTAGTGGAAGAAAGATTACAAAAACGCCTCAGTAGTTGGAAAGGTAAACTGTTGTCCCTGGGTGGAAGACTGGTACTCATTAATTCAGGTACTAACTAATATGGTACTCGTATATGTTATCATTCTTCATCTTACCCAAAGGAATTCTGCACAAACTCGATTATTATCGATCCAGATTCTTTTGGCAAGGGGACAACGAGAAAAAGAAATATCGATCGGTTAAATGGAGTATAGTTTGTAGTCCCAAAGATCAAGGAGGGCTTGGAGTTCATGACCCGGAGGTCAAGAACTCAGCGCTACTGGGTAAATGGCTATTTAAGCTACTTACTGAGGATGGGATTTGGCAAACTATACTTCGGAGAAAGTACATTGGCTCGAAGACATTATCTCAAATGGTTTGGAAACCTGGGGATTCACACTTCTGGCCGGTCTTATGGCGACAAAAAATGTCTTTTTCGACATGGGACTTTCTCCATTAAGAATGGTGCACGAGATACGGTTCCGGGAAGATGCTTGGCTCGACAATGCACCCCTATGTGAACAGTATCCCGCTTTGTATAGAATTGCGCGTCGCCAAGGTGATACCATTGCAAGCTGTAATGGCTACCTCACCCCCGAATGTGACGTTCGGACGGGTTTTACTAGGACAAAGGCTCGTGGCATGGAACAACCTAATTCTGCGGCTTGGAGATATTCAATTATCGCCAGAGCCAGATGAATTTCGATGGAACCTCCACGTAGATGGTTCCTTTTCTGTAAAATCTTTCTACAATGCGATGCTGCTCTCTGATTTACCAGATTGATAATAATAAAAAAATTTGGAAGATGAAGATACCATTAAAAATTAAAATTTTTGGATGGTATCTTCGTCGTAGGGTTATTCTCACCAAAGATAATCTTGTTAAGCGGAATTGGCACGGAAGTACACGATGTGTCTTTTGTCATCATGACGAAACCATCAATCATTTATTCTTCCGGTGCCGGTTTGCGAGATCTATATGGTCGATCATCCAAGTAGCGTCTACCTTGTATCCCCCGACTAGTGTTGCTAATGTCTTTGGCAATTGGCTGCATGGTATCAATTCAAGGATTAAAATGCTTCTTAGGATGGGGGCGCTGGCGATTATCCGGGCGCTACGGCTATGTAGAAATGACAAGATTTTTAATGACAAAAATTGCTCTTTGTTGCAGGTTATCTACGGATGTACAGGTATTCTCCGTTCGTGGTTACCTCTTCAGCGGGAGGAGAACCGAGACCTGTTCACGGAGGTCTGTACACGGTTGGAGGATACGGCGAGGGATACTTTTTCCCTACATGGGTGGCAGCATAGTCTACGGATAGAAGCTCCACCTAGCTCTTAGGCGTTATACAATTCATCGTTCCGATATGTATTTCACCTCTTTTTGTTTTATGTAACTTTGGTGACTTGAGACAAACAAACGGCTGTGTGCATCCTGGTTATGCAGAGGCTGGATGTAATTGCTTCTTGAAGTAATAAAGCATCCTTTATCGAAAAAAAGGAGGCCCGTCGAGAACGGCACGTCTTCAGGGATCCGCCATTGAGCAGCTCTCCATCGTCGTCATGAAACGGCACACCCTCACAGGTGCACGCCATGGTGATGATTCCTCGAGGAGGCCGACCACGGGGGCGTAGCGAACCAGCGCACGGTCGAGGAGCTTCTCGATGAACTCGATGGGGATTTGGCCCGTCCGCCAAGGAGCAGCATGGCTTCCTGCTGAGAGGAGGGTGCCTCAATTTTGATGGAGTGTGCCATAGAAGGCACGGCGGAGTACCTGGTTGAGAGAGGGGCGGAGATCAGGAGGAGGGTCAGAGGAGAAAGCCAATCAACCAAGGATGCTCCGTCTCCAAGATCCGAATCGAGAGAGGGGGAGGAGAAGGCGGCGGCGACCTCCCGTGATGGCGGCAGCGATGACAGAGATCAGGTGACATGCAATAGGCATGTCACCGATGAACAGTGCCGTAACATGCGTTTTAGACCGTTTGATCAAAAATGCATAGACAAGATCAAGCACTGTAGCGACGCACTGTAGATGACCCTGTAGCATATGTACTGTAGCGACACACTGTAGATTTGCTACTGTAATGCACCGTAGATTGTCCCTTAGCAGCTATTGTTCATGTTCATCTGACCATCCATTTTTTATCCAACGATCAGAACATGGTCGCATGTTACGGCACTGTTCATCGGTGACATGCCTATAGCATGTCACGATCTCTGTCCAGGACGGTGGCGTGGAGCTGCCATGGCATCTCGGGGGGACCTGGAGAAGAAGCTGGACACACCGAAGGAAAGTGAAGAAGAAACGTCACGGTCTCGGCTGCTCTACCGCCGCCTTTGACTCGCCGGTTAAGCGGCGACCGCTTCTTCGCGGTGTGTGGAGGCTACAAAAAAGAAAAAAAAAAAAGGGTAAGAGGCCTTGTTACCGGGAAGGAAGCCTCATAGCCGGTATCCGGTTGCTCATCTAGGAAAAAAACAAAAGAAAATGTAACAAAACAGCGATCTACGTTACCTGGAGGTACACGCGTCGGTATAATATTGGAGAAAAATACGCATCAACAGTACCCAAATTACTATCATAGCTAAACTGTTTAGCAATTATATAGGGTATAATTTAGATGTGTTTAGACACTATCTAGTATATTCAAATTTAGTTAAATCTTAGGCAAGTTTCATGAGACGGAGTATATGTACTCGGTATATCAACTTTCAGAAATCATTTTGTGAAACTCATTCGCAGTCCTTCCCGTTGTTCTCCAGCGGCCCGACCCATTTAGGTCACAGGGTTGGGCCGCGGTCACGAAAATCAACTAAAAAGGCTAGAGTTGCCGTTTGCCTCTGCGGTGTCCCCAGTGGCCCGATGATTTTTTTTAACTATCAACATCATTTAATGGCGACCAACGTTTCCGTCGAGTCCCGTCGCTGGAGATTACCAGTTCCCGCATGAGGGCAGTCGATTCCCACACCTGGCACACCGCCTCTCGCGTGCAGGAAACCGAACGTTGGTTCCCACCCTGTCGTGCCCATATAATGGACGGTACCTCCCTAACAACGGTAAACCCTATCTACAATCCATGGACGACCACAAAAGTACATGGAGCCGCATCACCGCCATGGCTCGCGCCCGCTATACGGAAGATCCGGACAGAGCAGAGCTCCACGTGATGGTTGCGCTCGACGCGGAGCAGACCACCGCATACGCTCGCAAGGACGAGCTCTACGGGCCCTACCGGGAGGGCATGGGGGAGGCGGCAGCGCGTGTGGTTGTTACCCAGGCGGAGGAGCATGGGCCCCTGGAGTCCCTCCGTCGCTAGCCACCGTCGGCGACTCAAGCCGACATACAAGCGGCCAATGCCAGCCTCGCCGAAGTGCTACTACGGGAGTCACGGGAAGCCCTGCGCGCCCTAGGCCCCAACCTGAGCGTCGTCTACCTCAACGACGACGAAGATGACGACCTCGCCGACTTGGGCGACGACAGGGCCATCGGCGTGACAGACGAGCAGCTTGCGCTACTCGCGTCATTCGAGAGTGTCCCGCGGGACGCCAATGTTGGCTCTTTTATAAGTAGTGGGGATTGGCGAGGATACCGGCGTTGGAGGAATCCGCGATGACCGATGAGGGCATCATAGTTGGGGAAGGTGATTTTCATCATGCCTTGGTGGGGGTGGATTTTGTCCGTGATATGCGCGAGGTTACCGGGAATCACTGCTGGTGCGGTTTGGGCGACTCGGGTTGTCAAAAAATGTCAAAAAAAAAAACGAAGTGCAATGTCATTGGAGAGGCATAGACCGTTGGATATCAAAGAATGAAAGGCCCAGATTGGATGTTTCTGCCATGTTTGCTCTTTTATAAGTAGTGGGGATGGGGATGGGGATGGGGAAGTGGGGATGGGGAGGAGATGGTGGCGGTGCTCAACGGCTCAAGTACGTCATCAACTCCGTGCGGCCTCCATGGTCTGTTCAAGCACGCCAGGATGGTAAAGTATATACGTCATCTTACTTTGTGCACGTTCTAAGTACTCCATATTTCTTTTCTTTTCGTGATCTTTGGATCTTCATATTCTGATCTGGATTATTTTTCCGGTGCTTCTATCTCTTCTATAAAGAGTACTCTAGAAAGCACGATCCACCATGAAGGTATGTTTTTTTTTTGAAAATTTAAGAGATATAGATGTTGGAATCATGATGGTGTTGGAAAATGTGATAAGTTGCCTTTACAGCTTCTATTTTTCCCTGGTTTGATGCGGTGATGCAACCGAGAATTTCAGAAATGAAATACATACAATCTGAATGTCATCAAAATTGGTGCAGATGGTACATTCGCAGTACTTGGATCCATCTCTGCTGCCTCAAGTTCTAAGGCAACTAAATTGAATTTTGATGCAAGTAGTACATTTTCTATGACCAAAGTAGGTGAAGAGATTTGAACGAAAATTTTCTATGACGTTTGTATTTTGAATTGAGAGAAATATTTTCCAGATGCAATACAACTTTATATACTAAAATAAAAATGTAGAATATAGCTTTAAAAATCACCTACATGTTTGGCTAGCTGGCCAGTCAAGTCTAATCAGCGAAGAGAATGCATATGCTAAGGAGCAGGGATTTTTTTCTCGGCCAATAATTTTGAAATATCACCGGTAACCGGATTTCTCGGTATGCACCGGTGTAAGAGAACACCAGCCAGTATTTACCACATTTTTTTTAATTTACTCAAATTTGTAGAATTTTAAGGGCGATATTTGGATCGGTATTTCCGGTAACCGGTAATACCGATGTCCACTGGTATTTTTTCGAGAAAGAGAATAAAAACCTTGCTAAGAAGAGGAAAACATTGTTTTTCTAGCTGGCTCAAACGTGACCTCGTGCATGCAACACAATTTCTTATGTGTCAGCCTGCTCTAATGGTGTCACACTAATCCTTGTTCCTAGCCGCCGCCTCCAAGAAAACCGCGCATTGGCCTCCACTATAGATCGGTTCCCCCTCCTCCAGTCGGCCTTGCCAGCGTCGTGATGGGTGGGGAACCCGATCCGTGCTTGAAGTTTTTTATAAATTAAGTAGGTTTTCAACATATTAGGTTAGGGTTTGGTAGTCGTCTTCTTGTTGGCCTTCGCCACATTGGAGATTTCATCATCTACAATAAGTATTCTCAGTCCTTCATTCGACGATAAGATCTCATTCGTGGTGTCAATGGTGGCATTGGAGGATTACAATTATCTAGGTATGGATCTTCAGATCTTTCGTTGCTACAATAATGTTGGATCTTTTCTCATGGTTGCCGCAAGGAGGATTATCCTCGCAATATTTGTCACGGTTGCTACGTCTTCGACAATGGTGATTCGTACTCTCGGCTCTTCAGCGACATCGACCATGCTATTCGGTTAATTTTCCTTGGCATACTGGTGTTGGTACTCTTGCTGATGTTGATTGACTACTGATACGTCTCCAACGTATCTATAATTTCTTATGTTCCATGCTAGTTTTATGATAATACCTACATGTTTTATTCACACTTTATAATGTTTTTATGCATTTTCTGGGACTAACCTATTAACAAGATGCCACAGTGCCAGTTCCTGTTTTCTGCTATTTTTGATTTCAGAAAAGTTGTTTTACAAGTATTCTCGGAATTGGACGAAACAAAAGCCCACGACCCTATTTTCCACGGAGTGTTCCAGAAGACCGAAAAAGAGTCGAGGAAGGCCAGCAGGGGGCCCTCCCAATATGGCGGCGCGGGGGGGGGCCCACTACCGCGCCGTGACGTGGGGAGGGAGCCCCCTGGCTCCCCCGACGCTGCCCCTTCGCCTATTTATTCCTTCGTCCCCGAAAACCCTAGTACCGAGAGCCAAAATACCAGAACAGTTCCAGAGACGCCGCCGCCGTCAACCCTAACTCGGGGGGTTCAGAAGATCTCCTCCGACACCCTGCCGGAGAGGGAATCATCACCGGAGGGCTCTACATCACCATGCCCGCCTCTGGACTGATGCGTGAGTAGTTCATCCTTGGACTACGGGTCCATAGCAGTAGCTAGATGGTTGTCTTCTCCTATTGTGCTATCATGTTTAGATCTTGTGAGCAGCCTATCATGATCAAGATCATCTATTTGTAATGCTACATGTTGTGTTTGTTGGGATCCGATGAATATGGAATACTATGTCAAGTTGATTATTGATCTATCATATATGTGTTGTTTATGATCTTGCATGCTCTCCGTTGCTAGTAGAGGCTCTGGCCAAGTTGATACTTGTAACTCCAAGAGGGGGTATTTATGCTAGATAGTGGGTTCATGTCTCCATTGAATGCTGGGGAGTGACAGCAACCCCTAAGGTTGTGGATGTGTTGTTGCCACTAGGGATAAAACATCAATGCTTTGTCTACGGATATTTGTATTGTTTACATTACGCACAGTACTTAATGCAATTGTCTGTTGCTTGCAACTTAATACTGGAGGGGGTGCGGATGCTAACCCGAAGGTGGACTTTTTAGGCATAGATGCATGCTGGATGGCGGTCTATGTTCTTTGTCGTAATACCCTAAGTAAATCTCATAGTAGTCATCATGATATGTATGTGCATTGTTATGCCCTCTCTATTTGTCAATTGCCCAACTGTAATTTGTTTACCCAACATGTTATTTATCTTATTAGAGAGACACCACTAGTGAACTGTGGACCCCGGTCCATTCTTTTGCATCTAAAATACAACCTACTGCAATCATTGTTCTCTTTTGTTTTCTGCAAGCAAACATCATTTTCCACACCATACGTTTAATCCTTTGTTTTCAGCAAGCCGGTGAGATTGACAACCTCACTGTTAAGTTGAGGCAAAGTAGTTTGATTGTGTTGTGCATGTTCCACGTTGGCACCGGAATCTCTGGTGTTGCGCCGCACTACACTCCTTCACCAACAACCTTCACGTGATCTTCATCTCCTACTGGTTCGATAATCTTGGTTTCTTACTAAGAGAAAACTCGTTGCTGTACTCATCATACCTTCCTCTTGGGGTTCCCAACGGACGTGTGCTTTACCGTCACAAGCAACTACTTCAGTGGTTGCACGCGTGCACATAGCCTTGGCATTGGGGCTCAAGTTAAAACAATAGGAAAACCTTGGTTTGTATTTTGAGATCTATGGTTCGGTATCTATTTTTGGCTGACTTTAGAGAACTATAAGATTGTGTCATGGAAGGAAGGAGAATTTGAAGATCTCAATGATTTGCTTGTATCTCTACCATGTATTATTTGTTACTATAAATATATATGTATTGATTGTAAAAAAGAATTGTCATGTGTGTCATGCTTACATGTACGGCAAAATATAGTTTGAGAAAACCGTAGCGACGCACGGGCATTCAACTAGTAACTCTAAAACTACGGCTGATTTTTTTGTTGGCTTGCCCATACATAAGTTTAGTTGGCAACCCTTAATTTCTTTTTCAACACACCACCTTGTGCAAGACTCTAAAAAAACCAAAAACACGTTAATTATACATAGTTCAGATAGAACTCTCACACATTAAATTATCATAGTACGATGTAACATAAAAAATCAGGGTAATTTTTTTTTAGAAATGGGGGAACTCCCCGACCTCTGCATCCAAAGGATGCACACAGCCTTTTATTGCATCATCCAAAAAAAAAAGTAAATAGTTGTGAATACAAAACGAACATAGGATCATGGATCGGCTAAAGTTGCGACATGAATCAACCATCTAAAAAAAGAGGATAAAGACGATCTAAGCATCTTGTAATCTATTAATATGCCGCCAGCCACCCTGGTTGAAGATAGCCCGAACGACCGCCATCAAGCGAGTGCACCCAGAATCCATATGTGCCCGCTGGTCCTCGGGGAGTAGATGGGTCCACATATTTATCCAGTAAGTAGTTCGATGAATAGCCTGCAAAAATTGGGAAGAACTCGCACCGTTAAAAACAATATCATTTCGACAATTCCAAATTGCCCAAAGTAAAGCGCAGACTCCTATACGAATCCGCTCTTTAACAACTTTGTCAATACCATTCAGCCACTTCCCAAACAAGTTTTTAACATTTGTTGGAGCAGGAATATTAAACGTGAAATAAATAACTCTCCACAACAAGGTTGCAAAAGGACACCTGATGAAAAGATGTTCTATAGATTCCTTAGAATCACAAAACACACATTTAGTACAGCCAGTCCACTTCCGCTTTGCCAAGTTGTCTTTAGTAAGTAAGACCTTCCGATTCAAAAACCACATGAAAATTCTGATTTTCAGTGGCACTTTTAATTTCCACAGGTATTTTTTCAAAAACCGAGTGTGTCCACTCATGAAATCAGTATAAAGAGATTTAACTGAAAACTTCCCAGAAGTTGTTAAGTTCCAGCAAAAGCTATCCGGCTGATCATTAAGTTGTACCTCCATCAAACGTTCTACTAAACTCAACCAATCTTCCCATGTTGAACCCCTTAAAATCCTATTGAAAGTAATATTCAGCGTTGGTTGATTAAGAACATCCGCGACCCTCACATTTCTATGAGCCACCTTGTTAAAAAGTACCGGATATTGAACAGAAAGAGGAGAGTTGCCAAGCCAAGAATCCTCCCAAAACCGCGTAGTCAGTCCATTGCCAACACTAAAAGATCCCCGTTGAAAGAACTCATCTTTCACACTTAGAATACCCTTCCAGAAGGGTGAATCCGTGGGTTTAGCTTGAACTTGGGACAGGGTATGAGACCTAAGATATTTGTTATGCAATAGCTCCTGCCACATCCCTTGTTCATTAAGTAACTTGAAAAGCCATTTACTTAACAAGCACTTGTTTTTAATATCTAAAACCTCAATCCCTAAGCCCCCTTGGTCCTTCGGTCTACATAGAATGTTCCATTTTGTCAATCTATATTTCTTTTTTAACTGATCGCTTTGCCAAAAGAAACGCGACCTATAGAAATCTAGTATTTTCCGTACCCCTTTGGGTATTGGAAAAAAGGATAGTAGAAACATAGGTAAACTTGACAGAACGGAATTAATTAAAACAAGACGATCTCCATAAGATAGTATCTTTCCCAACCAACACCCTAATTTTTTCTCAAACCGATCCTCCACAGGTTTCCATTCTTTGTTTAAAAGTTTTCTATAGTGAATAGGAATTCCCAGATATTTAAATGGTAACGAGCCAACCTCACACCCAAAGATTTGTCGATAGTCTTGCTGTATATCCTTAGCTTTACCAAAGCAAAATATCTCGCTCTTATGAAAGTTGATTTTCAGACCCGACAGTTGCTCAAACAAGCATAGAATTAGCTTCATGTTAACAGCTTTCTCTACATCATGCTCCATAAAAAGAATCGTGTCATCAGCATTTTGTAGAATTGATACCCCACCTTCTACAAGGTGGTCTATCAATCCCCCGACTTGTCCATTCTCTTTCGCCCTTGCAATGAGAATAGCCAACATGTCCGCAACAATATTAAAAAGCATGGGCGAGAGGGGATCACCCTGTCGGAGACCTTTCAAAGTTTGAAAATAATGACCTATGTCATCATTCACTCTTATACCAACACTTCCCCCTTGAACAAACCTCGCCACCCAATCACACCACATAGGTGGAAAACCTTTCATACGCATAGCTTGCTGTAAAAATGCCCAATTCACCTTATCATAGGCCTTCTCAAAATCTATCTTAAAAATGATACCATCCATTTTTTTCCTATGAAGTTCATGGATGGTTTCATGAAGCACATCAACTCCCTCTAAAATATTTCTTCCTGGAATAAACGCAGATTGTGTTGGTCTAATTACCTTATACGCCAAAGCAGTCACTCTATTTGTGCCAACCTTGGTAAAAATCTTGAAACTAACATTCAACAAACAGATAGGCCTATATTGCTCTATTCTACTAGCATCTTCTTTTTTAGGGAGTAGTGTGATCACACCAAAATTTAATTTAAACAGAGGCAAATCACCAGTCCGCAACTGCACAAACATGGCCATCAGATCCTCCTTTATCACTTCCCAAAATTTTTGGTAAAACTCCGCTGGCAAGCCGTCTGGCCCGGGAGCTTTATTTCTCTCCATTTGCATTACCGCTTCCTTCACCTCATCCTCCGTAAATACCGCCGTTAGAACCTCAATCTCATCACTAGATACTTGAGGAATGTCCTCATTGTTCTCTTCCAGCATAGAGAAACAATTCGGAATCGGCGCCCCAAATAGTTTTTTATAATACTCAGAAATAAAATTTCTCAAGTTAGCCTCACCAACTATTGTGCCCTCATCCTGTTCTAGTTGGAAATTTTTTTTCTTTCTGTGTTTTCCATTAGCAATTAGGTGGAAATACTTAGTATTATTTCCGCCTTCTCGCACATGCCTCACCTTCGCTCTTTGGGCCCATTTGGATTCTTCCTCACGCCTAAGCTTTGAGAGAGAATCATCCGCCTCCTTTTTAGTTGCCCTCTCAGCCACACTAAGTGGCATGGTTTCAGCCTTGATGTCTAGTTCATCAATGACCCTTTCAAGTCTTTCTCTTTCTTTTTTATACACCCCGGCTAAATTTCTCGCCCACCCCCGGAGAAATTTTCTTAATTGACGCACTTTAAGTTGCCATGTCTCTATAGGAGATGAACCAGTACCACATGTAAGCCACATCTCCTTTACTAGATCATAGAAACCATCCTTCTTTAACCATGATAACTCAAAAGAGAAGTGATTGTTCTTCCCTACATGAGCTGGACTACCCGTATCAACCAAAAGAGGAGTATGATCCGATCCTGTACGAGTCAGTGCACGTACAGTTACTAAAGGAAACTTCTGTTCCCATTGAACAGATGCTAAAATCCGATCTAACTTCTCATATGTAGGCGTATCTCGTCTGCTGGCCCAGGTAAACTGTCTACCTGAAAGAGCTATCTCCCTCAAATCAAGATTCTCAATTATTGCATTAAAAATAACAGGCCAACGAGCACAGAAGTTGTCATTGTTCTTCTCCTCTTTTCGTCTAATTATGTTGAAATCCCCTCCAACCATCAAAGGCAGTGTTTCATTATCACAAATTCTAACCAACTCTGCTAGAAAAGCTGGCTTATTTGCATCTTGCGCTGCCCCATAAACAGCAACAAAAGCCCATTCAAACGCATCCGAATTATTTTTGAGATAAAACTTAACACAAAAATCACCAGAGACCACATTCCTCACAGTAATATGTGTGTTCCTAAACCCCGCAAGAATGCCTCCAGAGCGCCCTTGTGGAGGTAAAACAAACCAATTAAAATCGAACCCAGCAGACAAATGTCGAAGAAAAGGAGTGGAGAAGTTACTCCGACCAGTTTCGGAAATAACAACAAAGTCCAGACAATGCTCCCTGACCGATTCATTAATAGTAAGATGTTTAGCTGAATCTCCTAACCCATCACTATTCCAAATAAAGCCTTTCATCTTTTTCGTTTTTGTATTTTAATGATACGTGCACTCCTTCTAACCGGCACCCTAACCTCCATCTCTTTCTTCTTAATTTTAGCTCTCGGAACAACCGAAATCTTACTCAAAGGACCAAGAATATCACCTAAAATCTCATCTTCTTCATCATCCAAATCTTCACATAAATTGGTTGCTCTAGATAGAACCAAACTATGTTGTTCCTCATCCACATCCTGACCCAAATTATTCTTAAGAAAAACGACATTACGTTGCAATTCGATATTTTTAATACTACTAACAGATTTAGAAACTTGTTCAGTAGATGATCCTAACGACACACCTAGTGAAGTAGCTTTGGCAACAATATCTCTTTCAGAAAAATCAGGGTAATGAAAGTAATCTTCATGAGTTAGAACTTTAATACTTCCTCCGATTCATATTAATTGACTCTAATATAGATGTATCTAGACACATTTTAGTTCTAGATACATCCATATTGAAGTCAATTAATATGAATCGGAGGGAGTAGCAGAATTCATTGTAACAACGCGAACGCGTCCAGATAATTCTACAACTCATTGTAACAACCACAACTCATTGTAACAACCACATATATACTATAGTGCAGAAGAGACTTAGGGAGTAGGCTGTAATCTTGAGTTTCTGGACAACCACAACTCATTGTAACAACGTGAAAGTGTTCAGGTAATTCCAGACAAGTGGGTAAATCGCGTACCACCGTCCCGAGTGCTCTCCGCCTTATGCCCCCCCTTCTTCCACCCTTATTGAAGATCCCTCCTCCGGGGTATTGTCGAGTAGGCAACGACAAGGGCCCTTCTTCGATCTTACCCCCACACCCACCTAGTTGGCTACTTGGTCTGCTCCATCTAATCACGCGTCGTTGTGTAGAAAATTTCCTGTCTATTTCCTCCTCTCATTACACGGTCTTAGATTTGCCCTGCCCTCTCCAAGCCAATCAACGTTATCGTGGTATCTTCACGGCAGATGCCATGGGGTGGCTTAAGCCGAGTGATTGAGGCCTAGTGGACTACTACGAATTCCGAAGGCGGGTATGAGTATGAGCGACACGGCGACATACCCGGATTCGGGGCCCTCGTATAGAGGTAACATCCCTACTCATGTATGATTTGTATGACAAGTACAATGGTGCTCCTACAGCTGGGTTCGGCTGAAGGGAGGGTTAGAGGTAGACGAAGGTCTCTCCTCCCCTTAGAGGTTTCTGGTGTGGAGATGAAAGAATGAGCTGATCGCCCTCCTTCGGGGCGCTACTAGGCCTTATATATGGTCCCAACGGTACACAGAGTGCCCTAGAGATGCCCCTAGATGCTACTCTTCCGCTCCCACCGGGTCCGGCTGCTCCGCATCTTCCCAAGGCGCTGGGGGCCCCGGGCTTCTCCTCCATCCTGTCCCCTGGTCGTTGTCGACTGTGACGTGACCAGTAGAGCGACAGGGCGTAGGCGCTGCCCAGAATCCCGGGTCATCATCACGGACGGCTACGGCCCGATCCTGTAGAGCAGTAGTATCCCGCGTTCAGTGGGATGGGTTGTGCCCGGAGACTTTTGCACCCGGAAGTGAGTCCAAATGGCTTCTCTTGCATGGCTTTGCCAACTTCTGAAGCCGGCCGGGGGAATTCCGTGTCTATGGACTATATATAGCCGCGGAGAAGCACGATGGCGCATTTTAACCGTAGAGATTACCCTCGCATCAACACCACCTTGTGCAAGACTCTAAAACAACCGTTAAGTTTAGAAACCAAAGTTACAGTACGCGTTGTCGTTGAAATAAAGAGAACCAAGGTCCCAGAAAACAACCAAAACCACACGATCCTTTTTGAGAAAAAATCAGTGTAATTCAACTAATATCCATCAAGGTCCCAGCATTCTTCTTCGAGCTTCTAGGCAAATCGTGTCCACGCCGTTGCTGTCGCGAGTGTGTCCGACTTGCGAATAGGAAACGAGAAGAGTCCGCACGGGGGCTTTGATGCACAGTACTCCAGCTGGCTACTTGGCCCGCTTCTTGTGTAGGAAATTTCCTGGCTATTTCCTCCTTCTCTCATTTCGCGATCTTGACTCCAAGCGAATCAACGTGTCAATGGACGGTGGTGCTGGTTCTCAATCGCGCTGCAGTCTTGTCGATGCCTTTCACACGGGTCCAAGCCAAACTGGACACGCATGCGAAACAGAGCCCATTGGAAAGATAAATACGTACTAGAAGATCACAACCTAGCTCCACGGCAGAATTGATCCCACAAAATATACCGCACGATAAATCCATTGAGGTCCCATCGCTCCCCAGTCTTGAGCGCGAGCTGCGGCGGCCATGGCGGCGCTCGGCGGCTTGCTTGCCGCAGCCATCCTCAAGGTGGTGGCCGACCAGATTGGTTCGGCAATTGGAGGTCAGATCATGATGCAGAAGAACTTCGAGAAGGAGCTGAGGAAGATGAAAATGGCTCTGGAGTCCGTCAAGGCGGTGCTCAAGGTCGCCGAGAGGCGGTCCATCACCGACGAACCGACGCTTCTGTGGCTGAAGCGGCTTAAGGACGCCATGTATGCCATCTCCGACATGATTGATGAGTTCGAGGCTGACACTGAAGCGATCTCTAAACCGTCTGCTCAGAAGGTAGCCCGTTCTCTGCAATCTGTTATCAATATCTGCGACGAGTTAATTACATATGACATACCGTTTTCTTAAATTTTGTTAAACCTTTCGCATTCTGAATCTGGATTTCTTACAATTTTGTTCTCCCTCTGTTTTTATGTAGTTTGATTTCTAGCCTTCTTTTAAGTCAAACACTATCAAGTTTAACAATAATTATTAGAAAAAAATATCAACAACTGTAATATCAAATACATATATTATGAAAAATATAATTTATGAAAATTTGAAAACTGTAACTTTTATATTGAAATGTTGATATTTTTTCCTAAATATTTAGTTGAACTTTAAAAAGTTTGACTTTGACTAAACCTAGAATGCGGATTAATAATAAACGGAGGGGCACTAACAGGAGTTATAGGGTATGACACACTAGTAGAAAAAACAGACATCAGTCCCAGTCGGTAACGGTCTTTCGTTTCAGTTGCACAACCGAGACTATGCAATCGGGACTAAAGTTCTACACGCGTCAAGCGCTAGGATACGGCCGTTTCTCTGCCGCTGCAGAGAAAATTTCTCTGTCACGGCAGAGGTTTAGGGTTTTATGTTTTTCATTCAACTCGATCATCATGAATATAGACATCGTCATGGATACAATCATATAAAATATAAGTCCTCTTACGATCCCTATTGTCTAAATACAAAGTTTCGAGAGTATTCTCCATTTGGAGATATGACCTCTATAAGTAAGAATCCCGCATTCTGAATCTGGATTTCTTACAATTTTGTACACCCTCTGTTTGTGTTCTACCGTTCTTTACATAAATTATGAATATATAGTTTGTGACAATTCAAAAACTGTAACTTCTATATAGGGATGTTGATTTTTTTTTCTAAATACGTAGTCAAACTTTACAAAGTTTTATATTAACTAAACGTAGAACGCAGACTAATTATAAACGAAGGGAGAACCAATAGGAATTATAGGATATATGACATGTCTCTTTAGAAGGCGCGTCTATTCATGTTTTTGCCGAACTTCGTACCTCTATGACATCTGCTATACTTGTATTTGTACTATCATATTGCATTACTTGTGATTTCACACTGTACTGAGTAAGAAAATCAAATTTCTTGCAGTTATCCTTCAAAAAATATTTGGCAATTATGATCCCTTGTATTACAATTGTTCCCAAGATTACAATGGCCAATAAGATGGAGAAAATGAGAGAAGATCTGGAGGTGATAACAGATCAACACAACAAATTCAAATTAAATGAAGGGACTAACGTCAATGAGCCACACGCAACCGACATACGGGAAACATCGTCAACCTTGGAGACACAAATTATTGGAAGAACCGAGGAGAAAGAGGAAATTTTGGCCTCTTTATCCGAGAGCATGACGAAGAGATCACAATCCTTCCTATATATGGCATTGGAGGCATTGGCAAGACAACCTTGGCCAAAATGATTTACAATAATACCCTGTTCAAAGAATACTCTCAGGTGTGGGTCTATGTGTCCCAAACATTTGATTTGAAGAAAATCGGGAACTCTATCATAACACAACTATCGAAAAAGAGACGGAAAGTGACTACACTGAAGTTGAGATGATACATAAATCACTTCAAAAGCTCATCGCCAATAAGAAGATTCTAATTGTTTTAGATGACCTATGGGAGGGTGAGGAATTTCATCTGGAAAGACTCAAGGTTATGCTAAGTGTTGGGAAGGGTGGTAATGTGGTTAGTATTGTAACCACACGCGATGACAACATTGCAAAAAACATCTCTACCATCAAACCATACAAATTAGCACCATTGACTGATGATATCTGTTGGTCTATAATAAAGCAAAATAGTGCATTTGAATCTAGACGCGATAAAGAACAATTAGAGGAGATAGGGAAGGTCATTGCAATGAAGTGTGCTGGTGTGGCTTTAGCAGCTAAAGCACTTGGATACATGCTGCGATCTATGAAGATTGGTGAATGGGAATCAATGAGAGGCAGTGATATATGGAATGTATCTACTTTGAAAGATACATCTTCTACGCAAGTTCTTGCGTCTTTGAAGTTGACCTATAGTGTTATGCCTTCATATTTGAAGCTTTGCTTTGCCTATTGTGCAATATTTCCAAAAGGTCACAAGATAATTAAAGGTGATCTTATTCACCAATGGGTGTCTCTTGGTTTCTCTACTTGTCTGCTTGCTAAGAGATATATTAATCAACTTTTGGGACTCTCTTTCCTTGAACATTCGAAGTCACCATCGGTGAGTTTATGCATACCTTATGCGATTGAACAATTGTGTTATTTTCTTTGAATAGTTGTGATGCTACGCAAGCATATAGTAACAAATGTAGTGATGGCTAGTAGAAAAAGGTAATGTCCTGTTGTAGGAAATGTCCACCCTGGGGTCTGAAGTCAATTTGCACCCATATATGTAACATATAAATTTGCATAGACAGTCTCATCACTTATAGAGCTGGGTCCTTGTGCTTATTGTCACTATATGATTACTTGGTTCAAGAAGTTAAACACTTTGTTCTTCTAAAATATTAAGTGTAAATATCCACCAGGTTATATGATTTTCGATGTGGAAATGTTACAGCTAAATTTACCACAAAAATTACTATATTGTATTTTTACAAACATATGACTAAAGAGGTAATGGGAAATATTTTCTCAGATGACCCTATCGATGCCGAAAAATAAAAAAAGCAACAGAGGTAATGCTAACTTGAGCAATTTACGATAAATCCTCACATTCCTTAGCAATCAACGCCTAGTCCTCGGTCGTGAAAAATACGTACATTCCTTGCAATAGAACAACTCTATTATTTTTAATTTTGTACGAATGATATTTTTACTATCAAGCGTAAACATGACATTATACCGAAAACCGCATAACAAAAAGTTCAAGATTATAGTGCATGCCCTTCTTCAAAGAAGGTTCGGTTTAGAATGTTGCAATTTTGCGGGACTAGTAATCCAATTATATTGGTTTATATATGAAATTCCAGAATCCACATTTTATATGCCACTAGGATTATTTAGCATTTGAGACTAGATCGTACATCAAACCGACACCTGCATACTGCCACACTTACACACTGGTCCCTGTTATAAGTTAGGATTGTAAATCGTGATATGCCACTTAGGCCTTGTCTGGATACAATGTTTTAACAAAACTGGTTTACCTTAATCCAGGGCAACCGTATAACTAACAAAATCTCCTTTTGGCTGCGCCATTCAAAACACACATAAGGAAAATTTGGCTTTCACAACCCATGGAATTAGAGTTATGGGAAAAACGGATATTCATTGTTTTTCTGAAAACGCAGTTCAGGCTACCCCAATTGTTGCTAAACAAACTTTACAAACCTGATTTTCCATTTCCGGAAATTATTTCCAAAACAAGTTTTCCTAAAAAACTATTGCCAAAACTCTCTATCCAAACGAGCACTTAGGTTTTCCCTGGACAAATGGAGGAACAATATGTAGAGCTTAAGAAACCACAAGGTCACCAGTTCTGGTTTATTCCGGTCTGACCAGAAGTCTGGTCTGGGATTTTAAACTATAGTCAAAACATAGTGGCTTGATCCAGTATAATATTACAAGGGAAAGTAATTTTTTGTTGATTAACTCTTGTCCGCCCTAATAAAATAATAGATATTATAATTTGAATCTTAATTATCCAAACTATGTAAATTTCTTTCACGGTGACACGGCAAAGGTTTCTGCACACAAGCCTAACTAGCACGAAAAACTGAATTTTTTGGGAAACTCGAAAATAAAATAAAGGCAAAGTAAGGGGGAAAAGGGAAAGGAATCTAACATATAAACCTTTGTGTAGCTTTTTTATGCCTTCATACCTTTCTACAAATTCTGATTTATCATAGATGATTTTTTCTCTAGTTTACATAAATGATTTGTGAGTTTTGTAGACCTGTTTTATCGTATGATTACTTTCCATTCTTTGGTTTTGCTAGAGTTCTCATATATTTGGAACTATCTTATTTCTTCAATATGATGTCAATTTACTGCGATGCATTGAAAAACACCATCACGTCATCCAAAACTGCTTTGCACTTGTCCGAGAAATGAATTGTATATAGTCGTGACACTTAAGAACGTAATTATCTAGTTTTATAGTTTACAGTTTAGGGACAAAACCTAGACTTGGGAAACAGCAGAGAAGCACAAGTAGAACTTACTATTCAATAATGAATTTAATTCACAAATTGTCTTAAATGTAAGAAGCTTCAAAACCTGACGCTCCAAAATGATTTTCTTGCAGACTATGAAACTGTATGATGAAGATACTACATTGTTGACCATGCATGATCTGGTACACGATTTAGCAAGATTAGTCATGTATGATGAAATTAAATTCGTTGGTAAAGGCGGCAATATTGAAGGAGACTGCTACCGTTATGCTTTGCTTGACGATTGTAGTAAGCCATTGGGCTTGGAGTCATCAAAGATAAGGGCACTCCGTTTTATGAACTGTGACAAAATTGAACTTCATGATGATGCATTTTCATCTGCTAAGTCACTGCGTGTCTTGGACTTAAGTGAGTGCTCCATACATAAGTTGCCAGATTCTATTGGTGCATTGAAGCAACTGAGGTATCTTACTGCTCCTAGAGTCCAATATGTAACCATTCCCAATAGTATCACCAGGCTCTCAAAGCTAATGTACCTTAGCCTTCATGGATCCCCTGCAATCTTAGCACTACCAGAGTTAATTGGAGAAATTGAAGGTCTGGCATATCTTGATTTGTCCGGTTGTTCAGGAATTGAAAACTTGCCAGAATCATTTGGGAGGCTAAAAGAATTAGTTCATCTAGATTTTTCAAATTGCGTGTCTCTTAGAGGTATATCAAAATTCTTGGGAAACCTCACACAACTGGAATATTTGAATTTATCTTACTGCACAAATATTGGAGAGCTACCGGAATCTCTAGGCAACCTATCAAAACTTGAGTATTTGAACCTATCTTCAAATGACAGTTATTTTCAGAGTAAGCCAAAATTGCCGAGATCATTTGGGAGTCTAAAATATTTGGTGCATCTTGATCTATCAAACTGTTGTGTAACTGATTGTCTAGATGACCTGTTGGTTGGTCTTTCCCATCTCCGGTATTTGAATTTGTCTGGGAGTAAGGCAAAATTGCCGAGGTCATTTGGGAGTCTAAAATATTTGGTGCATCTTGATCTATCAAACTGTTGTGTAACTGATTGTCTAGATGACCCGTTGGTTGGTCTTTCCAATCTCCGGTATTTGAATGTGTCTGGGCTGAACATTAAGCCTCAAGATACCGTGGATAGTTTTTTTAATCCCCAATATAAAAAGAAGGCAGATATCATGAGCGGTCTCATCAACTTTATATGCAGTAACCTTTCCAATCTGGAGCATTTGGATTTGTCTGATAATTTTTATATTCATAGTGTACCTGAAAGTATTTGCAACCTAAGAAAGTTGCATACATTGAACCTTTCAAGATGCACTTCTCTTAGTGAGCTACCAGAAAGTAGTATACGTACAATGGATAGTTTAAAGCTTCTTGATATAAATAATTGTCGGGGAATCTCCAAAGGCCCCAAGGTTGGTAGCAGTGTGACGTATTTACCACACTTTAGGGTCCAACATGGTGATGATGGTCACTCTAGTAGCAACCTCGTTCTCCTACAAGACATGGATAGTGTGATGCTCAAGTTGACTGAACTTGAAAATGTGAAGTCCATAAAAGAGGCACAATGTATTAATTTGATGGGGAAGCAAAAACTTAAGGACCTGAGACTGAAGTGGACTCGAGATGCCGAGAGATTTGTGGATGACAAAATTTTGATGGAAAATCTGATGCCACCAAGCACATTAGTGTGGTTGAAGATATGTGGTTACAACGGTGCCAGCTTTCCAGCATGGCTAGTACTGGACCAACTGCCAAACTTATTGTATCTATATCTCAGTGGCATGGCAAACCTGGAAGAGTGGACCACGTCACACTCCAGTGGCGAGCAGCACATGCTTGAACGGTTGGAAATTCATGATTGCCCCATGTTAAGGATTGTACCACTTCCTCCTAAATCTACCAACTGGGTGATATCAAACAGTGATAATGTGCTATCATCATGGGAAGAGTGTGCCACCTCCTCTTTTTCTCCTACTAGGCTGTCGCTAAAAACTGCAACATACCTCTCGCATCGGTGGAGGTTGCTTCAGCACTTCCCTTGCCTCACCGATTTGCATATTAAAAGCTCAGTCGATCTGACCGGCTCACCAGAGGTCATCCGGCGTCTCTCCTCTCTAGAGACTGTACACCTAGAAGACCAAGACTTTGAAGAGCTGCCAAAATGGCTAAACAAGAACAAGTGGCAACTCGAAGAACTACGTCTGTTGGGTTGCAGCAATATGGCATCGCTGCCGCACTGGTTAGGAGAATTAACCTCCCTCAAAGATCTTGTCCTGATGCACTGTGCTGTCTTGTGTTCTTTGCCGGAAAGCATACATCAACTCACCCGTCTCAAGATACTAAACATTACTGGCTGCCCTGAATTAAATCAGTTGCCTGAGGGCATGGAACAACTCACCAACATCCAAACACTAGTTATTTGTTATTGCCCTAACCTAAAGCAGTGGTGCAGATTAGAGGAAAACATGAAGAAGCTGGCTCACATAAAAGAAAAGGTACGTGTCCTAATCTTATTTTATTTTACGTACTCTCTCTCCTTTTCTTATATTAGAATTTACTCTGTCTTGCATTTCTTACAGAGGGTTCTTTCATGCAGAAATGTCTACATATTCATCTTCTTTGTCTTTAAATTTTCCTTTTGTTAAACACCACTTCACTTTCATGGACGAATTTCCTGGTTTCTAGAGTACATCTAGTGATAATAGCAACTAACATTGTAACGATCGAAATAGTAACCTGGGAATTCCTTTGCAGTGCCGGCTAATCAAAGAAGTTTCATTATTTACTTTGCAGGCCATTCCCTAGAGGTGGTTGAACTAGACAGTGTATACCGCACATCAACGCCCTGGCTGTCACCGTCAGCCAGATGACGGCCCCCAAGGCTCCCATGCCAGCTGCAACTGCTGCGTGCAGGCCAAAAAAGGGAGACGCGACACTCGTGCCTGTCGATGTGTCTGACGAATTCGAGCCCTTCACTCCGGTTTCAGGTCGCCAACATTCCTCTCCTCGAAGATGCATGGGCATGCCGCCTGTCGAGCAGGTCGTGCTCTCAGCGCTGGGCCAGAAGGGCCTAGATCCAGCCAGGTGGGTCATGTTGTTGTATTTATTACTCCAGGCGTGAATTAGAGGAGAACATGATGAAGCTGGCTCACATAAACGAAAAGGTATGTGTCCTACCAAAGCTGGCTCTCTGTAGTACTAATCTTATTTTATTTTTACGTACTCTTCCCCTTTTCTTATATATTAGAATTTATTATTTCATACATTTTTTACAGAGGGTTCTTTCATGCAGAAATGTCTACATATTCATATACTTTGCCTTGACATTTTCCTTTTGTTAAACAACACCTCGTTTTGCAAAATATAGTGGTAGAAAAAGATGATTTCTTTGGTTTCTAGAGTACATCTACTGGTTATAGCCACTAATGGAATGATAAACATAGTAACCTAGGGATTTGTTTGCAGTACTGGCCAGTGTATCACACTTGGAACCATCTGAATGTAACATTTGCCTTACGTATACAGCTTATCATTCATATGAACTAGAACCCAAGTTGATAAAATTATTGTTATTATTCGTTTTGCAGCTTATTTACTAGGACCGTGACCTAGACAGGTTATACCCACAGCAGGCTGCAAAATTTAGGGCATGAATTACATTGCAAGGTTTCGTTCAGGATGAATTAGATTCATTGAGTTGAAGGAGGACCATCACGAGAAGTGGAATTATGATTTTTGCTTGCAAACTGGAGGGATATAATTTCTACCATAGTTTGTTCGATTGAAAGAAAGCATGAATGTCAACGTGATGATTGTAATCAAACAATTTGTAATGTCCTGGGGCTCTGTTAGTTTGATCCTTTTGTAACCAAACAATTTGTAATATCTGTGGCATCCATCTTTCCCGTCCTGATGAGTAAGATACATGCAACACTCGCTCAGCATTTATAGAGCATGGCACTTCCTTGTGATGATCTGGTGGTACATTATCTCTTTGAATGTGTACTGGTGTTTTGTGCATTGGGTAGGGGAACAGAAAATGAGCATGCCCGAATCAGACTGTTGTAGTGGCTCGGGCATTAGCCTTATTCTACCACATCTAGTGTACGAGCCTGACAGAACAGAACACCATTCAAGAAAAAGAACATATATGCTATATAACAAACTGGAAACTGAATCTCAAAATATGTATACTCGTCATTCATTTTCTGCAAAAATATCATCAACCTTCAGAAACCCATTTGTATGTTGTGGAAGGAAGAAGAAACTTACAGAGCGATCTTGAGTTCGCCAGTTGCACACGCCGGTTGTCCTTCCCGTCGTCATCCATAGAGTCCACATGCCGGTTGCCGGCAGGTCCGACGAACTCAAATGGGGGTGGAAAACGAACAGCGACTCGCCACCATGCCCCATCGTGTCCTCGCCACAGATTCTGGCACCTGGCAAAGGGAATAGCGCAACATTGAGCAGCTGCTCTGTTTCGCGCCACGAAACAGGGCAGGGCGCCGACAAATCCACAACTCGCGCGCCAACCCCACTCAGATCTCCAGCCGCTGCGTACGCCTCCGACCCACGAGTTCCTCCGCCACTTCCTCCATCGGGTCCGCACACCTGCTCTCGCGCCGTGGCCGGTTTGATGCCTTCCTTGGCTGGCCGGATGGAGAAGAAATGCCGGCAGATCCAGCGGCGGCGGTCTCCGTTCAGGCTGCCTCCGACGCGTGGTACTTTTTTTTGTCTCGCCTCAGTTTGTCCTACATTTTGTAAACTTCGTACACTCCGATTTTGTGTGATCCAAATACCATGGTTTAAGAGCATCTATAGCCGTGTTCCGTAAAACCTAAAACGTCTCTAAATCTGACATCCAGGCATGCGCTTCAATGTTCTTTTCCATCCGACCCAGGCTAATATGGTGTCCGGCGTCCTAACCAATCCCCGCTACACACAGGATACTGCTCAGGCGCTGGATGTAACCAAAAGCCGTGTTGCCAGTGGCGGGACAACCTCGACAGCCACACAGAAGCACGCGAGGTTTTACGCTGTCACCTACCTCCAATCAAGCGGTGTAATGGCCGCGTAGCTTTCTCATCGAGCCGCGCAGCTGGCGTCGCTTCGCGCATGGCCGTGTGGTCATCCACGCTAGAGTTAATTGCGACCAACCGTCACAAACCGCTTCGCATGCCACCACTGTATAAAAGACGAACCGGCCTTCTCGGCGACTCCACGCCATTCGCGCACTCCTCCCACATCTCAGCCATGTCGAGCATACGCCACAACATCGCCGCAAATGGATTCGGGCGCTGCAGTCTCACCATCACCGAGGCACGCGCGTTCTACGTGGCGCGTTACCCTGTGCCTTTGTACATGCGCCTGCCGAGAAACGGCGGCTGGAAGATGACCGTCAACAGGATCAACATTCCACCCGCGCTGGAGACTGATTGTTGGCACGACGAGATCAAGGCCCAGCGGAGGGAGTACAACTAATTGTTTTTCTAGTACATACGTCCAAAATACAAATCTGGCTCATCACAAATTTGATTGATCTTCGTTAACTTATCCTTGTCTGCATCACTATCCTTTAGAACATCATAGAAGGTGTATTTCAACTTCTTTTTCTCCCCCTTTAGTTTTTTTATTTTTATCCTTCCATATCTTCTTCTCCTCTAGCAGCGAATTCCTCTCCTTTTCCATCTTGTGCAACTCACTTTCAAAATCGTTCTTACAATTCTTTTCTAATCTTGCCATATTTTGCTCCAACGCACGCTTCTCAGCAGCATCCATCTAGTGATTCATATCACAGGTGTATTTTTCTTCCACCTTGCTCTTTTCTTCAATTAAATTATTCGTCAGCTCAACATTTTGAATTTTCTCGTGATTTTGAGAACCTTTGCCTCATAGATGCCCCGCAAAGAGGTTAATGCATGTTGGCATGGCAAAGATTATTGAGGATCACCCCAGTACACAAACCCACAGTTGATACAATCCTACAAATAGGAATTATGTATAAATCTGAGAAATTCATCTCTTACTAAATCGAGACAATGTAGCACACTTCTTGTTTTCTTCGAACATACATAGAAATGATGTCATACATACGGCACCGCGGGGCTGATTCGGGATCGGCAATGCCGGACCACGCTGGGTCGGCGATCGTTTTCGGCGTGTAGTCCAGCTGGGGGTACTACACATCGGCCAAGATAGGCATAACTCTAAGCTTTGAAGACAATCCTTAAATAATTGCTAAATTGACAAGGCTTGCCCAAACGCTAAACCTAAAGCACACCGCCAGTGTAGGGGAGAGGTTGGAGGGGATGGAGGACTCACACGCCGCGCCAAGACTCCCTGGAGGTCTCCCCGTCATTCCAGCTCGACATCCTTCCAGCAGCGTCAGTGGCAACAATCCAGCCACAAAGGGTTGTTGCGGCGGTCCGCATAAGCGATGTAGCGGTCCAACAGCCGGCGACATGATGGGCACTCGGTCCTGTAGCTCTCACAACCCGCGGAGTTTCTGGCACGTCGAATCATGGATGGCGGGGACGGTGATTTGGAAGCGGCGAAGGGAGTAGAGTACCGCCGCAAGGCCTGGAGAGAAAGAGGGCGAATGAGGAGGGTTGCGTTGTTGCCAGGACGGCCCTACATGGCGTTTAGCGCATGCCGAACGTTCCTGGCGCCCCCCGTTCGATCCCCTTGCTACAGGGCCGGCACGGGAGTGCCGGTAGAATTATCGGGGCCCTACGGGCGCAGCACAGCTTGGGGGTGCCCGTGGGAGACGATTTTAGGCCAGAACACCCGGATCCCCTTTGGGCCTTGTTCGGCACGGAGGGATTAGAGTGTATTATGCCTAGTGTTTTAGGTGAAAACATGTTGTTCAATCAGGGATCGGGCCTTGCTATTGGTTCAACTAGCTTTGCACGGGTAAGACCAGCTCCGGGCTCCGTCTCCAGTTAGGCTGGGCGTTTTTGCCCTGGGTTGGGAATCGATAGAAACCTGGCTTGCCGAAGGGTTAAGCCGCCATTTGGAGGGAGAAAACGGGAGGACTGCTTAGGGTTTGATTCACACGTGTAACGCCAGGTTTTGCAGGAATAATTGAAGCCAAACTCTTTCAAACCTATAGAAACCTGGCTTGCCGAAGGGTTAAGCCGCCATTTGGAGAGATCTCGTAATGTCCTAAGGAAACAAAACATTCTAATCCCATAAATTCATGTGTGCCGAACGAGGCCTTGGGGGTCTTTGGTGGCTCCCGGTGGGGATGCTCTTAGTGGCAACCCGTGCATAGTTTCTGCTTCTTGAATTAGATCGCTACCAAAGTGCATGGCTTCATTGTTACATTCTGTATGTTTTCTTATCTCTGCTTAGATACAAAAGACATAAATTCATGTGTGCCGAACGAGGCCTTGGGGATCTTTGGGTGCTACCCATGCACAGTTTCTGCTTCTTCATTTGGATCGCTACTAAAGTGCATGGCTTCATTGTTACATTCTGTATGTCTTCTTATCTCTGCTTAGATACGAAAGACATACAACCCAGCTGTGTTTTCTATAACTAAATGAGTTATAACTCCAGTGAAATGTTTGGAGGTCCTGTTATTTTCACCTTTTTTTAGCCAAACAGATTGTACTTGTAAATTGTAATCGTGGTTTCTTTCATTGGTGCCCTCCTGTTCATTCGGATACTTGCATGTCTTTAGCATGATATAAAAGTCAAGGCAGCATTTGCCTGAACACTTGTAGAGGCATGTATACCTGCTTGCAATAAATCTGTTGCTAGTTTGTCATATTAAATTGAAGAAATCATGAATGACAACGAGATGAAAGGTTGAAATCTTCATCAGTTGTACCTCCTCCGATCCATATTACTTGGTGTTAAAATGGATGTACCTACAACCAAAATGTGTCTAGACACATCTATATTAGCATCAACTAATATGAACCAGAGGGAGTACTAATTTGGTGCATTTACGAATCAAGACTGTTCGAGGTTGTTGTTGTGTCCTGGATGGACATCAGATTCGGCTCACCGAGTGTCCCAGCCTGACAAGGATTGCTCATACCGTGCATGATTTTTCACTGGCATCTCAAATCATCTCCATCTTGGAGACAGATAGTACCCCAATCATCTCACGACACTGCAGGTAATGGTAATGGTATTTGATTGCAAATGGTAAGCATCGGAAAAAAAATTCCAATTGGAGCAACAAGAAGGAACTATTGTTGGGGAGGATAATCTCAAGGTCTATATCACGGAATTCTGTAAAAAATTATTTGGGGCACCGACTCCAAGTAATATTTCTTTAGTAGAGGAGGTGGTGCATGACATTCCGCAAATTCCATCTGATGAAAATAGGGTTTTAACAGCTCCTTTTTCTGAAGAGAAGGTCTATGAGGCAATCTCACATATGGGACATATTATGTCCCAGCCTGACAGAGATAGCTGATACCGTACATACCCTTCCACAAGTGTCATCGCCTTACAGATTTCTTGCGCAGAACATCCAAAGCATACCCCCACCTTGCAAACATCACACCGGTCATCGCCCTGCACTGAGGGCGTTGTGCCGCCGAGACCAAGCACAGGCGAAGGGCGTTAGATAGCCGAGATTGTGGCGACGACACCTTGTGCCGACCCCATGGTCGAAGGGCAGCGCAAGCCAAGGCCACCCCAGGACGTCAAGGTAGCTTAGCCCGGGCCACCATGACAGCAGCCTGGCCCAGAAGGAGACGAGCCAAGGGCCGGCGAGAAGACGCGAGACACAACTGTCCGACGCGTGCGAAGCTCCAAGACGGTGCCTCCAAAGAGGAAGAACGACACAAAGAGCGTCGTCACCGCCAGATCCGGCAAGGCACAGATCAGAGATTTCTCTCGGGGCTTGGCACGAGCACCGGGACAGGCCGACCTCCCCCACTCAGTGAAACCACGGCCGGAGGGTGGGCACGGGCCACCGGGACAGGGAGCGGCTGCGAAGCAGAGGGTCCAGCCTGAACGGAGTGGCAGCAGGCAGGCCCTGGCCCAGTCCCTTGACCTCCACAGCCAGAACCGACAGGGACGAGTGATGACCCACAAGTATAGGGGATCGCAACAGTCTTCGAGGGAAGTAAAACCCAATTTATTGATTCGACACAAGGGGAGCCAAAGAATATTTGTAAGCCTTAACAGCGGAGTTGTCAATTCAGCTGCACCTGGAAACAGACTTGCTCGCAAGAGTTTATCAGTAGCAACAGTTTAATAGCAGTAGCAGTAGTGAAATATCAGCAGCAGTGTAACAAAGACAGCAGTAGTGATTATAGTAAACAGCAGGATTAAAATACTGTAGGCACATGGATGGATGAACGGGCGCTGCATGGATAAGAGAACTCATGTAACAATCAAGGCAGGGCATTTGCGGATAGTAATAAAACAAGTATCCAAGTACTAAACAATTATAGGCATGTGTTCCATATATAGTCGTACGTGCTCGCAATGAGAAACTTGCACAACATCTTCGTCCTACCAGCCGGTGGCAGCCGGGCCTCTAGGGAATCTATCGGTAATTAAGGTACTCCTTTTAATAGAGCACCGGAGCAAAGCATTAACACTCCGTGAACACATGTGATCCTCATATCACAACCTTCCCCTCCGGTTGTCCCAATTTCTGTCACTTTGGGGCCTCGGGTTCCGGACAGCAATATGTGTATACAACTTGCAGGTAAGATCATAAAACAATGAATATCATCATGAATAAATAACATGTTCAGATCTGAGATCATGGCACTCGGGCCCTAGTGACAAGCATTAAGCATAACAAGTTGCAACAATATCATAAAAGTACCAACAACGGATACTAGGCGCTATGCCCTAACAATCTTATGACTATTACATGATCAATCTCATCCAATCCCTACCATCCCCTTCAGCCTACAGCGGGGGAATTACTCACACATGGATGGGGGAAGCATGGATGGTCGATGGAGAGGCGTCGGTGGTGATGATGGCGATGATCTCCTCCAATTCCTCGTCCCGGTGGAGTGCCAGAACGGAGTTTCTGGTCCCGAGACGGAGTTTCGCGATGGCGGCGGAGTTCTGGATGTCTTCTGGCAATTTCGTCTAACCCCCGTGCGTTTTTAGGTCGAAACCCTTAAGTAGTCGAAAGGGGGGCGTCGGAGGCTGGCCGAGGCGCCGCCACCATAGGCCGGCGCGGCCCAGGGGCCCACCGCGCCGCCTTGTGGGGTGGGCGCCTCGTGGCCCCCTCCTTCCGGTCTTCCGGCTCCGTCCATCTTCCGTGAAAATAGGCTCATTGGAATTAATCCCGGGATTTTCCCGAAAGTTGAGTTTCGCACAAAAACAAGACACCAGGGCAATTCTGCTGAAAACAGCGTTAGTCCGTGTTAGTTGTATCCAAAATACACAAATTAGAGGCAAAACAATAGCAAAAGTGTTCGGGAAAGTAGATACGTTTTGGACGTATCAACAAGCTGCAGCACGGGAGCAGCAGCGAGGACCAGAGGAGCCTCCCCGCAAGCCAGGAGCCAGGGACCCGACGCAGAGCCAGCGGAGAGTCGAGTCGCGCCACAAGGCTCGAACCAGAGCAAAGTCACAACAGGACGCCACTCCGAGGGCCTCGAGCTGACCGCCAGGGGAGGATCTCCGGTGAGAACCTCAACACCAAGGGTCAACCACCCAATGGGACAGGTAGCGGAATACGTGGAGACCAAACATGAGCACACCATGAAGCGTCACCGGCACTGTCGAAGGGCGTCCGATAGCCGAGACCGTGCGACGACACCGGTATGCCATCAGCGAAGCCGAAGGGCGTTGTGTCACCGAGACCAAGCATAGTCGAAGGGCGTCAGATAGCCGAGACTGGGGCAACGACACCGGTGTGCCAATCCCGTGGTCGATGGGCAGCGCAAGCCGAGGCCACCCTAGGACGTCAAGGTAGCTCAGCCCAGGCCACCATGACAGCAGCCTAGCGCAGAAGGAGATGAGCCAAGGGCCGGCGAGAAGACGTGAGGCACAACTATCCGACGCGTGCGAAGCTCCAAGACGGTGCCTCCAAAGAGGAAGAACGACACAAAGAGCGCCGTCACCGCCAGATCCGGCAAGGCACAAATCAGAGATTTCTCTCGGGGCTTGGCACGAGCGCCGGGACAGGCCGACCTCCCCCACTCAGCGAAACCACGGCCGGAGGGTGGGCACGGGCCACCGGGACAGGGAGCGGCTGCGAAGCAGAGGGTCCAGCCTGGACGGAGTGGCAGCAGGCAGGCCCTGGCCCAGTCCCTTGACCTCCACAGCCAGAACCGACAGAGCAACAGCGAGGACCAGAGGAGCCTCCCCGCAAGCCCGGAGCCAGGGACACCACGCGTCGGGTCCCTTGCTCCGGGGGGCGGCGGCGGCGTGAAGCAGCGGCCGAGCAGAAGCCACGACGGGGCAGCAGTCTCCCGAGGCGAGGGGGAGCAGGAGCGTCGAGGAAGCACGCGGGTCCGACGGTGCAGGGCCGGCACGGAAGGGGAAGGGGAGCTCGGGGGAGTTTGGATTTGGGGGGGAGAAGACCGGGGGTGCGCCCCGCCGCCTCCGTCCGCCATGGGACGGCCTCCTCCGGTGGCGGCGGGGGGCTGTAGGCAAGGTGTGTGGAGGGGGGCTGTGGCGGTGGCAAGGGTCGCCTCGGGCCCGCGAGCGACCCGGAGGCGGCTAGGGTTTTCTCTTCTCTTCTTATTTGAACTTCCGGTTATAAGGAAAGAACTACGAAATGCTATTCGTTCCTTGGTAGCCCTTTGTCATGCTTAGATGGCTTTTGGCATCGGTTCATTATTCTACTTTAGTTGGCTTCCATTGTGGTAGTACGTACGTACGTAGCCCTTTTGCTTTGGAGTTGATTCTTGCTCTCTTCCTACTCCTAGCAAAGATTCCTACACATTGGTGACAATCACAAAAGGTAAGGAAAGACACAGACTTGCAGAGAATGCAATTGCAGTAACCCAAACTCCATTCTGCTTTCAACGACCTTCAGCACCCACCCCACCCAATTCCGCACGACCAGCGGCAGCCATGGCGGAGCTCGGCGGCATGCTTGCCGCTGCCATCCTCAAGGTGGTGGGTGCCCAGATCGGTTCAGCGATCGGAGGCCAGATCACCCTGCAGAAGAACTTCGATGAGGACCTGAAGAAGATGAAGATGGCACTCGAATCCGTCGATGCCGTCCTTGAGGATGCCGAGAGGCGATCCATCACGGATAAATCGACGCGTCTTTGGCTGAAGCGGCTTAAAGACCTCATGTATGTCGTCTCGGACATGATTGATGAGTTCGAAGCCGACACACAGCCCATCACCCAGCCGTCTCCACGGAAGGTAACCATTAGTGATGGCTTCTTTATTAATAGAACACCCGGCTCTTTCATGTGGTTTTGGTTTCTAAACAACTTGCTGGAGCTAATTAACATGTCAAAGGTAAGTTAATTTATATATGTCACATGAAAAACGGTTTAGATATTATATATCTTTTAAAATTTTATAGGACTTTCACATTCTGAATCTTGATTTCTTACAGTTTTGTCCAGTAGCTAGCATATTTGGTGTATATTTACAAAATAAGAAACAATATTTGATTCAAGAAGAAGTTCCATATTGTCCTGAGTGCATTTCCAATTAGAGATGCAACTGGGTCAACATTAGGTACCCCTACCCTATTTAGTAAAAAATAAACTTGCTTTTGCAAAATGATGATATCATAAGAAAAGTTTGTTTAGGGTAGAGGGTATCCTAATATTATCCCACTTGCATCTATATTTGCGATACCATATTGTACTAGTAGTTATAATTTCACATTGTAATGAGAAATCAATTATCTTGCAGTGCTCCTTCAAAAAGTATTTGGCAATTATGATCCCCTGTCTCATAATTGGTCCCAAGATTACAGTGGCCAATAGGATGGAGAAGATGAGGGAGGATCTAGAGGAGATAACAGATCAACACAAAAAGTTCAAATTAACAGAAGGCACTGATGCAAGTGAGCCGAAACTTACTGATATAAGGGAAACATCGTCAATCATGGAGACACAAATTGTTGGGAGGACCGATGATAAAAATGATATATTGGCTTCCTTATCTGAAAGCATGACACAAGACATCACAATCCTTCCTATATATGGAATTGGAGGCCTTGGCAAGACCACCTTGGCAAAAATGGTTTATAATAGTTCCCAGTTCAAAGAATACTCTCAGGTGTGGGTTTATGTGTCTCAGACGTTTGATTTGAGGAATATTGGAAATTCTATAATAACACAACTATCAGAGAAAGAGAAGGAGAGTGAGTACACTGAAATTCAGATGATACACAAATCCCTTCAAAAGCTTTTTGCTGGTAAGAAGATTCTTATTGTTTTAGATGACCTCTGGGAGGGCGAGGATTTTCATCTGGAAGGCCTAACCGATATGCTAAAGGTTGGGAAGGACAGTAATGTGGTTGTTATAGTAACCACACGCGATGAAGGCATAGCAAGAAAAATTTCTACCATCCGACCATACAAAATAAAAGCTTTAACCGATGACATGTGCTGGTCTATAATAAAGCAAAAGAGTGCATTTGAATCTAGAGGTGGCAAAGAACACGCAGAGAAGATAGGGAAGGTCATTGCAATGAAGTGTGGTGGTGTGGCTTTAGCAGCTAAATCAATTGGACACACGCTGCAATATATAAATTTTAGTGAATGGGAATCCTTGAGGGATAGCAATATATGGACTGTATCTTCTTTGAAAGATACTTCTTCTATACAAGTGATTGCATCTTTGAAATTAAGCTATAGTATTATGCCATCGTATTTGAAGCTATGCTTTGCCTATTGTGCAATATTTCCTAAAGGTCACAAGATAGTTAAAGATGAGCTTATTCACCAGTGGGTTTCTCTTGGTTTCTCTACTTGGCAACTTGGTGAGAGATGCATTAGTCAGCTTTTGGGACTCTCTTTCCTTGAACATTCAAATTCACAATTGGTGAGTTTATGCACACCTTACACAATTGAACATTTTTGTTATTTTGTATGAATTGGTGTAGGGAAACTCAAGTATATAGTGCATACCCTTGCAAAAAAAGTATATAGTGCATAGGATTTTGGTGCACATTTGTGAAATACACAAACTGTAAGGTATTGAAATATATGATAGCATAACACATCATAGTTTTGTTGCTTAGACACATTTAAAAAAAACTACTTAAAAAGATCACATGGGTTGATATGCACAAACAAAGACCATTTTCATATTGGTGCACGGGCCCGGCACAACCATATAACATTAGATATTTGATTCTATTGCGGCATGCTAGCTAAATAAAACATGCAAGTATATTATTGTGGCTATCACGAAAAGGTAATGTCAAGTTGTAGGAAATGTCCACCATGAGGTACGAAGTTTGCATCTACATATGACTTTGCATAAAATCTAGGCTTGTGCCTACCGCGACTAGCATGATTAATTACTTCATTCGAGAAGTTAATCATTTGTTATTTTTTAAATACACACCGTAGAAACTTCAGTTGTGAATATGCTCCAACGTACATTGATTCACTAGTACATATATAGCTATCAGTGGTTTTGGGGACCGTCTCGGACAAACCCCATGATTGGCAACCTTCATGCAAGACATATGTGAGAGCATCTCCACCGGGGTGTCTCAAATTGGCACAGGCAGTGCCCTATTTGGGGAGGTACTTCCCACACCGACGCGCCCTATTTTTTTAAGCGGTGAGACAAATTCAAACAAACTAAACAAAGACGGAGATTTTCATTCAAATTTAGGTTTATATTACAAAATTGAACTAAAATTGAAACAAACTAAATCTCTCTAGTCGGAGAAGTCATCGAAGTAAAAGTCGAGTCATCGTCGTCCTCCAGATCGATGACCATGTCATAGTCCGACCCCGACCACACCTCGGCGAAGCCCTTCATCACTGCCGGAGGGATGTTGAACGACGCACGGAGCGCCTGGCTCAGGCAGGGGTATCCGCGGGATCGTTGGGGTGGCGGAGCTCCATCTGCACCCGCCAGTATTCGTCCCCCTCCTCCGGCTCCTCTTTGACCTCCTTCTTCGGTGCCGTCGCCGGCTGTAGGTTTTTGGAGCGGCGGAGGAAGAGGCGGCCCCTTAGTGGCGAGCACGGCTCTGGCTTGTGCAGCCAGAACGCGACACCCCCATAGCGCGGTGGCGAGTGCACCTCTGTCTTGGGCTGCCGAAACGTGGCGCCCCCGTAGCACGGTGACATGTGCGGCTCTGGCTTGGGCTGCCAGAATGCGACGGCTCCAGTAGAGCGCCCGTGCCACGAGGAACCCTACAAACGGACCCCAGTGGTGACGGATGGGTGCACGACGAAGACGAGTGTGAGGTTGCCCCACCGAAGATGCGAGGCGCAGGCCGCGGTGTTGGGTGCACGTAGCCGTTGTAGGCCAGCACCAACTTGATGGTGGGGACGTACCACCATTGGCGGCACTCCCGGCGGTTGTGACGGCTCGGAGGATACGACCCGACGAAGTAGTTGAGGGCCGCTTGCCGTTCGTCGTCGAACAAGGTTGGCCACAGGTCGCTGTCTGCCGCGAAGCTCGGGTCGGCACGCTGCTCGTCGGTGAGTTGGTCGCGACGCTCCTCCATGAGCGCCTCCAGGAGCTTGTCTTCTGGCACCGGCGACACCGCCAAGCCCCCCACGCTAATCTTCCAGCCGCTCGGGAGCCTCATGTCCAGCGGCATGAGTACGCCATTCTCCGCGAGGACAATGGCCTTGTTGAGCGTCACACTCGGTCTGCTGGCACCGGAGTTGCTGCCTTCACCGTTGAACGCCATCGGTGGACTGGATCTGCAGCACGCGGTAGGGTTTTGGGCGGCGATGGAGGCGAGAAGCGGAGGTGTGAGGGGAGGTGAGCAGTTCACCTCGCTTAAATGCACACTGCGGCAAACGAATGGTCTGGTGCGGCATTCACTCCGGCGTGGGGAGTCGCGCCATCACACGGCCGTCGACGCATGCGAGGGATGGGTGTCCTTGCCTGGGGAACCGAAGCGGGCAATAAACATCATTGATGCCCGCCACTGTAGCTGCCAAGCGTGGCCACCTTGTCAGATCCTACGTGGCGGTAGGCGCCAGCACCCCCACGTCGACCCCTGCCGTTCGGGGCTGGCGAGGGAGTGCCGACCCCTCCAGAACCCACCGGTTATTTTATTGGGGCTGCCGATGTGAGCTCATTTTGTACCCGGCACCCCAATAGGCATGTGAGGGTCGCTATTGTGGCTGCCGGTGGAGATGCTCTGACGCTTGGATCCCAGACGGTCCCAACATAGTAAACAAAACCACCACGGATGGACACTACATAAAGTTTTAAAAAAATTGCAGCCGCCACCATTGTGGTCGCCGCCGTAAAAAGTATGGACTCGTCCTTGCCTCATTTGGAGGAGGGCATCTTCCTGTTGAAGAAACAACGCATTGATGCCAAGGTCGGCTGCCACATATCTTGGCAAGGAGGTGGGGAGATGACGTAGTGAAGGCCTCATCGTCCTTCTCGGTGCTAGATCGTTGTTCTTTTTTTGTGTTCCTACGTACAGACATTTTACCAAACTTTTATGATCTTTTATGTTTTCAAGTTGAAATACTTATTTTCCAACTTGATTTTTACTTCTTCAATTTGATTAAAATTCTCACATTTCGTAAATTTTGTATTTTTGAAAAAAAAACCATGATTAACTGCCTGCCACTGCGGAAAAACATCCAGTCATGTCTTTGAAAACTACTTTACAATGATTTGAGTGATATTTTTTATGATTTTGAGACATGATTTTTACCAATTTGATTAAAAGTTTCACATTTCATAAATTTCTTATTTTTGAAAAAAAAACCATGATTAATTGCCTGCCACTGCGCAAAACATCCAGTCATGTCTTTACAATGGTTTGAATGATAAATTTTTTGTATGATTTTGTGACACAAGGGTACAAATAGTACAGTGTTAGAGCCTAGAGTCCAATAGACTTTGGAAGTAGTGGAGGACCAAAAATAGTTTTATTATTTAATAAAGGAGTCAATAGATAAATATATTAATGTAAGGAAGTTAATTCATAAATAGTCTTAAATATATCGACTTAGAGAATCTGATGCCGCGGAATGTTTTTTTTTTTTTTGCAGAATATCGAGTTATATGATGAAGATATTACATTGTTAACCATGCATGACTTGGTGCACGATTTAGCAAGGACAGCCATGGACAATGAAATTCTTGTCGTTAGAAAAGGCGATAATGCCCAAGGAAGCTGCTATCACTATGCATTACTCGATGATTGCAGCAAGCCATTGGTGTCGGAGTTATCCAAGATAAGGGCACTCCGTTTTATGAAGTGTGATAAAAGCACAATACATGATGTTGCATTTTCATCCCCTAATTCCCTGCGTGTCTTGGACTTAAGTGAGTGCATCATACACAAGTTGCCAGAGTCTATTGGTGTACTGAAGCAGTTGAGGTATCTTAACGCTCCGGGAGTCCAACATACAACGATTCCAGATATTATCACCAAGCTCTCAAAATTAATTTATCTGGACATTCATGGATCTCCTACAATTGTGGAGCTACCGAAGTCAATTGGAGATATTGAAGGTCTGGTGTATCTTAATTTGTCAGGTTGTTCAGGACTTGCAAAACTGCCAGAATCATTCAGGAGGCTACAAAAATTGGTGCATTTGGATCTGTCAAATTGCTCTTGTGTTGGAGGTATATTGGTACTCTTGGGGAACCTCACACAACTTCAGTATTTGAATTTATCTCACTGCCAAAAAATTGGAGAGATGCCGGAAGATCTGGGCGTCCTATCCAAATTAAAGTATTTGAACTTATCATTCAGCTCATATCTTGAATGTTGCCAGGAAGCAGAAGTTTTGGGCGCCCTGAACAAACTTGAGTATTTGAACTTATCTTCAAAGCACTGTAGTCTTCAAAAGCTCCCAGAAGTTTTGGGCACATTCATTCAACTCAAGTACTTAAACCTATCAGGTTGTCAGAGTATGTCAGAATTGCCGAGGTCATTTATGAGTCTAAAAAATTTGGTGTATCTTGATCTATCAGACTGTTGTACAATTGATTGTCTAGATGAAGCTTTGGTTGGTCTTTCCAATCTGCAACATTTGAATTTACAGGGTACATGTATCAAGTTCCTACCAGAAGATGGGAACAAACTCCGGTATTTGAATGTGTCTAGGCTGAAAACGATGTATAAAGATACCATGGACAGTCTCATCAACTATATATGCAGTAATCTTTCCAATCTGGAGCATTTGGACTTGTCTGGTAATTTTGATATTTACAGTATACCTGAAAGTATTTGTAACCTGAGAAAGCTGCATACATTGAACCTCTCGAAATGCATATATCTTAAAAAGATACCAGAAAGTATAGGTACAATCGATAGTTTGAAGCTTCTTGATATAAATGGTTGTTACAGTATCTCCAAAGCCCCTCAGCTTGGTAGCAGTGCAATATCGTTACCACACTTTGGGGTGCAGCATGGTGATGGTCACTCTAGTAGCAATCTTGTCCTGCTAGAACACATGGATCCTGTCGTGCTCAAGTTGACTGAACTTGAAAATGTGAAGTCCGTAGAAGAGGCACATTGTATAAATTTGATGGGGAAGAAAAAACTTGAGGACTTGACACTGGAGTGGACTAGAGATGCTGAGAGTTTTGTGGATCACAAAAGTTTGATGGAAAATCTGGTGCCACCAAGCACATTGAAGAAGTTGGAGATATGTGGTTACAGTGGTGTCAGCTTTCCAGCCTGGCTAGTGGGCCAACTGCCAAACCTAGAAAGATTGATTCTCAGAGGTATGGCAAACCTGGAAGAGTGGAACACGTCATACTCCAGTGGTGAGGACCACGTGATTGGACAGTTGGAAATTCATGATTGCCCCCTGTTAAGGATGGAAGCGTTTCCACCTAAAGCTACATATTGGGTGATATCAAACAGTGATAACGTGTTATCATCATGGGAAGAGTGTACTGGACCACACACCAATGCCACCTCCTTTTCTGCGGTAGCTACTGTGCTGTCAGTTGAAAACTGCGAGGTACCTCTGCATCAGTGGAGGTTGCTTCAGCACTTCCCTGGCCTCACTTTTTTGCATATTAAAGGCTCAATTGATCTGATCGGCTCACCAGAGGTCATCCGGTATCTTTCCTCTCTAGAGACTCTAATGCTAGAAAACCAAGACCTGGAAGAGCTGCCACAATGGCTGAACGAGAACATGATGCTACAATCACTACAACTGTGGGGTTGCAACAGCATGGCATCACTGCCGCACTGGTTGGGAGAATTAACGTCACTCAAGGAACTTGCCCTGTTGGATTGTGCCGTCTTGGGTTCTTTGCCAGAAAGCATACAGCAACTCACTGGACTCCAGAGACTAAAAATTAGTAACTGCCCTGAATTAAATCAATTGGGTGAAAGGGTATGTCTCTTGCCCAGCTCTCTTGAGATTCTTCAAATCTGGGATTGTAACGGTATCAAGTCTTTGCCTGAGGGCATGGAACAACTCACCAACCTCCGAAGACTAGTTATTTATGGGTGTCGTGACCTACGGCAGTGGTGTCAATTAGAGGAGAACAAGATGAAGCTGGCTCACATAGAAGAAAAGGTACGTGTCCTACCAAAGCTGGCTCTCTGTAGTACTAATCTTATTTTACTATTACGTAATGTTTCTCCTTTTCTTATATTATAGAATTTACTCTGTCTTGCATTTCGTACAGAGGGTTCTTTCATCCAAAAACGTCTACATATATTCATCTACTTTTCTTTGTAATTTTGTTTTGAGTAAAACGTTTCGGGGGTCACGAAGTTGCCATCGATGAGCGTATTAGTCACGAACTGGGAAAATGGCAAGTATTGGTCACGAAGTTGCAGAATTGTGTCTCGTTAGTCTTTCCGTCAGGACGGCCGTTAAGTTGGTGATGTGGCGCCATCAGTGGTCACGTGAAACGCGCGTGAGGCTGGCCCGTAGGCAAAAATCTGACAGAAATTATTGTAATATTGTAAAATCAATATAAAATATCTATAGGCCCAAATTTAGCAAATAATATACCGTTGGATTCAGAAAAAGGAGTAGAACACTTTGGTACTGTTGGTTTGCACTTTTGCAAAACTAACAGATATTCAAATTTTAATGAGTGTTTATAGTGTTTTTGACATTATTTAAAGCGTTTAACATTAAACCAATACCAAATGACTCATAAACACTCATTAAAATTTGAATATCTGTAAGTTTTGCAAAAGTGCAAACCAACAATACCAAAGTGGTCTACTCTTTTTTTTCTGAATCCAACGGTATATTATTTGCTAAATTTGGGTATGTAGATATTTTTCTATTGACTAGGACAATGCCCGCGCGTTGCTGCGGAAGATAAACAATTTTTGATTTAGAAAAAAATGAAATACTCGTTATATCTAGAACATTTTACTATTACATATTATGATCAATCTTTATAATTCCCAAAGTGCCCTCAATCTTTATAACAGTTGACACGTTTTCTTTATAATATTTCACAATTATATATTTTCGGCAGTCTTTATAATTTACACAGTGCCATTAGTCTTTTAAAAAAAATCGCCCCAAGCCATCGAGCTTTGTAACAACATTCGGTTCGATCTAGTCAATTGAATATAAGTTTAGTTTGCCCCCGGATGATCGCATCTTGCGCGTCCTCCCTGGATGCCTCTGTATAGTGCACCTTATATATCTTTTCCCATCTCTGTTCTTCCATGCAATTATCCCCCTCTCACTACCCGCTTCCGCACGACCACCGCCGCGCCTCCAGCCACCGGCGCCCTCACTTATGCTCCCGGCACGAATCGGGCCAAACTCCGAATGCCTCCGGCTGGCCATACGACGCCGCGCATCCCGCTGTTCCTACAAGCGTTCCATCCATTTTTTAACTCCATATACTCAGGCAGCGTGCGGGTCTCCTTTTTTTATCCCACATATAACTCGGCAGCCAACGGGTCTTCCTTGCATCTCGAGGGATCTAGGCGGGGCTCTCACCCATTGTTTGTTGCTTGTTGTTCCCAAGGCTGCTTGTTTCAATCGAACTTTGAAACGTATATAAATAGGTGGGAGTGGAATAAAAAGAGCGAGGTGGGACTATTCCTTTGTTCCTTGCTCTCGTGCATGTGGAGACTCATTAGGATTCGTGTGATCGGTTCCTTCTTGGCCCGTTCAATTAGTTCCCAGCCCAGCCCACAGCGATCGCCCACCAAAAGCTAGGGCGTTCCCCAGCCATCGAGCGGAATAGACATAGCAAACCGAACATTTTCACTTAAGCGGTGGCAGAACATGTAAATAGCCCAGCGAACAAGGGGTTAAATCGGGAAAAATGTAACGTACCGTTTCACTAACCGATGTCAATAGTGGGTTATATGTGAATTTGTTGGAGGGCAAAATGGTCCAAAAAAAAGCGTTGACGAAACTTTTGGCAGAAACCTTAGCTCCTTTATTATTAGGTATTGACTAGTTGAATGCCCGTGCGTTACACGGAATCTCACTTAATTCATGCTCTCTATGTACAAATATTACAACAACAAACACAGTTTGACCTTTTTCCCATAAGTGTCTTGAATTCATCTATTTCACAATTGAGCCACCATTGTGCTTAGTACTCTCCCCATTCTAACAGCACATCACTGTACTTTTTTTTTTGAACAACAGAAATTTTATTACTTTAAGCACATTTTACCATCACTGTACTTCGTAATCAACTGAATCACCGCTGCAAGCCTGCGTTTTCTCCGACTCTCGCAAATCATCGTGGTTGTTCCCGTATCCTATGATTTTAGATAGATCACATACGACTCCTCCATTCACTATTATGAAATGTTTTAGTCTTTGTCAAGATACATGTATTTAGTCGTGTTTCTAGTCCACATTGAAATATCTAAAATATTTTATAATAGTCAACGGAGGGAGTAGCAATTATCAAGAGACTTGCAATTATTCTCATAGCCCATGACTTTACAGATATTGTAGCAATGATCCAACGAAATAAGAAACTTGCACCATAACATGTCATTATGCAAAAAAACTATATATAATTCATATGCTTGCCTTATTCTATACTGCAATACTTCTACCAACCAAACTGATAGATGGTGTTTGCCACACTCTTACTTTGTGCCAAACCGAGCAGACACATTATAATTGGTTAAATGTGCAACAGACTGTTAGTTGTACCTCCACTTGGCATATTAACAATAAAAAATTGTGCTAAAACACAACCAAGGCCTAGAGTAACTTTCACAGGTTGAATGGAGTCGATGACAAAGTAATCCACCGTCATCATGAGCTAATAAATATTTCCCTATTATGACCGGACCAACAAAAACATAACAAAAAGGTGAAGAAAGTGCAAAACTAATATCTGAAAATTGATAAGATAAAAGCAGAAGAAAACTACGATAGTGATTTACTTCTGTCAGTTCATTCCTGTACCAACCCGTCACATCCACTCTCTGATGGGCTCCACCTATCATCTTTGCGTTCACTCTACTCTACGGCCGCCTGTGCCTCTAGCACCCTTCCATTCTAGCGATATCTCTGATGCTGGTGCCACGCCTAGCTTAAAGAAAAGAACATAAAGATATTTCAGCACTAACATGCAAATATTATTGCTTTGTAAAATTGCAACATGATGATATCATTCCAATTTTTGCAGGTTACAATGTAAAACCATCATGCTAAACATGAAAAGAACATGCCAGGCACAAACACGATGAACAAAAATCCAACTAAAATAGAGGTGTTTCATGAATATCACATTGATGCAATAATGAGCAATACAATGGGAAAGTTAAGACACATCTCTAGTGTAAATCACACTTGAAGTCTTAGTAAGATATATTCTTATACCTTTCGAGCTTCCTCATATACAACTCAAGCACTTTGCCATTTAGGACTGAGATGAGTCAAAAAAAATTGACAAGGTTATTTTACCAATCACTAAAAGTAACATCAATCAGGCGAAAGACGTTTGATTATTTAGGATCTTATGTGTGGCCTAAAGGAATATCAGTGGTAATCATGCAAGTAAATTAGATCTAGATATCTCGCAGTGATCAAGCTATAATTATATCTCACAGTGATCTAGATATCTAGATATCTCGCAGTGATCGCAGTAAATTATATCAAACTGATGACTAAGTCCGGCGCTCCAGTATTCTGATTTCCTACCAAATCACGCCTTTTCTTTTCTTGAGATCCCATAATCACTTAATCTCGAACAACATTAATTATCAAAAAAAAATGCCAGTTCCTCACAAAGAAGAAACAGCGGCCAAACCATTCGTTCCAAGACCCAGAAACGTAAAGAGAATGCAGTGAACGTATGTTGTTGTGCCATAAGAAATAGCTTATTTGCTTCACAAGAGGCAAATTTATACTGTTCAACAAAAGTACAAAGCATGGTCTTCATTATCTTAACAGCGAGGTACAACAATCACATGAATAGCTCAACCAGATGACACTAACTTTGGACATGTATATGAGATGGTTGACAGAAATACTAACTCAAACGAACAATAAAGATGAGCAGTTTTGCATTCAGAAACCAATCATTAGCTCTATGTCCACGTGCATTCCTTGCTTGAATTCTTTTCACAGAGAAAACACAGTTTAAGATCATCTGTTCTAACATATTTGTCCACCACAACTTACAGTTTGCTAGCTGCAAAAATCCACGTTGATCAAATTGTCTTGAATCCTCAAGTTTTATTGACACCCCAAATGACAACCATGGGAAATACTGGAAGTTTGTCATATATTCAAGTACGGGTGATTGCAACGAAATTCTAAGATTGTCCCCTTTGAACGAAGTAGCATCTTGTTGGCTGATGCAGAGGAGTACTATGTGCCTCTAGTCATACCAGCATGCAAATCTCCAGATTAAACAGTAGTGAATCCTACCTAATTATAATAAGTGACATTTTAAATTTTAGGTGGAATTTATAAGCAACAACAAGAAGTCTAACAATGGCAATACAATAAATTTCTAGACAACTCATGCCACCTTACCGACTTTCCCCCTGTCTTTTATGATTTTACAAAAATAATTGCCCATCATGGCGAAAAGATATATACATATATCTTTGGTTCAAATCCTCGGGAAAATCTTCCATCCAAAGGAAACCACAAGTCACCGAATTCTATCAAATTGTATTTCCCAACATTTACTCTTGTACGGCCCATAGTCGTCTTTTCTCAGAGTTTAGGTTGATGCACATGTCCATGAGAAAAGAGTTTGTTCTATCCAAATTTAAAAATGTTGAAAATAAAATGTGCTAGGTTGATTGTTAGGACCTGAAAAAGTATTCATGAGACAAAAGCAGTCCCTGATAACAAAGATAGAAGAGAATGTTATCTAGTGTTACAAAGGAACTATGTAAACTTCTCATTGCTAGAGCTGTGCAAATTGTGTTCGACATGCTTTATCCAGTGTGGCTGGTGCAGGAACTTATTTTGAATTCTCTTAATCCCTCAGGACAATCTTTAACTCACTCCCTCTAATCTAGAAAGCGCAACCAGTTTAAAAAGAATACGAATATGCAGAGTGAATTTATCTGCAACGCAACAGCCGTGTAATAGCATCTATGGCTAGTTGGCAACCACACAACAACCAACCAACCACGGCACCACAGAATCTTCAATCCTTCATGGATAGATAGCGTAGTAACCAGGAGCTAGCTGTTCGGGTCATTGTCCTGATAAGAAACATTTAGCTTTAGCTCATAAACTCTTGGTCTTAACCCATTGGTAAATATCTGCAAACAAAACCTCATCAGGCTCACTTGAGATAAGAATTAGCTAAAAAATACTGAATTTGGCTTATCAAACCCACAGAAAAGAACGGTAAATTCACTCTACGTACCAATTGCATCCTGCGAAGGTAGGTTCACAGTTTCCCACCAAAGCATGAATTCTCGAGAGTGATTTCTATGTCAACGAAAGCATGTCTAATCTCTCACTTCCACGTTGGTCAAACGCCAATATCGTTAGTGCATCCATGAAGCATGAGAAAATTATTCTCCGGTGTTTAGAAGACCATACCATCTCTACACTAATTGGAAGAGCAAGTCATGTTCAAATTAAGAACCACGAAGATCCAGGTCGCCGAGGTCTTACAGGCGTACAGACCACAGCGTTTCCTTTGCCCGGATCAGGGAGGGCGTTAGATCCCTCGAGGTTGGTCGGCCGTGGTGAGGTGGACTGCCGTGGAGTGGTGCGATATAGGAGGTGGGCGTCGCGTCGACGACGGCCATGGGGGCCTCCCACAAGAAGCCATCCTGAGCGCTGCTCCTCTCGTCCACGATGGCGATGGGGCTCTACCACAAGCGGCCATATCCCGAGCGCTGCTCCTCTCCGGCGACGTCCCGCAGGACCTTCTCGAGGCATCAGCAGAGTTTAACAACGGCAACAACAACTTGCCGAGGAACTCATTTAGGAGATGGAGAGGCCAGTGCGGTGGTGGACTACTGGTGGAGTCGCCGTGGCAATCTAGATCTAGCGGCGTGGAGAGTGGCGCGCTGGTGGTGTCGGTGTCAGCATCGCATGGGGCGAGGAGGCCGGGCGTTTTTGATCTGGCGAGATGGGGAGCGTTGGGGGGAAGAGGAGAAGATGGTTGGATGAAAAAAAAAACGCTCGGGCGAGGGAGGTGGACGAAGCGGACGACGGACCAGGTATTAGTCTGACGACGGAACACGTTCTCCTTTTTTAAGTAGTAGAGATTTTACAATATTACAATAATTTCTGTCAGATTTTTGGCTACGGGCCGGCCGCACGCGCGTTTCACGTGACCACTGATGGCGCCACGTCACCAACATAACAACCGTCCTGACGGAAAGACTAACGAGACACAATTCTGCAACTTCGTGACCAATACTTGCCATTTTCCCAGTTCGTGACTAATACGCTCATCGATGGCAACTTCGTGACCCCCGAAGCGTTTTACTCTTTTGTTTTTGTTAAACACAACTTGGCTTTGAAAAATAGAGCAGTAGAAAATGGACGAATTTTCTGGTTTCTAGAGTACATCTACTGATAATAGCCACTAACATTGTAAAGATTGACATAGTAACCTGGGAATTTCTTTGCAGTGCCGGCTAATCAAAGAACTATCATTATGTACTTTCAGGAAATTATCTAGAGCTAGCTGGTTGAGCTAGACAATGTATATCGCACATCAACGTTGGCACTAACTGGCGCCCTCGCTGTCGCCGTGGCTCTCGAGGCTCCCGTGCCAGCTACAACTGCTCCTGCCCTAGGTCTGGAGATGCACGGCATGCAGGCCAAGGCCACGCTGCACACGACAGCCGCGCTGGTTGACGAATTCGAGCCCGGCACTCCGATTTTAGGTCGCCAACATTCCTCTCCTGGAAGAGGTATGGCCATGCCGCCTGTCGAGCAGGTCGTTCTCTCAGCGCTGGGCCAGGCGGGATGCGCCGACCATGGGCCCTGTTGTTGGGGCGGTGGATGCCAGCCCACCAAGAGAGCTGCTCCACCTCGCCCAGATTTCGAGGGCGCAAGTAAACCCTCTAACCGGATGCGGCTGTTTCGAAGCATAGAAATCGTGGAGTGGTAGCAACAATCTGCAGGGATATGAGGCTGGTGCCTATGTGGGGGCATCGGTTTTAGCTTTATCTGAAATCTCCAATCCAGCGACCTTAGAAGTTGTGGCCTGCCGGGAGGGTCTGGCTCTAGCTGCTGATCTAAATCTTCAGAAAGTGCCAGTATCGTCAGACTGCCTTGAGGTCATCGGCAATCACTCCTCTGCCTTCGACAGCCCCCTCTCCACCCTGGCTATGTCCGCTAGCAGGAAGGGGTGCCCGCTCCAGCCAAGCCGCCCGCCCCTGCCCAGATTGTTGCCCCGGTCCAGTAAAGATGTTGTTCTGTTGTCAGTTTGTATCAGGTCGAAATTGTAATGAGTCACAACCTTATTATCGGGAATGTCCATGGCCTCAACGACCTTGCTCGTAGAGTAGTGTGTGGAATTGTTAGAAGCAACAGTGCAGTGGTAGTTTGTATCCAGGAAACAAATTAAGTTGCAAGTGATTGATCTGAATGTGGTTCAACAGTGTCGTGGCTCCGATTTCACTGAATTTTGCTTCGCGCCGGCTGACGGTACCAGGGGTGGCACGCTCGCGGCCGTCCTGGAGCCCTGGAGGGGTCTGGCGCGACCCGCTGCTCGAGATGCCAGCGTCGCGAGCACCATGCCAGTGGCTTCCAAGGGAGGCTACGCCGCGCTCGTCGTCTTCAGGGCGCGCCGGCGCACGCGCGCATCTCCCTAGGCCCCTACCCGTCACACTCCACCTTCCAATCATCTCGAGAGACTGGTGGTAATGGTATTGATGCATATAATCTGCAATTCCGTTTATTGATTTTTTGATGTATGTATTATTCCACCATACATAATTTGCTAGTTTTAGATTGGTCCAATCTTTGCAGAGATTTCGATAAAGGGAATATATTAATATCGAGAGATACCAATTACACCCAGCCTCTGCAACAACGTACCACCCTAATGGCACTACGGATGCACACAACCAAAAAAACGAAAAGAAAACTAAGAAACAAAAGTCCCGCTACTGATATCACGGACCTAACAACGACAATACATCCACCACCATGACAACACTGAATTGCGGACTCTCAAAAAACGACGCCTCCAAGAAGGGAACAGTGCTCCAACACCGTCGTCGCCCGATCAAAGATCTTAGGTTTTCACCCTGAAGATAGTCTCCACTCTCAAAACAATGCCTCCACCAAGGTCACTGCCAGGCACAACCAGTTAAGGCCAGACCTTGGATTTTCACCCTGAAAGGTAGGACTCTGCGCTTCACATGTGTTGTCGCCCCCACTTTCATACCGCTGTTGTGAAGCCCGGACACCAAGCAAGCCCCTCAACAGCGCGGAGACTTGAACCTCCCTTAGCTAGTCCTCCCCTCCGGCCTTCATGAAATTCTCTTCTTCCGACTTTCATCATGGATCCATAGTCACTTGATGTCAACACGAAAAAGAGCTTCGCGCCGCTCCCTCCGGAACCAAACGGTCGGAATAAACGCATGGGTGCGCACGACCGAATACCTCCGATCCAGACAAACTCCGGGAAAAGCATTGTTACATTCGCCGGCGGAGCCTTCCGAAACTCAACCCTCCGGCCGGATCACGAGTCCGGGCCTCCGGTGGGTCCTCCTCTTCACGCAAGAGAGGCCCTAGGACCGCCGCCTTTATTCCAGGCCGGACCCCCACGTCGGCGACCATCCCGGGCTGGCCAACCCAACCCTCCACCGGCGACACCATCGCCGGCTTCCATGCACCTCCATCTCACCGCCGGCTGGCGATGATAGATCAAAAAATCCACCACCACCAACCGCAGGCCGACCCTCTTCGGCGAAGAAGAGGCCACCTCCTCCGTCAAACCCAAGGCTGCTGCCCCGGGCGCCCTCGTGTCGCGGAAGATGCCCGAGATCGCCTCCACGCACCAACGAGAGGCGGGGGTGGATGGCATGGCGCAGACCGAGGGTCTGGCCGCCGCCCACCACCAACCCCTGCCGGAGTGCTGCGGGAAGCCGACGAGAAGAGGGAGACCGCAGCGCCGCCCATCCCACCCTCGCCGACCTGTCCGCCAGGGGACAGCCGACGGGAGGAGGGCCGCCGCCGCCGTCACCCATCCCACGCGTGTCTGCACCGCCAAGCATCGAGGAGGTGGGGATCCGGCTGCCGATCTGCACGCGGCGAAGAGGAAGGGCCCCCGCCGCCGCCACGCCCCGAGGGACTTTGCCCCCGGCGGCGCTACCGGCGGCGGCGGTGGCGGAGGGCGGGGTGCGGGAGGGTTAGGGTTGGGGGTGGAGGGTTGGGTTTGATCTTTCAGGTTATTACTGGTCTACTGCAGCACTGCATCACCATCTTTGCAGAGATGGGAGGTGCTACGTCCAGGTTGTTGGCTGCTCGGATGAAGCGGAGGCGCCGACAGAGGGCGAGGGCAACGAAGAAGACCTTCAGGTCGCTGAACTGTTCATCGTGAACACCATCACTATGGGCCTTGGCCTGCTTCAAGGACGGCATCAAGGACACCACGGTTTACCTCATAGCTCGGCGATTAAGACTGCTTGAACATCTCTGTGAGTGTGAGGCATGACTTTATGGCTTCAGAGTCTGTTCCCAAGAGTGATTTGTATTGATTGGAGATGTTCAGGGCATAGGGAGCTCTGTGTTTATGCACTCCGGCCCACCAAAATTGTGTTAGATTTGTCAAAATTTAAATGTATCTAAACACTATCTAGTATATTCAAATTTAGTTAAATCTTAGACAAGTTTTATGAGACGGAAGGAGTATATCAACTTTCAGAAATCATTCTGTGAAACTCATTTGCAGTCCTTCCCGTTGTTCAATAGCGGCCCGACGCATTTAGATCACCAAAACTGACTGACTGCATTTGTTTGGATCGGGCCGCACTCACGGAAATCGGCTAAAAAAGCTAGAATGACCGTTTGCCTTTGTGGTGTCCCAGTGGCCCGACGCATTTTTTTAAACTGTCAACCTCATTTAATGGCAACCAACGTTCCGTCGAGTTCCGCCGCCGGAGATTACCAGTTCCCGCACGAGGGCGGTCGACTCCCGCGCGCGGCCAAGAGTTTTGCGCACTCAGCCACCACCTCTCGGCGCGCGCAGGAAACCGAACGCTGGTTCCCACCCTGTCGTGCCTATATAATGGACGGTGTCGCCCTGATGACGGTAAACCCTATCTACAATCCATGGACGACCACCACGAAAGTACCTGGAGCCGCATCACCGCCATGGCTCGCGCCCGCTATACGGAAGATCCAGAGCTGAGCTCCACGTGATGGCTGCGTTCGACGCGGAGCAGACCACTGCGTACGCCCGCGAGGACTACGGGCCCTACCGGGAGGGCATGGGGGAGGCGTAAACGCGCGTGGTTGTTGCCTAGGCGGAGGAGCGCGCGCCCCTGGAGTCCCTCCGCCGCCAGCAACCATCGGCGACCCAAGCCGACATCTAGGCGGCGAGGAAATTGCACAAACCACTCACTTTTGCTGTCTCTGTTGCACAAACTACTCACTATTCACGTCTTTTGCAGAAAACACCAACTTTACGTGTAGTTGGTTGCAGAGAGGTCCAAATCTGAGATTAGGCTAGTTAACAGACAAATGCGACGGCTCGGGTCCACAACTAGTGATGATATGGCACCGAATATCATAAACTAGCTTTTTTCAAGAATTTTTAGAAGTTTGAAATTTTTCAAATAAACGAAACAATATAAATCGAGCAATCGGAGGCGGCGATAGGAAGATGGCAAGCTTGATGGCTTTAAATTATGTCAAACTTTTCGAAATTACGTATGTCATATTGTTTCAAATACTATAATTTTTTCAGAACTTTTTGAAAAGTTTGAACCCAAGTTTTGGCCATATCTCACAAAAAGTGCTAAATATTTTAAAGTATTTCAAACTTTCCTAGATTTTTTAGTTTATATTGTTCCATTTATTAAGGTTTAAAAAAAGAATAGTTGATGACACGTGTATGCCACATCATCACTCATTGTGGGCCCTGGCTATCATATTTGTGGTTGACAAGTCTAATCCTTGATTTGGACCTCTGTGCAACCAACTACATGTAAAGTTGGTGTTTTCTGCAAAAGACGTGAAAAGTGAGTGTTTTGTGCAACATAGACAACAATAGTGAGTGGTTTGTGCAATTTCCTCTCTAGGCGGCCAATGCCAGCCTCGCCGAGGCGAGGGCGCTGCTACGGGAGTCACAGGAAGCCATGTGCGCCCCAGCCCGCGAGCGTCGTCTACCTCAACGACGACGATGACGACATCTTTGACTTGGGCGATGTCGAGGCCATCAGCATCGTTCGAGAGCATCCCGCGGGACGCGATCATCGTCAGGTGATACGTTGCAAACGTATTTACAATTTTTGATGCTCCATACTTGTTTTACACCAATTGTTATATGTTTTGTTTACACTTTGTGACACTTTTATGCATTTTTCGGAACGAACCTATTGAGAAGATGCCACAGTGCCAGTTCCCTGTTTTCTGTTGTTTTGTATTTCAGAAAAATTTTACAGAAAATATTCTCGGAATTGGATGAAACAAAAGCCGAAATTCCTATTTTGTTGAAACAAAGACAGAGTCCAGAGGGCAGACGAAGGAGGGCCAGGAGGCGTCCAGACCAGGCCTAGGCGCCTCCCAGGCCCTTGCCGTACCTATGGGTGGTCTGGGCCCTGGCCTCCACCGACCTCACCCTTCCGCCTATAAGAAGCCTCCCAAAGCGTTAATTTCCTTTTCAACACCACCTTGTGCAGAACTCTAAGACAACCAAAAACACCTTAATTCTTCAGAGTTCAGACCAAACTCTGACACCTTAAATTATCGTAGTACAATGTAACATAAAAAAATCAGGGTAATTAAAGTAATCTCCACGAGCTTCAATGGCAGAACTAGGGCCCTTCTTCGATCTCACCCCCGCACCCGCCTAGTTGGCTACTTGGGCTGCTCCATCTAATCACGCGTTGTTATGTAGAAAATTTCCTGGCTATTTCCTCCTCTCATTTCACAGTCTTAGATTGGCTCTGCCCTCTCCAAGCAAATCAACGCGCCAACCATGAACACATACCTACTCCATGCCTACCTTATCGCTAAGCTTCCGGGCGGTGCTTGTTCCCAATCGCGTTGTCAGTCTTGCCGGTGATTTTCGCACGGGACCAATCCAAACTGAGCCTAGGATGCACTACCGGGTGGGAAACATAAAATTAGAAGATTACTAGCTCAAGCAGAATTGAGCCCACAATTAAGATGAACTGCTTACTTGTGTGAAGGATATAAGAAAACAAAAGTAAGGCCTGCATATTGGTGTTTACGGTTTACCTAACACTTTGCTGTGTGCTCCTAACTATTTGTGTGCACATTATTGGCCACAATCGGACGTATTAGCTGAGCGGCGATAGAGGCCAACACTAGCCGCCCTAGTTAGAGCGACTTGGACGCTTCCTCTCTCCCACCACTGTAGCGAGAGGGGCGATTTTCTGAAACCTCCCCGTCAACCCACCTTGCTCGCCGGCGATTCACGGTTTCCTCCGCCTCCGGCGGCCGCTCCGGCGGCGGGAGGTTGGGGAAACCGTGGATCCAGGCTTGTACATAGCGTAGGGCTTGGTAGGATCCCGGCCGGCGGCGCCATGGAGGCGGAGGCGGCGTTGGTGCGGGTTTTGGTGTCGGCTGGCTTCCCCTTCCGCGGCGGCGCTCCCTGGAGCTTCTCCGTGTGGTGGCCGACTTCCCCGAGCTCGCCAGTCTACGGATGCGGTGCGCTTGTAGTGCTCCCGCCGGATCCGGCGTGGTGGAGGATCCGGAGCTTGAAGATGAAGGTGAAGATGGTGATGGTGTTCATCGCGACGACGACGGCGCTCCAGCGAGTAGGATCTACGGATCCGGCGATCGGCGACTTCCCGGCTGCCACGGGGCTGGCTCCAATCCAAGGCCTGAGGCGGAGCAGCGGCAGCGGCGCGCCACCGACGGCTCCTGTTCGTCGCCGGAGTTGGGATCTAGAAGGGCTTCCTTGTAATTTTATGTTTGTTCTAGGTCTTTCTGTAAGAACGATGGGCTAATATTATCTTCACTTTCCGCAAAAAAAAAAAAAAACACTAGCCGCCCTAGTTGGCATTATAATCTGCAACTAGTAAAACTACCTCTTTTAATATTTTGCAGATACGTCAGGTGAATAAAGATTTTTTTAGATAAAAGGCACTCAAGTGCCCAACTTTAAATTAACAAAGCCACGAACGGCGAGATTGATACAAAGTGCTGAACCCAGCTTACAGAACGACACCACACACCCACACGAACTACCGAAAAAGCTACAGCCGGAAGCGCAACCAATAAGCTCAGCCAACGCGCCTACGAGGACTCGGAGGAGAGTTGGAGTCTACAGTGTCGGGCCGGAGCTCACTCGAGAGCGAGCCATTTTCACGCACGCCTCAACAGACCTCCTCCGTCGCAGAAACACCACCGGAAGCCGACTACCACCGGCGACCGAGCCAAGATGCTCACAAACCGAACATCAGTGCCAAGGAAGCTCGACAAGGGAAGGGCACGCAGCAAGCCTTGCCAAAGATCGTCGAAGAGTCACCTCCGACACGACCGTCGGAGAGCCTTGTGATGTGGGCTCCAAGACGGTGTCTTCAAGAAGAGCACGACACCGGAGTGCCGCCACCGACCGATCCGGGGATCTTGGGTTTTCACCTGGAGCACGAAAGGGGGCAGGGAGAAGCCACAACGACGCCTTCAAGAAGGAGACGACGTCCGTGGACGCCGCCGTCGTGGCCCTGGAAGAACCAGGGCGAGAGTTTCCTCTCGGCATCACCTCTCCACCACCCAGACATGGCGAGGGCCACCACCGAGGTGACAGCCACCACACCCCCACAGAACGCAACTCGCTAAGAACCATGACAACCCCATGTCCATGGCCCCAGCCAGCACCAGAACCTCGGGCTCGCCCGCCAACCCACAAGGTTCCCACCTTCCAGGGCCACCGCCCCGGCATCCTCCATCTTGCACCCGCGCAGCGAAAGGCACCACCTTGACAAAAACTTGGGACACACCCGAAGAAGGCCGAGGCCAGAAGACAGCAGGCGGACGGCCCTCCGCCAGACACGACCCTCCGTGCCGACGGCCCAGCGTGCCAGCAGACCCCACCCCCCCCCCTGAGGTGGCATGGCAACCGTCGGGAAGGGACGGGGCGGGTCAGGGCTGCAAGACCCAGATCCGGCCCCCTGTCCCAGATCCGGCCGGCACGGCTGTCCGACCGCCCCCACGCGCCCACCAAACCTGCTTGCTGCGCCAAGACGTCTGCATCGTCATCCCCAATCACCGTCGTCGGTAGGGCCGGCCGCCGCCGGATCAGATCTCGTCGGAGAAGCACCCGAGCCGCCCGCCTCCGCCTCCCACGGAGATGGCACCTGCAGCGCTCTCCACGCCGCCTCGAGGAGCGCGGACCTCGCCGACCGCAGGCCGCCGGCCAGCCCATCCCGGATGCGCCGAGATCCACGCGGGGACAGCGCCTCCGGTCACGCCGCCCGCGCTAATGACCAGAGGAGCGAGGGGAGGGAGGTCCGTCGCCGCCAGCATCGGCCAGGCTTTGCCCGACGGCTTCAGCCGGTAGCGGCGGCGGGGGGAGGAGGGGGAGAGGCCTAGGCGCGGCGCGGTGTTAGGGTTCGCTTGCAAGAAATCGTACGATTAATAGGATACTCGGAACCGCAGTTTCATGTTGAACTTATAAATTTGTGAAAACATAGGCTCCACCTTGTATCTAAAACAAATCTGTATCGCGCCTCTTCAAATGCATAAAGAGCCACTAAACTGGCTAAGCTTTTTTAGACTACTTATAGCGGGAGTAACTAACTTAGTAACATAGAGCTACATGCATTGCCAATTGACGACATGGTATGATATTAAATGAAGAAAGAGATGGTTGTGGTAACTAGCTACTTTTCAAGATAGTATGTTACCATAATATCACACTTTTCAAGATAGAATGAGTCTACAAGCTAATTAATACACTCATGCATGATACTACATCTAAATTACTATGCATTATGAAGGTACTAGTAACATAGATTTTTTTTTTTGAAAACATCATATATTAGGTCAGCAAGCCGCCTCATTAAAAACCTCCCAGCCCCCGTAGGTACCCTGGTGAGGAAAAGAGTGCGTAAGAAACTTGCCGCCTTGAACTCAAATAATCCTTACATCATGCGAAAGCCTATCCAAAAGAAAACTAGGGGGATCATCGTCCCAATTACAGCACAAATTATTGGAATAACAATGCTTAGCTAGCGAGTGAGCCACTTCATTGGCTTCCCCGGAGCAATGTCTCACGAGTAACTCCGGTAATGGCTTGTGCTTGATGAAGACAATCTGCCAATATTGCCGCATATGGACTCCAAAGCTCATTGTTATCATTAAAGGCATTAACTATTTCGAGGCAATCCGATTCCACAACCGCGAGAATACACCCCGTAACTTCGGTAAGTTGGAGCCCATCCTTTAGTGCCAACGCTTCAGCAGTCGCTGCATTAAGAACATTAGAGAATAATCTGCTTCTCCCTGCCAAAGCCACTCCTTTATGATTGCGAAGAATAACCCCAATAGCACCAGAACCATTTGGAAAGTAAGCAGCGTCAACATTAATCTTATAAGTATGAGAATCTGGCCTTGTCCAGGAAAGAACCCTTGGTTCTTTTGCCGTTTCAGCTCCATAGTAATTTTGTGCCAGGCCCGCAATAGCAAAAGCTGTTCTTCCCGGAGTAGCTACTACCTCTCCCTTTTTAATTTCTCGTCTTTGCCACCATATATACCAGGCAGCAGTAGCAATGAGTTCCTTGATCCCCACAGAATCAATCGGTGATGGTACCTGAATGTCACCGCAAATAATTCCCTCCAACACCACTGAACCAGATCGATCAATAATGGCCGGCTCCACTACATGCCTTAGGCCAAGAGCTCGCCACACTTCTTTCGCACGATTACATGTGAAAATAAGATGCAGAATATCTTCAGCTCCTTGGTGACAGACCGGGCATTCCCCAGAAACTGGAATATGTCTATTAGCCAGAATTGACATTCCGGGTATGATCCCATGAAGAGCCCGCCAAACGAAAATTTGAATTTTACTTGGCACTCTGAGTTTCCAAACCTGTTCCCAGACAGGGTTATGCGATGAGGTACTGTTGCGGTCAGAAACCCACCGGCGAGCAACGACGGGCAACACAGGAGAGCCGGGAGCAACTTAGGGCTGCGGCTGGCCCTGGTCCCTCCGAGCGACGGCCCGCAAAGACTCCGGCACGCACGTCCGATGCTGGTGCAAGGGCGTGCCACCTGACCTATACCGGTCAGGAAGGTGATGGAGATGCCTCGCTTAGTTTCCTGCATGGCATACACGTAAACATTAAATACGAGCCTCGATCGGCTCTCAGGTTGTCCTGTGAATCGGCTCAAAGAGCCGATCCACCCATGATTCGCACGGGGTGTACGAATATATGGTGGTCCTGCTTGATCAAGATAAAGCTAAAACGATCTACGACGATTTAGGGTTTTCACCGCATAATCGGAACATCCTACTCGTGATTGAGCCTCGCGGCCGCGCACGGTGATCGTAAGCCGATCCTAGATAAGGCCTAAAAACCAACACGAGGTTGATCCCGGAACATCCTGTCTAGGACTAGCAAACTACACCCTACACGTCGCTGGATCCTTCAACCCTTTGTAAGGCCTAACTATTGCAGATATTAAACTAATCCTTGAAGAACAAGGAGCAACCGTAACGGATCGGATCTACTGAATAATGATCAAGCGGGGTGCCGCCCCTACACCTAAGATAGGTGTAAGGGCGGCTAGATGTCTAAGGGTTGCACGACGACAGCATATGATACGAAGAACAATGCTAACCCTAACACATCTAAGATAACTACGTTGCTCGCCATCAAAAAGGCTTCAGTACGAGCAACGCATGGATGACGAATAAACTTGTACTGCCTAGATCGCAAGATGTGATCTAGGCAGCATGATGCTTACCCGGAAGAAACCCTCGAGACAAGGGAGTTGGCGATGCGCCTAGATTGGTTTGTGGTGAATGTGATTGTTGTTTATTTCATAAACCCTAGATACATATTTATAGTCCGTAGACTTTCTAACGTGGGAATAATCCCAACCGTGCACGAGACAAACTCTAACTAACCGACACGTATCCTACTATGTTACAGATACAAGGGCAAACTAGCCCAAACTTTGCATATAAGGCCGATTCACGTATATTCTTCCATGTATATTCTTCAAGCCCATCTTGATCGCGGCCCACCTCTGACTCGGTCAAATTCTAGTGATAACACATGCTCCCCTGGTTTTGGAATTGATAATTCCAAAATCACTCTGCTTTTCTTCGTCGGGTCATGTCGTGGCAGAACCGTTGCAGTATCCTTCATCATGATGCTTTGCCTCTTCCACTTCTGCGTGTCCCGGCAAATTTTTTTTTTGTTGGGCACCACTTCCTCGGAAACTGCTATGGCATTGAATTCCCACTATATCCCCTTTTATTTAACCGCTCCAAACAGTTTGCTTTCTCATCCCCTTCGCATTAGCACCCCAAAAAGCCCTCCTGCGCCACCATGTCTTCCTCCTCCTCTGCCTCATCGGGTCTTTCCACCCAATCCTCTTCCTCTCGCGAGCCGACGCCGGAGTTGAACCCGGAGGAGGCCCACGCGGCGAACATCCGCCGCGCCATCGCAGACGGGGAGGAATCCAGTCACGATTTCTCCGTCTGGTCTGAGGACGACAAGTCCTCGACCGACGGGGAAAGTGACCTCCGCTTCCTCGCCGACGGGGAAACGGAGGAGGAGAGCGATGACGATCGCTTCTCCGCGCGACGACTTCACCTCCCCCGAGGAGGAGGAAGAGGAGAAGGAGGAGGAGGACGACACCTCCTCCGACGAACCGCCGGCCAAACGCTTCTGTCCCTGGCCGGGGAACCTCAGCGACTTCGACAGCGACGATGACGACGCTGACGAGGAAGATGAGGACAACGAGGGCCCGGCCGGCGGTCGCTGGAGCAGCGACGACGAGCCCGCCGGGAGCAGCGCCGACAGCGGCGACGACGGCGACGATGAGGACGACGACGAGGGCAGCGACGGCCCGTAGATAGGACCCTTAGCATAGGATCAGTAGTAGTAGATGGGGCAATGTATCCCCTAGTACTTCCTTTTGAGAGTAATCAGCTCTTTTTGTAAGAAATCTTGCTTATCAATGAAGAATTTCCCCCAATTTGATTTTGCCGATCCCCTTCGAGCTAACTTAGCCGATCTCCCCTCATACTGATTTTGCCGATTTGTCCCCTTAGCCAATGCTTAATGAGCCGATAGCAACGCATCGGTCCTTCACAAACCATCCTTCAATTCTTCAACTGATGACTTTGAGATCTGTGGATAATGTGGAGTCTTCAAGAGAGCCCTTAAATTCCTCCCACCAGTTCCAGTGATCTTCTTCTGCCAGACTTCACCATTTTTTGAAGAAGGTTGCGACGAAGGATCAGCCGATGACGCCCCAATCGGCTTTCAAAACAGAGCATCTACCAGGCCAGCTGCCCCCCGAGCCTCAGTCAAGGCGAGAATAACGGTGAGGATGCACAGATCAGACAAAGAGCTTCGAACTCAAGTAATTCTGAGACAGCTACCATGCAGAATCAGCCAACTTGCCCCCATCGATCGCCTTTTCTTCCGCTGCAAGCCGATATTGTAGACGAAATACTAACCAAAATCGGCTCATTGCAGCTGAGGAAGCTCTCATTGTTCACTCCCTCGAGGAAGCAGAAGGCCTTGAAGCTGAACTGAAGACCGTTTTTGGCGAAAATCCGTGTCTTGAACACGCAGCTGGTAGATCTTGTGTAACTGTACTAGAGTCGATGGCTGTACATCGGCTTTGTTTCTTAGCTCTAAAGTCGATGCCCGTGCATCGGCTGTATACCATGAAATTTTTTTTTTTACTTCGGCCGATTTCCTATCGGCCCCCACTATTTCACCGCACATGTATCGCACATGTTCCTCCGATTAGGTGCCCCCCGAGCCGAATCTGTTAGGTAACTGCAGATATCGGCTCTGTAGTTAGCCAAGGCACTGTATTTGCACGTCGGCTCCGTTAGGACTAATGTTGACTCTCATCAGCCGACGTGAAACCGCTGCCCATCAGATCGACGTTGAACACGAGCAGAACGTATGGTGAGGATAATTTTGGCCGATTGCTGGAATCGGCCTCCATGTTGATCGAAGCGCTCAATGAAGGTTTTGCAATGTCCCTCCATAGATCTTTGGGGCCGATCCCAAGGATCGGCCTCGCCACGTTTGTCCATAGGCTCGTTCTTGCTACACGGTCAGGCCGGTGGATAAGACCAGCCTAACCCCGTTCTTCGTTACGTCGATGCGCTCGCAGTCGTCCAAATTGATGCCTGAGAGTGGCTCTTGGCCTGCTGTTTCCCAAGCGTTCATGCCAGCCGTTGAAATCTCGAGCCGAGTCATCGGCCTGGACGACCTCTACCTCATCTCCATCCCATTGTATTACGCATTGGTGCATCGTGGATGGAATGCAACGGTTGGCGTGGATCCAATCTCTTCCTAGCGAGGACGAGCATAGGTGCTTTTGCTGTCGACGATAAAGAACGTCGTAGGGATGGTTTTCCTTCCTACGGTCAGATCCACGTTCAGAACACCTTGTGCGTCAGACGCTTGGCCGTTGAAATCGCTCAATGTCACGTTGGTCTTGATTAGATCCGAGCTAGAGCGTCCCAACCGACGTAGCATGGAGTATGGCATAATGTTGACTGCCGCTCCGGTGTCCACCAGCATCTTGTTGACGGGCCTCCCATCAATATAACCTCGCAAGTACGGGGCCTTCGGATGTCCGTAGCTTCTTTCTCGTGGCTTCTCAAAGATAACCGGCCGTGGGCCGCGATCAAGTTGTGCCACGGGTGCTTCGTCTAATCTCGGAGCACTAAACTCCGTCGGAAGGATGAACACCATGTTTGTGCCAGCCGATGTTTCATCATCGGCTTTCCTTTGCTTGGGGCGCCACTCCATTTTCTGTGGTCGACCCTCTTCATCCAGGGTTCGTTGAATTTTAGCGGCCAGATCAGGCCGCGCCTTCCTCAATGTGTGTAGGTATAGCCTTTCGCCTTCCTCTAAACCACGTAGTCGCTGAACCCTACGTTTTTGGGAACGGCTGAGTCCATCAGGGCACCACCTTGGCCGGTGGTACCTGTCTTCTTCTTCTTCATCATCATCTTCCAAATCCTCGAGATCTTCCACCCGAGGGGACTCAGCGTGCTTGTTCCGAGGCGGGAGAGGCCCTAAGCGTTGGAACACGGACACGTTAGCTGCCTCCTTCTTCGTCTGTTTGCATTCTGGGCAATTGCCGCTCGTAGGCAATCGGCTCATTCCTGAATCCCAGCAGTGTCTGAAGAAGGGACAGTCTCAGTGCCTATCCTCGTCATCTTGCTCCCTTGACCTTTCCTTGGCACGGCGCTCGTATTCCTCCTCATCGCGATCATGCTGATGATGCCTCCTGGCGTCCCTAGCCAGACGATCTCTTTCATCATCGTCGTCGGACCATCGGCGTTGGTCATACTGACCCACGTACTTGTTGAGGAGGTGATCAGAGAGAGGTCGCTGATATCTTACATTCTTCACTTCTCTCTCTGTGATGTAGCGCTTGCCATCGTGACGGAGCCGATCGCGTGGAGCGGCCTCCTCTGTGTCCTTGCTACGAGAGCAGCTGTCCTCGTCTCCGTCCTTACCAGAGTGGTGTCCAGGTCCTACCATGTTGATGTTGAACGAGAATCCTGGCTGGCACCCTTCAGGGTAAGTGCACTCCACCATGTTAACGGCGGGGAAGGGGTGGGTGTCGACCTTCATGGCGTCATCGGTTGAAAATTAGACGTCCTTGTTCTATCGCCATTTGGATCTCGCTGACGCCACACCTGCCGGTCGTTGGTGGTATGGGAGAACGAGTTATGCCATTTGCAGTATGGCTTTCCGTTCAGCTCTGTACCGTGGGGATTTTGAGGCCTTCGGGTAACTTCAACTGCTTCTCCTTAAGTAAGAGGTCAAAAATTTGCTCGGTTTTAGTTACGTCGAAATCAAACCCTCCGGGCGGACTCGGTGGCTTAACCCATTTGCGGGACACGGGGTTGCCCCCGAGTCCATTCAGCCACTGCTACCTCTTGATCTCCCGCGAGCCTTCATCTTCGTACTGCCCGAACCGGGACTACCGCACGCTTGAATTTGTCCCGGTACAAGTACGGGGTGGCTGCCGTTCATATAACGACAGTTTACGAACCATGTGCGCCGGTGAAGGGTAGTCCGCTTGGGAGGCCATATCCTTGATTGGTGATGCAAGGCCCACCACTCGCCAACTCGGCTCGCTTCTTTTTCGGTCACACGAGCCGAATAACATCGGTTCCTAAGATTTCTGAAGCGCTGGACGTATTCTGCCACAGTTTCTCCATGCTTCTGACATACTTGTGCTAGATCGGCAATGCCGGCCTCGGAAGCCTCTGAGTGATACTGCATGTGGAACTGCTCTTCCAACTGCTTCCACGTCCGGATTGAGTCTGGTGGCAGCGAAGTGTACCACCCGAAAGCCGATCCTGTGAGGGACTGTGCGAAGTACCTCACACGCAGTTCATCTGCTGCTGAGATCGTGCCCAGCTGTGCCAAATATCGGCTCACGTGCTCGATGGAGGCTGGAACCATCCGATCCATTAAACTTGGAGAAATCGGGGAGCCGATATTTGGATGGTAGCGGGATCAACTCGTACTCGTTGGGGTACGGCTTGGAATAGCCGATTGTCCTCCTTTTTCGGCACCATGCCGAACCGGTCTCTCGGGATCGTGTCGATTTGATCCGCGGTGCCGGGCTGCGGAGTCGAACTGCGAAGATTCGCCGGAGTGGCATACTTAGCCAGCCATGCTTGCTTTTCCATCTCTGAGCCAACTGCAGGAGCTGGGCTCTGGAGGTTCGTCGGAGTGGCATACTTAGCTAGCCACGTCTGCTTCTCAAGATCTGTCGCCGAAGCTCCTCCTGTTGTTCCAGAAGTCCGTGCTGTTGCAGTCTGGTTTGTGAGTGCCCAGTTACTGCAGTCTGGCACGTATGTGCACGTGTATCCGTGAGGGATCTCCTTAGGCGCCTCATGCAAGAACTGGTAGTCGCTAGGGTCACCACCGATCTTGTAGACGACGTATGCCGGTGAACTCGGCACTTCTGGCGCTGTCAATGCGAATGGCAGCGGTGGACGGGACTGGAGTGGCATCTCTCCTTGGTAAGTCCCGAGAGCTGGTCCTGACGGAGAGTATTGATGCCTCATGATTTCCTGGACCACCCGAAGAGCGACACGCTCTAAATTGTTCACCAGGCTCTCAGAATGGCGGTGCAGCGAGTGAGCTACCATGTAGTTAATCTCCCGACGCGAGGACACGGGTGCGTTCTTCGACGGGGCGGACGGGTCCACTCCATCGAGCGCGCCTTCGAGGGGAGAACCCTTTCCACCGATGCCATGTGAGCGGGTTCCGTGAAAAGAGCCGATGAGGTCGGCTTCGAGGATCGCTTTGACCTCGTCATACTTCTTCTTGAGCTCCTCGGTCGGATCCTCGTACGTGGCTCGGAGTGCCGTCCGCCATCTCAGATGTAGATGGCGATGCGGTTGATGTCGAAGATTGTCCCACCGGGCGTGCCCAGAATGTGTTGCGGTCGAAACCCACCGGCGAGCAACGACGGGCAACACGGGAGAGCCGGGAGCAACTTAGGGCTGCGGCTGGCCCTGGTCCCTCCGAGCGACGGCCCGCAAAGACTCCGGCACGCACGTCCGATCTTTGGTGCAAGGGCGTGCCACACGACCTATACACGGTCGGGGAAGGTGATGGAGATGCCTCGCTTAGTTTCTGCATGGCATACACGTAAACATTAAATACGAGCCTCGATCGGCTCTCGGGTTGCCTGTGAATCGGCTCAAAGAGCCGATCCACCCATGATTCGCACGGGGTGTACGAATATATGGTGGTCCTGCTTGATCAAGATAAAGCTAAAACGATCTACGACGATTTAGGGTTTTCACCGCATAATCGGAACATCCTACTCGTGATTGAGCCTCGCGGCCGCGCACGGTGATCGTAAGCCGATCCTAGATAAGGCCTAAAAACCAACACGAGGTTGATCCCGGAACATCCTGTTTAGGACTAGCAAACTACACCCTACACGTCAGCTGGATCCTTCAACCCTTTGTAAGGCCTAACTATTGCAGATATTAAACTAATCCTTGAAGAACAAGGAGCAACCGTAACGGATCGGATCTACTGAATAATGATCAAGCGGGGTGCCGCCCCTACACCTAAGATAGGTGTAAGGGCGGCTAGATGTCTAAGGGTTGCACGACGACAACATATGATACGAAGAACAATGCTAACCCTAACACATCTAAGATAACTACGTTGCTCGCCATCAAAAAGGCTTCAGTACGAGCAATGCATGGATGACGAATAAACTTGTACTGCCTAGATCGCAAGATGCGATCTAGGCAGCATGATGCTTACCCGGAAGAAACCCTCGAGACAAGGGAGTTGGCGATGCGCCTAGATTGGTTTGTGGTGAACGTGATTGTTGTTTATTTCATAAACCCTAGATACATATTTATAGTCCGTAGACTTTCTAACGTGGGAATAATCCCAACCGTGCACGAGACAAACTCTAACTAACCGACACGTATCCTACTATGTTACAGATACAAGGGCAAACTAGCCCAAACTTTGCATATAAGGCCGATTCACGTATATTCTTCCATGTATATTCTTCAAGCCCATCTTGATCGCGGCCCACCTCTGATTCGGTCAAATTCTGGTGATAACACTTTGATCCGCTGTCCTGTCTAGCTTGTGTCCATGAAGATGATTCCACTGAGTATAATAAGCAGACCGTACTGTGAAGCAATAAGATTTTGTCATATGCCATGCTATGAAATCTTCATCAATACTTTCACTCAATGGTATCCGTAAGATTCTGGCTGCATCAATTGGGTTAAAAATATCTTGAATCAAAGCTGAATCCCACTGTAAGGTGGTCGGATCGATCAGCTCATTAACCAACTTAATTAGCACTTGGCCTTTAGGAGTTTGGATCTTACGGTCTGGACTATCTGGAATCCAACAGTCATCCCAAATATTGATTTTTTCTCCCGTACCCACTCTCCAAATATACCCTCTTTTAAACACATTCAGTCCCGCAATGATACTCTGCCAGGTAAAAGATGATCCTTTCTTTGGTCCAGCTTTCAACAGGTCACTATTTGGATAGTACTTTGTCTTCAAAATTTGGGCACAAAGAGAATCAGGCTTGGTGACAAGACGCCAACATTGTTTTGCCAACATAGCATGATTAAAAGCATGTAGATCCCTGAACCCCATACCACCATATTTCTTGGGTATGCACATTTTCCACCAAGCCATCCAGTGAAGCTTATTCTTCTCTTCAGTATCACCCCACCAGAAACTAGCCATGGCATCTGTCATCTGTTTGCATAACTTCTTTGGTATATTGAACACCGACATAGCATAAACAGAGAGAGATTGGATGACTGCTTTTAACAAAATTTCTTTACCTCCCATAGATAGGAATTTCTCCTTCCATCCCTCTAATCTTTTAATAATTCTCTCAAGCAGATACATGAAACTCTCACTCTTATCTACCCCTACCATAGCTGGTAGACCCAAATATTTATCCGATAAAGCCTCTGTCATAATATTCAGTTCAGAACACACATCAGCTTTTATTCCAGTATCCACATTAGGACTAAAGAACACACTGCATTTCGTCTGGCTAACCAGCTGTCCCGAACTTGCACAGTATTGATCAAGTACTTGTCTCAATGAGGTTGCATTAGTCAAATTTGCCTTCATGAGGATAAGGGAGTCATCAGCAAACAGTAAATGAGACACTGATGGAGCATTTCTGCTAACCCTAACACCTTCCATACCACGAACCTCCTCTCTATGAGCCAGTAAACTCGACAATCCTTCAGCACAAATGAGAAACAGATAAGGGGACAAAGGATCCCCTTGCCGAAGCCCTCTAGACGGAATAACAGAGCTTGTTTCTTGGTTGTTAAACCTGATCTTGTACTTCACCGATGTAACACACATCATTAGCAGATTCACAAATTCCTCTTGGAAACCCAATTGTCTCATCGTACTTTCCGAAAAATTCCATTCAACCCGGTCATAGGCTTTGTGCATATCCAATTTAACAGCACAATACCCCCACTTCCCCTCTTTCTTATTCTTGATTTTATGAAGACATTCATGGGCAATCAGCACATTATCTGTAATTAATCTTCCAGGGACAAATGCACTTTGCACAGGAGAAATGACCTCATCAAGCACAAACTTTAGTCGGAAGGCAAGCATTTTAGAAATAACCTTATAAAGGACATTGCATAAACTGATAGGCCTATATTGCATGACAGATTTAGGGTTATCCACTTTGGGTATTAAGATGATTACCGTGTCATTCCAACCTTCCGGGATAGATTTATTATTGATGGCGCCTAGGACCTCCTTTGTTAAGACCTCTCCCAAAATGTTCCAGCATTTCTTAAAGAAAATGGCGTGGAGGCCATCTGCCCCCGGAGCCTTCATATCACCAATAGAAAACAGTGCTTTTTTAACATCATCTGCCGTGAAGGGTTTTAATAACTGTTCGTTCATGCGATCATCAACCTTGGGGTTAACTTTATTTATGATATCCGGATCTGGTTCCTCTATCTCAGAAGTGAAGAGACCTGCAAAATAGTCCGAGACCAATGGATTTAGATCCGCCACTCCTTCTACCCATGCACCACTGTCATCCTTTAATTTCTTAATCCGATTTCTTTTTTTCCTTTCATTAGCAAAATGATGAAAGTAGGAAGTGTTTTTATCCCCATGCTGAAGCCAATTAATTCTACTTCTTTGTGCCCAATGAATCTCCACTAGTAACATAGATTAGTGTTATATGCATGACATTACTATATGTGTTACTCCCCAGTCTTAATCAGTTGAATGACTCTAGGTGGTTGTGTCATCTTGATGTGATGTTTGTGCAAATAAGACTCCATCGAAAATCAAACGACTAATTTGATTGTAGAGTTTTTTGCAAGCAATCATTAACTAAATCGGTTTTCCTAGTCCTTGGTCGACCGAGAAATAGATTAGAGATCGGTCTGGCTACACTGTAGTTATATTTGCCTTGTGATTTGTGTGTTACGTGAGTTGTCAATGAGTTGCAACTAAGTGTTTTTCAAATTGCAAATAGGTTGCAACTGTGGAAAATCGCCCATAACCGTCTCATTTGCCTCGTGATTCATTTTTTGCTGGTAGTTGCAAGTGGATTGTGACCGAGAGAACTAATTAAGCTAAGGTTAGCAATTTTATCCACGGATCCGAGTATCCACGGATATTCGAGCCAATGGACGGGTATGGAGGGAGCTGGATCCTCTAACTTGCAGGTGAAAAGTTAGAGAAGCTACAGTACTCTAACTTTCCTTCTTTGAAACCATATGATTAAAATCCAAATAAATTAATTTA